>NW_027331874.1:688278-1032417 GCF_033568475.1 Henckelia pumila
TATCCTATAGAACAACAAGTCTCGATCTCACAAGACATCGAACAAGTGTGAAGTGCTGATAATTGCACCTTGCAACTCAAGGAATCAGCAGTGAGATTAGCAGCTTTCGGATGGTTCTTAATCTCGCAATCATAGTCCTTCAGCAAGTCTATCCAATGCCTCTGCCTCGTGTTCAACTCCGCCTGAGTGAAAAAATACTTGAAACTCTTGTGGTTGGTGAAGACCTCAAATTTCTCGCCATACAGATAATGACGCCAGATCTTCAAAGCGAACACAATAGCTGCCAACTCCAAATCGTGAACGGGATAATTATCTTCATGTAACTTCAACTATCTAGAGGCGTATGCGATCACATGCCCATTCTAAGTCAGGACACAACCTAACCCCTGAAGAGAAGCATCTGTGTAAACCACATACCCTCCAGATCCCGACGGTAATGTCAACACAGGCGCAGAGGTCAACCAACATTGAAGCTCACAAAAGCTCTCCTCGAACTCTGAGGACCACTCGAAATCAACACCCTTGCGAGTAAGCTGAGTCATAGGTCGAGCTAGCTGAGAGAAATTCGCAATGAAGCGATGATAATATCCTGCTAGACCCAGAAAACTACGGATCTCAGCAATCGTCGTCGGACGCGACCAGTTCAACACAACCTCAATCTTGATCGGATTAACAGAAATCCTATCCCTGAATATGATATGGCCAAGAAAGACCACCTGATCCATCCAAAACTCGCACTTACTCAATTTGGCGTACAACTACTCATTCCAAAGAGTCTTCAGCACCAACCACAGGTGAGAAACATGCTCATCTGCATCCCGCAAGTAGACCAGAATGTCGTCAATGAAAACCACGACGAACTTATCCAAAAACTCCCTAAAAACACGGTTCATCAAATCCATGAATATAGCCGGTGCATTAGTCAGTCCGAAAGGCATCACTAGGAACTCGTAATGCCCATAGTGAGTACGGAATGCAGTCTTGGCTACATCTTTATCTCGGACCCTCATCTAGTGATAACCAGATCTCAAGTCAATCTTGGAGTAAATCGAAGTACCCTGCAACTGATCAAACATATCATCAATACGAGGAAAAGGATACTTTTTCTTCACAGTAACTCAATTCAGCTGCCGATAGTCAATGCATAACCGCATAGACCCATTTTTCTTCTTCACAAAGAGAACAGGAGCTCCCCAAGGAGATACACTAGGACGAATGTACCCCTTATCCAAAAGATCATGCAACTGATTCTTTAACTCTCGCATCTCTGATGGAGTCAGATGATACAGTGCTCGAAAAATAGGCAAAGTGCCCGACATTAACTCTATGCCAAACTCGACTTCCCTAACAGGCGAAAAACCTGGAATCTCATCGGAAAATACATCTGGGAATTCATTCACAACTGGAATACTTTCTATACCAACTCTCTTAGCGGATAAATCAACTCCATAGATAAGGTAGCCTTCCCCGTCAGACTCTAGAGCTCGGCAGGCTCTCAAAGCTGATACTAACGACATCGGAGATCGCGCTCCCTCACCATAGAAAAACCAGCTATCACCCTCAACCAGATGAAAGCGTAACAACCTCTGATAGCAGTCTACTAAACCTCGATATGTAGTCAAAATATCAATCCCCATAATACAATCGAAATCCTCCTTTGCAAGAACCATGAGATTCGTTACCAGAATGTTCCCTTCAAACTCTAAAGGGCAGCCCATCACTAGACGTTTAGCCAACGTAGATTGACCCATCGGAGTAGCAACAGAAATCACTACGTCTAGTGCAATGCATGACAACTTATGCTTCTTAACAAAACGTGCAGAAATGAAGGAATGAGATGCTCCAGTGTCAATGAGTACAAAAGCAGGCATGCCATATAACAGAAATGCACCTGCGATGACCCTCTCATCCTCCTCCACTGCCTGATCATGCTTCAAGGCAAACACCTGACTAGATGTCCGCGGCTTCAGATGAGAACTCCCAGCAGACTGTCCCTGCAATCTCTGCTGAACGGTAGTATGAGAACCCGATCTTGAACCAGAACCAGAACCACCTCCTCCAGCTAGTGGACAATCCCTCCGGAGATGACCAACCTCTCCACATCAAAAGCACGCTCCAGAAGCTTTACGGCATTTGTCCGTCGGATGATTCTTCCCACAATGGTCGCACTTCTCCTTCTTCCCAAAATGGGTGACGCCACCAGAACAAGAGGAAGAAGAGGATCCAAACTTATTAAAAGACTCTGCATGGGTACCCAAGGAACTCTCAGGCCTAGACTAAGAGAAAGTCCTGTTATGCCGAATGCTATCCTGCGCCCGGTGACATCGGCTCACCAACCCCTCATAAGTCATGTCATCACCAACCGCCACCCGATCATGAATCTCTGGGTTAAGACCTTGAAAGAACAGATTATACTTCATCTTGGAGCTGTCGGCAATCTCGGGGCAATAGGACAACAAGTCGAAGAACTTCTGCTGGTACTCGTCAATCGACATAGCTCCCTGACGTAGACTCAACAACTTACTCTCCTTCGTCTGACGAAGTGCAAGAGGAAAATACAGCTTTTGAAAAGCTGTGCAGAACTCGGCCCATGTAGCAACTTCTCTCTCAGCAATGAACGGTGCAGAAGTGGACCTCCACCACTTACGGGCTCGCCCCTCTAAGAGATAACCAAGCGTCTCCATCTTCTGCTCCTCGGTACAATGGTATGTCTGAAAACAACTCCCCATGCGCTCTAGCCAGTTCTCAGAATCCTCAGGAGTCTCGCCTCCAACCAAAGGTTTAGGACCCATCTGCATAAATCGATGCATATTGAAACGACGATGATCATCAGGACGATGATGATGGCGCTCCCGACGACGATCACGATCATCATCTACCCAACGTCCACCTCCACTACCATGGCTACTCTGATCACCATGATCCGCCACCTACAAAATTACCCCACGGTTATCTTATGCAGAATCTAAATCCCAAGATTATTATGCATGCTCTGATACCATAAATGTAGTGACCCTTACCGAGATCACCTACTAAACAAAGACTTAAGCATGTAATTAACTTAATTAAAACAGTAAACAGAATAAATTGCGGAAGCAATAAACATTATACAATCCCATGAAATGGAATCTGTAAATACCCAAATAGTTATACAACAAAATCGAACACTGTTTAATCCCAATTACATCAAAATAAATCACTAGGCGAGATCCCAGCTGGTCATCCACTGCCTAATCCCTCCTGGATCCACCCGCCTCATCCAAACGCAAACCTGCCCCATGGAATAGGCTGTCCAGATATACAAAGTATGAGATGTGAGCATAAAATGCTCAGCACGAGAGTATGAGCATGTTGTATCATATAAATTCATGAATGCAAGTGTACCGCCTACTGAAACTAGAGGCCAAAAATCAGATAACAAAGACAGACATGGTCTTGGTATGTAGCATGCTGTGCCGTCGCCTCAGGAGGTGGATCCCATACCAATACCAGTGGATACTTCGGACTCAAATCAATGGAAGTTCATCCACTAACAGGATAGGGTAAGACCCTATAATATAGCTCGAAATGTAATATGCATGAAGCATACAGTCATGTCATAAAATATGCACATAAAATCATGCAAGCACATAATACACGCATACTCAGTCAGGATATCTTGAACAGTACTTTCGTACCTCAATTACTAGGCAAGCTCTACCAGCTCTAGGTACACGCCTATAGTCCGCACTACACTACGAAATGATACTGCTATCATTATATTACTCCAAAAGCCTTAACTAAGATATCGCATACTATTAAATATTTTTAGGAAGCAAAATCTATACTCGCGTCCGTCGTCAGCCCGTTGTTGTCTCTTGCCTCAAAACTAGGCCACAGCTCCGCTAAGACTCCTGGATCGCTATGCCACTTCCGGATTCCCAATGGGACGCCTAGAATTCCCTAGATCTAAGCTAGAAGACTAAAAAATCGAGAGAAGAGAGGTGATTGGTGAGCTTGAAAATGAATCTCGGCACATCTATTTATAGACGGAGTTCCGGCCGTCCGAACCGGCTTCGGAGCATCTGAACATGATCAAACCATCCGATCTGGACGTTGGGTCGTCCGATGTCCCATCCGCATATCAGCCATGATGTCACTTTGCTGACGTAGTCAATGACGTAATACTTGATTCCGATCGGACCGTCCGAACCTGTCGATGGAGCGCCCGAACACGTTCGGAGCCCCCGATCCTGGCTTCGGATCATTCGATCTCGTTCAAAGCCTCCGATCCTTCCCTTCGGGGTGTCCAAACCTAGGATTCTTAATTGCGATTATTTCCTTAATCACCTTATTTGGTTACGGGCTAATACATCTTAATTGCTGGTTTTGGGTTCAGTGTCAGCCATGAGACATTTGACTTTGTCATCCTCCCTCTCACTGGTTTGAGAATCAAAGTCTGAAGATTCAGAACTAGAGTCTGCCCATTTGGATTTATTCTCTTCTGCTATCGTTGCTTTTCTATCCCTCGTGGATTTCTTGTCATTCTTTGGACACTTTTTCTTCTTCTTTGGTTCATCTTTCTTGGGTTTGGGGCATTCAACGATGAAGTGACCTGTCTTTCCACAATTGAAACATGCTGGATCTCCAGTGGATGACTCCTTTTTATGGTTTCTGTTCTGATAGGTACGTTGATTTGTCTTCATGAACCTGGAAATCTTCTTGATGAAAAGTGACATGGCTTCATTGCTGATCTGTTCAGTAGTATTTTCAGATGTAGTTTCAGTAGAGCTGGTGTTGGTAGTCGCATAAACAGTAGTAACAACCAGTGCTTTGAACAGGGGGTTCTGAGGATGCTGCTTCTCCACTTCTTATCTGTAATTCGAACTCATATTCCTTAAGATTTAGCGTAGAAGTCATGAACTTCTATTTTATTCATTTCCTTGGGCTTCATGATTTTGATTGGACCCTCGTGACAAGATATCACATGTCATCATCTTGTGCAGCAAGGTGAGCTTGCATTATGATTTTTCAATCATCGAATTCTTCTCTTGAGAAGATAGGAATTTTGATAAAAGATTCCATGATTAAGAAGTAGGAGCTTCTCAGAGACGAGATAAACCTGCTCTGATACCACTTGTTAGGATCGGTGATGAGTGTTTAGAGGGGGGTTGAATGAACACTCCTAAATTTTCTTCTGATAATGGCCCAGTACTGGTATTAGCAGCAATGCAGGCGAATCTCATACTCAATGACAAAGAAGTAGTCTAGTGAAGTAGTGCGGAAACAGACTGCTGAGTTTGTTGAAGATCAAAAATTAAGTACAATATTGACAAAAAAATTATTTATGAAAGTTTGAAGGATAAAACCTTCTACGTCTCCCCTTCTTATGTTTCCATAAGGTATCACTAGAAGATTTGATAAGTACACACACTAGTACAAACCCACTTCAGTAGGACTTATCTACTCTCTACTGAAAATCCTATAATTTACAAAGATTATACCACTCGAAAGACTTCTAAAAGAAAACTCTTCTTTCAAACAATTACAAAACGTATACCGTGATAAGGATTTTACAACGAATCCTAGTAAGCACAAATATGATATGAGAATCTGATAGATCTCTTTGGGTTTGCAAGAGTATTATATTTTTTGAGTATATTTTCAGAGAACTTTGTAGATTGATGGATATTTGATAGCGGGTGTTTTCTCGTTGATTTACTCGAAGGAGCCACTGATCCTTTTATAGCTTCTGATTTAACTTTAGTAAACAGCTATATTAAGTCTTTCATTTAATGTACATGTACTAAAAGATATGGTTTCCTTAGCGTGTAATATCTTTTATGCTTAGAAAGGAATGTGCAATAAATGCACAATAAATGTGTTGTTCAATGTATTAAATAAGATGTAATATGCATCAGAACGACTAATAAATAGTGGCAACTGAAAGTAATCTCCTTAGTTAACTCGATTTAATCTTCTGTTTTTACTCAGTTATTCCGGACTTTAGCCTACTGATTTTATCTTTTATTTTTAATCCAATATAATGTCTGCTTTCTATTACTACTATTTATTTGTCTACATATTTTATCTTCTTCTACTGACTGCCATTACAAAAACTTCAATTACTTATCAAAGTTCAATCAAACACTTTAAAAATTTATTTTTTAAAATAAGACCTGACAACTTAAAAGCTCCTAAACTAGCATATAAGCTCTTACAACTTATAAGTTTTTTTTAATAAACATAGACAAAGACCCTACATAGTGAACATAAGAATGAGATTGATTTGAATTTAAATTTTGAAGTTATGTAAAAATGAAAGTAAATTAGAAATCTATAAATTACAAATGATCCATCCATATGTAACGTAAATTGATTATAGATCGTACATTTAGAAAAACAAAAAAATTAAATAATTTAGAGATAATGAAAAAATTCATAATACAACACTTGTTATTGAATTTTTTCTAGTCGCTATCACTACCACATATCAACATTTTAATATTCCTAGGATTCAACATTTTCAGACCCTTGTGATTTTTAACTCTGGATACAATTGATCATGACAAAACATCGAAATCTTTAGAATAAATGCTACATGAGATAATAATTGGCTATGCCATCAATGAATAATCTCTTTTTTGAAATAAATATTCGTACAAAGTTTGATTAAAAATATATAATAATAATAATAATAATAATAATAATAATGATGATGATGATGATGATGACGACGACAATATACCAACATTCAATTTCAAATTCTTTTAACATTTTATTTTTGAAAATGGTATATATTCATTAGTGTGTAGATTTTTTTATAAAGAGTTTTTTCATAATGTTTTAACTATTTATTTATTTTGAATTTGTACACATATTTTTGAGAAAAATCATTATATTTCAATGATTATTTTTTCTTATGAATTATTTTTCTGCATATTAAGTTCTGAAATCTAAAAAAAAAAGTACAAATGTTGTGTTTTGTTTTGATTTGTTGCGAAAAATATCTAAATATTCTTTCAAATATTATAAATTTAATTTTTTTTTATTTTCTTAAGGGATTTATTTATCCAATAATTATAAATTTTACACATGCAATAATTTTATTCTATAAAAAAATAAAAGATAAAATTTTTAAACTGTTATAATAAAATTTGTTAACTTTTAAAATTGAAATAGCAAGATAGAAAAATAAAATATTAAAAATTTCTAAAAAAATATAGATCATTTAACAGTTTGATAAGATGAGTTATACTAAACTCCATACAGTTAGTATAAAATGAGCTTATATTACATATAATAAAAATTAATATGGAAAGTATATAAAATTAAATAAACAAAACAAGATAGTATGATAATGAAAAACAAATTACAATCTATCTACTATACATGCATGTGATAGACAACCCTTTACACGCTCGACGTTCTACTATCAACTGAATTTTAAAAAACATGAAAAATATTATAAAATTTTATTTTATAAATATAATTTACTAAATTAAATTTTTTTTGATCATGAAAAATTGATATTTAACTTTTTTAAAGGCAAACATGTTTTTATCTATATTTTAAAATTTTAGATTAAATAATGTTTCACTCATAATACTATTTTTTTACTCTCTGTTACGATTATATATATTTATATTTTTTTGATCACGTAAACTATTATTCTTAATTTTTTAACTTCAATCGTATTTTTATTTATAATTTAAAATTTTTATATTAAATAGTCTATCACTCATGATATCATCATTTTTTTTAAATATCCATTGCGTATATCTATATATGCATATAGGTTGTGTGATCATGAGAAAAAAACTATTGAAATTTTGTTTAAATTCGATCGTATTTTTTATCTATATATAAAAAAATTTAGATTAAATAATCTATGACTTATAGTAATATCACTTTTTTTTAATTTTCAATATTACATTTATATATAATTTTAAATACAATCATTTATTTATTTTTATTTTTAAATTTAATGCTAATATCTACACGATATTTAGAAACGAATTTTGAGCAGGAAAATTTTAGTTTATATTTTTTGAATATTTTTTTTGCTTTTATGTATAGATATGTCGATAGATAAGCAAAAGAATCACCCTATTAAAAGCAAAAATTAAATTTTGTTTATTAACGATAAAATGTACTTTAATTTTTTTTTCAAATTTACATCGTATTTTTATCAATATTTAAAATTATTAGATCAAATAGTTTATTACTCATAATATTATATTTTTTTGAATATTCAATATTATCTTGATCTATAATTTTAAATTCAACCATATCTATTTGGGCAAATGGTATGATTTTTATTTTTCAGATTTTTTTTTGCTTTTATATATATCCTAATTTTAGGTGCAAAAGATATGTTTTATCTCCATGATAAAAAATTTTCCTTTTGGGTTTGGGATGTTCTACTTATATTTCGACATTGAGCAGTGGTTGTTTATTAGGGCTTAAATATTTTGTCTATTTTCCATCAATGCAGTACAAACTCACATATCTCAGAATAAAAATCTCATTATTATCAAAAGAAATCGAATAAAATTGCTCATGCAAATTTGAAATTGAAATCAAATTTATACGAAAATTAAGATAAAATAATATTGTTCAGAATCAAATGTCTGTCATGAAATCTGAGTTTAATAATTCCCATTGCTCTTGACGAAACCATTGCATGATTGCCAACTCTTATCGTGAAGTATCGGAAATCTGATCTTCATAAGAATAAGTAGTTGCAAAGAAGAACATACATGATTAGTATCATCCGTTCGCAGTCAGGATCAAACGCTTACCACTAGACCAAAAATTATTATTGTTATCCAGGGCACAACTTTATTTCTTTATACTTGTGGCAGTGCAGCTGGATCATTTTTTGAGCTCATGAGTCTAGGGAGGGACGTGTCTTACTTCTGGTACTGTCTCATAACCCTTAGAGATCATTCTTATTCTTTCTCAACTGTCTGCCCTGTCTGTCCCCCTCAAAGACAATATTACCCGTTAATATCTGGTGTTCTTCTTTATGGCTTACCTAGCCAACTAGATCAAACAACAAAACATCAGCAGTTTGACGCTCTACAGATTCTCAGAAGGTCACTCATCAAAGTATTACTCACTCATGAACAATTAACCCAACATTACTAAGGTAGTGATTTGGAATTCTTTTGAAACACTTTTGATATTTTCCTTCACTCTCAAAAGTGTTTCTTAAAAACATATTAAAACACTAACTAAATAATATTCTAGAACAACTAAATATTATTTACCTTTGTTTTTATCCTTTAGCTCAGAACATACTTGGTATAGTTTCTCTTCTAGTGACCATTAATCTCGCAGAGGAAACATTTTTCCCTTGCCCTTTGTATTGTTAGTGTAAGAGACTCGATCTGGATAACCTACTAAGTTGAATTCTTAATATCATGAAATTAACTTAATAAAGATAATTAGTTAAACAACGAAACTAAAACATAATTACTACAACCCAATCGAAAGAAACCTGAAAAATCCCGAATATTATATAACCATATCGAATCTGAGTTTACAACAACCCGAATAAACACATGCGAGAAAAAGTTTACCCTTGACACTGCCACTGTGAGGACCTCTGTTCCAATCAACTAACTAGAATAAAAAAAATCTAAAAGCAAACAAGAGCCAAGCTTAAGAATAATAATTTTTTTTTTATTTCCTGTGAACAGTTCCTCGCTCGAGCGGTGGAAATCGCCCGCTCGAGCGAGCAAAACCATGTCCCGAATCCTAGAGAGCTCTCGCTCGAGCGGCAAGAAATGCCCGCTCGAGAGAGAAAAACTCTAGCTAAAAAATAAAGAGCCCCCTCCCTCGAGCGGTACAACTCCTCCGTCGAGCGAGACTAGTTCTGGACCAAAAATCCAGAACTGCTCTAATTCATTCCTCCAACTCCAAATGCTCGATTCTCAAGTATAAAACATGCATTAAAAACATCAATCTAAAAACATACAATAAATGAAGTTCTAAGGTTGTACAAATCGTCGATAACTAGAACATGCATCTATTCTATGTTTTTCAAAACAAAATACAACTCGAAGGAGTTCAAATACAAAGTTCGACTCTAAACCAAGCCCTTACTTCTATCGACCAATTCCAAGTCTAGTCATGCTGAGTCTGACTCAAACCTGTCTCACCTGTTGCCAAGCACGCATACAAAGACAAGACAACAACCGAATAAATCCGGTGAGAATACAATTTCCAGTAAAAGAGACAAACATGCTATATCAAATAGGCATCTCAAAAATGAAATACATCAACTTCCAGATATTTAAAATGAGAGTAAATGAATGCATGACTTCAAAAGTCTAGATTATAAATCCGGATAATCAAAAGGTAAATCGGTTCCGCGATTATTTGGTTGGGATCCCGAGGATGAAATATCAAAACAGTCACACCGACTTCCTCTTTCGAGGTGGACGATGTATACTTCAATCCTCCAGACTCCGGAGCATTCAATAGAGAGTTGATCGGTCACTGTAGTAAATCGCCTACCAGTGCCACTCGACTAAAATCCCCAGATTGTCTAATTCAAATGAAACAAAACGTTTGGCTCAATATGAATGCATATGAAAAGCTAAAACATTCAATCATGTAATTCACATAGACATGAAAGTATGTGATTTCTCTAGGACACTCGAATCAATCCGGATTCGAGTTAATCGTCCTATTCCATCCAATGTCATCTTATACCTTTCTCGATTCAAATGTTGCTCCAAACTAGATTGCTACAAAGACAAGAATTCCCATCACAATCCAAACAAAAATCAATTCAACGAAAAAGGTAAACTCGATACCAAACCTCAATCGACTCTTCGTTGATTCAAACTCTAAGAACTCTGAGTCCAACGATGCTCAAACAAGTCTAAAAGGAGATAATTAAGAACATCAAAATCAATCAATCCAAAACCAATCCAAAAAGCACAACAATCTCCACAAAATCTAAAATCTCAAACCGACGGCACAACCGCTATAAATCGACTATCCGAATATCACAGACATCAATATAATATCTTATTCAACTCATACAACTCCAATCTCATCAAAACAACTCAAATCAACCAAATCTCAAATCCCCATTTTCGAAAATCACAAGAAAAATCAAAACCAATCCAAACAACGTTCTAATTCTGATCCGACTGAGAATAAACAATACATGCTAGCTCAGACACGATATCTCCGAAAATCAATTGATTCTTGCAACGTCCATAAAATGAAGCTTCGTAGAAATCAAAGAAAATTACTTCAAAACATAGCTCTTAATGTTGTGATCGCAAATATAACCTCTGATTTAATTTCTACCGGACGGATCGAACAAACTCGGAGAATCAAAAGCTTGGAGAAACGTTCATTGAGCTTCTATGGAGGAATCACATTAGGAAGAAGAAGAAGGAACGAAGGAAGAAGTCAAGTCATGCAATTAAATATAATACTTAGTCAAAATAACCCATTTTTGCACTTTAGTCCCTGAAAATTTTGAAAATTGGAAAGTAGCCCCTGATCAAAATCAAATCGATCCTCGAATTATATAATCTCCGATTATCTCAAATAAACTCAATTAATAAAAATTTGGGGCGTTACAATTCTCCCCCTCTAAGAATAGATTTCGTCCTCGAAATCAGATACGGTTCAATCTCAAAAGATAAGGGATAATATCCAAAACTGGAAAAGAATTCATCTATCAGAATAAGTACAAAAAAAAACTCTGTCTCAAATCGGACTCTATCCCCCAAATCTCTTCTTCAAATCCTTAGCGGCCTCTGTAGCGACCCTACCCGGATCCACTACCTAATCAGAGTTAAGAGCATAATTAAGCATGCATTAAATAAATTGCTGCAGAAGACTTAAATAAAATCAGATCGGCAAAATAAAACTGGTTAAACAAATTCGTTATAAAACCCAATCGAATAAATAATCCTAAAGGGAAAAAACCTACAACTAATCCTGATGTCTTCACTGGTCACTGGCTACTCCAAGCTCCTGGTGCTTAATCCTGCACTTACAACTGCCCCGTAGAATGAGGTGTCCAGATACACAGAAAATACTGGACGTGAGCTCTAAGCTCAATACGAAAGCACGGGTAAAACATACAAATATGAAGCATGCAAATGACAGGGTATCCATATCTGGGATAACTGTATACAACTGATCAGTAATGGAGCCTAGGACATGAGTGGTACAACCCGGGGAGCAAACCCTGCGTACACTGCTCATTCCTAATGGACGTAGACCATGTCTTCCAGATTTCAGTGCCGGCTAACCCGCCGGTCGCGGGGCAATCGACATCAACCATCCGAACAGGGCTGAGCGGCCCTACATGGCTCATCTCAAAAGATGGACATGCACAATATGATATGCACATGCTGCATAATAATATGACACACAAATGCAAAATTTAAGCATGCGAAACCCACTGGCTATCTCAGTCAGTACTTACGTACCTTTCTAAGGCAGACTCCTAGCATTCCCACTCTAGGTTCCAAGCCTATCATCAACTCTACAATGCAATTACCCATGCATCATTAATTAAGCTCTAAAAGTCTTAAATAAGCTATTGCATACTCCTAAAGAATTTAAGAAGACCATAGCTATACCTCCGTCCGTCGTTAGCCCTTTGATGACAATTGCCTCAAAACTATGCCACAGCTCCGCTACGACTCCTGGATCGCTACGCCACTTCCGGATTCTCCATAGGACGCCTAGATCTCCCTAGATCTGAGTTATAAGGCTAAGGAATTGAGAGAGAAAAGAGGAAAGGTGCACTTGAAAATGAAATAGCGACCCCCTATTTATAGGCGAAGTTCGGAGCCTCCGAACTCGACTTCGGACCCTTCGAACTGGTTCGGATCCTCCGTTTCTGACTTCGGAGCCTCCGTTCCTGTTCGGAGCCTCCGATCTTGACTTCGGATCCTCCGAAGTCCCATCAATGACATCACCAATGACGTATTATTTTCGAACAGCTGGCCATGCAGTTCGGAGCCTCCGGTCTTAGGTTCGGGTCCTCCAAACCAGTTCAGAGCCTTCTAACCTGGTTCGGATCCTCCGAACCCTCCGAACCCTTGGAACCTTCCCAGCCATTTTTGAGTGTCCTGGATCCATTTTTGGACTCCGTTAACCCATTTGAAATTTCATTAATCATGTTTTACTTAATCTAAACATGATTACATGATTAATTACTCATTAATCGTTAATTCTGAATACGGGTCACTACATTCTCCCCCCCCCCCCCCCCTTAAAAGATTTCTTCCTCGAAATCTAGGGTAAACATCGAGAACGTACTAGAGACCCTTACTAGAGTGTTTAGTCAAATAGCTTTAGACACGTTCAGACTCTTGTCGAATTTCCTGTAAGCTCCATTAATGCTGAACCGCATTAACATTCTTCCAACTGAAGATTACTGCGCTACTGGTCGACAGTCGAACTCCTCTGGCACTAGCGTATCACAATACTGATACATCTTCCATTCGGACCACAATCTCCCTGATCACGAAGGATACAAACACCCGCTCAATCGAGATCATCGTCCCAAGGAAAAGTCTTAGACTGACGAAGACCAAGTCATAACCTGACCGGCTTAAGACATTCGTCGAATCACTAACCGAATCTAACCACCCAATGGTTCCAAAAAGCTCTCGATGTCTAACACCTCTAGTGAGAAAACACCATTCCCCACACTGTGCTGACACAATAAATCCCGAATTTCTCCTTAAGAGAATCTAGTTGACACAAAGCTATACTCCAACGTAACTGCTTAACATGATTCCAAACTGGTCATCCTTCCCATGCTCCACCGAAGGAAACGAGCTTCCCAAGCATTACTGGGAATTCAGCCCACCATGTCTGGTGCGAATCACAGTTCACGTTTCTTGGTATAACTCAGCACTGTGCCCTGATGAAAACTATCATCGCTCACCAATAATGACGCTAAGTCATCTCCTAGCCATTGGCCTGCGAAGTCACGCGTACTCCAATGGAAATCATCACTCCTCTGATGATCTACATCATCTCGACCATAGGTTATTCACCCATGAATTCAATCGACGAACATCCTCCTGATAGTCATACATACTCGCAATCACTATACACACATCAAGACTAATGTAAGCTCCCACCAATATGCTCGACTAGGACATTCCACAGTGCACAGACATATGGAAACACTTTCTATTACGTCTAAAAAATCGACAGTCATTGCACCTGGTATAACTCACCTCGGAGTCTCTAATGACACCATCATCACTAGATACTTATCACGCACCCGACCATTGTCCATTGCTAAAAAGAAATATCATTGACAAACAGTCTGTACGGATATGACTCACTGATTGGAAAGAACAAATTCGATCCATCACGATCTGGCGAAATCTTCGATCCCAAAGGCAATCCTCGTTGGCTACTAAGTTGATCCTTGACTATCTCAGTCACCTCAGAGATATCGCACATCACTCGCTGAAAGATTAGTGACACAACCTGCTAGACCTCGTAAACTAGATCCTAGCTAATGTGACATCTCACGATCAGACAACTGATGTCCCCTTGCTAATGTCCATTATCTTTTTCAACACTCGTCGGATTCAACACTACGGTTCAACACAAGAACACTTCGTCGAAATGTTCTGTTGACATCCTTAATATCTTGTCAGTGGACAACTCTCACATGAAGCAGAAAATCCTGATCCCCTTCGTTACTCAACCCGAGTACGCAATTGTTATCACTAAGCAATTTTTGGAATCAATATTAGTTTCATTCTTAACAAGAATGCATAATCCTAGGAAACCACCAACTCCATTGCTTGTCATCACTGTCAAGTTATCTCCTAACTTGACCATACAAGTCCAATTTCAATCGTCCCTGATTACAGAAATCCCAAATTATTCGTCTCCGGCAATTTTAGAGACTCTAAATCATCTATATTACCGAATGCTCTGAGACTGTACCAAGTACTCATCTCCTAAGCACTAATCGAAAAATACTACCCCAAGTATTTCTTAATTGATACACCTCGATCATAGCTTATTGTCTCAACCAATCGAACTCGTCGATCTACTTAGACTCGCACTCATCAGATCAGACCACCACTGATCATCCATCCTACGTGTCTAGATCAAACTTGATTCCGTTGCCATAACGAACCATTCCCAACACAAGAATACTCAAATCGCTCTGGTTTCAACACACCCATACTTGATAACCAGACAATAGCTATTATTAGCCTATCGACACAAACTCATGCCTTACTACTGACAGCTGCCTCGTATACTGAACTTAATCAACCTAACTCTAACAGAGTTAGCCAATAGCCACTAGTAGTCATTAGTACAGATCCCATGCCACTTTAGCACTACCAATCATTGTCGTGTTCACCCAAGGCGAACATCAAGACGAACTAAGCCCAAGAGTCGCTCGCGATCTATCAACCTAGACCATTTCCATCCCATGGAAAATCCTACGCTCAACCTCTGAAAACATCAGACGTTACTTAGCGCTATCCTTGGACTTATCCTGCCTTACCTCGTTCATTCAAAATGAACGCCAAGGCTCGTCAAATCCAAAATGCTATAATTAATCCCAAGGATCTTCACTACCTCTGTACACGCTCCTGATTATATCCCTTGCTAAGACTGTGCAACAATTCAAGACTGAGGTATCCCACCACGATGTCCACTTGGAATCACCGACAAGTGTACACTAGCATAAATCACGCGTACCTCACATCTCAATTAGTACTATACAATCCTTAGTATTTGATATAATCCAATACTGATGAAGTCAATCATCATGAAGCAATTCACCTATTCGAG
This sequence comes from Henckelia pumila, assembly GCF_033568475.1. Taxonomy (NCBI): domain Eukaryota; kingdom Viridiplantae; phylum Streptophyta; class Magnoliopsida; order Lamiales; family Gesneriaceae; genus Henckelia; species Henckelia pumila. Next base: position 704,092 of record NW_027331874.1, read on the forward strand.
TGGAAGTCTCGAAACAGCATCCCATCCAGTATCTTGGATGATTCCTATCACAGGGAAACTCTAACCACAACTCTGATGACAACCCCTAGTCATCGCTGGTAGAAATCCGTCTACCTACTAGATCCACACGTCTAACAGTAACCCAAAGGTTAAAACCTATCTGCTCAGAGTACACACTCGTCAAGGAAATCCCTCCAAGACTGGTTCTAATAGCAGAACACTCAAACCATATCTCTGACAAAATCAGACGATATCTAGCCAATGATATCAAACCTAATATCTAATCCAAGGTCATACCTCGTCGTGACTGTTACCAAAACTCTAGACTGAGTAGCCTTCCCACCGCCATCCCCTGAAGCACAAAGGCTCCCAGGTAATATTGGCATAGGGTCGCGCCCCATCACGTATAGGCATGGTCATAGTCCACAACGCTTGGTATATACTGGACCTGGCATCCTGATGAAAACCCATCATCACAAGTATAAACCTATCAACGGTCAGACAACCTACTGTTCTAAGGAAACAACCTAGAACAAAGCCCAGATGTTCTAAACTGAACAATACCCTTAATTCCTCTAGATGAGTCCACTCATCACTGACACTATCTTAGTCTTCTGACTAACTAGGTCAATCCTAGGAAAATGCCTAGACTAACCGCAAGTCAAACAGTCACAGTAGGCCCACTCAAATCCCATGAACTACAATAGTTGAACATTAATAAACTAAAACCAAGCCAACCTTCTGCACAATCATGCAATAATTCACGAATTGCTAGATAAATAGTACATGTATCATTTATTTCAAGTTATGTACAATTTCTTTAGTACAATCACATGTAATACAATTACAATATTCCGAAAATATAATGTACAACCGAACTTGATATGATACAACTAAAGTATGATGACCTGCGAAGAACTCCGGAGAAATGGCACGTGATAACTAACCAGCTATGCTCTGCGTCAGTGCATGTCAGTTGACCTCTTCTGCTCACGATCTACCGTCAGCTTCCTTCTTGTAATCGTATCATGCTTTTGAACATGAAGTTTCCTGTGTGCCTACCGAACGCATCGATACAAGCATACCGGTAAATCCATGTTCCGCATGAGTTTAATGAACTTACGCTCGAAACCTGTCATGCCTTAGGCACTCGAGTCATTCCCTGGTGAAGGTCTATATGACAATCTCTCCAACTACAACTGGAGAATCTTCAGAGTAGTGTCATCATGGTATGGACGGTACAGATGCAAGCATCAAGTGTGTCCCATACAATCCTCTGCCACTGCCTCTGGCATCCGGTACTCGATCCAAAGCTAGGATCCACATGAGTAAAAATCTCGAAAGCTCGGACACAATCCATCGCTCATGTCCGCACTTGCTGGAATCCCATAAGACAAATCTTCAGAAATCCTGCCGATGATGATAGTCTTCGGGCAACCTAATTGCCTCATCATCGCTTCTTTAAAAGGTCTCAACAAATCCTACAAGGATAACCCAAAAAGTCTCATTACTATCTCCCAAGTCTCTTGCATGCATGCTTTGATACCAATAAATGTAGCGACCCTACCCGGATCCACTATCTAATCAGAGTTAAGAGAATAATTAAGCATGCATTAAATAAATCAATGCGGAAGACTTAAATAAAATTAGACCGGAAGAATACAACCGGTTACACAAATTCGTTATACAACCCAATCGAATAAATAAGCCTAAAGGGCAAAAACCTACAACTAATCCTGCTGTCTTCACTGGTCACTGGCTACTCCAAGCTCCTGGTGCTTAATCCTGCACCTACACCTGCCCCGTCGAATGCGGTGTCCAGATACACAGAAAAGACTGGACGTGAGCTCTAAGCTCAATACGAAAGCACGGGTAAAACATACAAATATGATGCATGCAAATGACAAGGTATCCATATCTAGGATAAATGTTTACAACTGCTTAGTAATGGTGCCTAGGACATGAGTGGTACAACCCAGGGAGCAAACCCTTCGTACACTGCTCATTCCTAACGGATGTATACCATGTCTTACAGATGCCAGTGCCGACTAACCCGTCGGTCGTGGGGCACTCGACATCAACCGTTCGAACATGGCTGAGCGGCCCTACATGGCTCATCTCAAAATATGGGCAGACACAATATGATATGCACATGCTGCATAATAATATGACACAAAAATGCAACATATAAGCATGCAAAACCCGCTGGCTATCTCAGTCAGTACTTACGTACCTTTCTAAGGCAGACTCCTAGCAGTCCCACTCTAGGTTCCAAGCCTATTATCAACTCTACAATGCAATTACCCTTGCATCGTTAATTAAGCTCTAAAAGCCTTAAATAAGCTATTGCATACTCCTAAATAATTTAAGGAGACCATAGCTATACCTGCGTCCGTCATTAGCCCTTTGATGACAATTGCCTCAAAACTAGGCCACAGCTCCGCTACGACGCCTGGATCGCTATGCCACTTCCGGATTCTCCATAGGACGCCTAGATCTCCCTAGATCTAAGTTAGAAGGCTAAGGAATAGAGAGGGAAAAGAGGAAAGGTGCACTTGAAAATGAAATCTTGACCCCTATTTATAGAAAAGTTCGGAGCCTCCGAACTCGACTTCGGACCCTCTGAACTGGTTCGGATCCTCCGTTCCTGTTCGAAGCCTCCAACCCTGATCCGAAGTCCCATCAATGACGTCACCAATGACGTATTATTTTCGGACAGCTGGCCATGCAGTTCGTAGCCTCCGATCATAGGTTCGGGTCCTCCGAACCAGTTCGGACCCTCCTAACCTGGTTCGGATCCTCCGAACCCTCCGAACACTCGGAACCTTCCCGGCCATTTTTGAGTGTCCTGGATCCATTTCTGGACTTCGTTAATCCATTTGAAATTTTCTTAATCATGTTTTACTTAATCGAAACATGATTACATGATTAATTACTCATTAATCGTTAATTCTGGATACGGGTCACTACAGCCTCTCTGCACTAACACAAACTGGATCGGTTTGTTCAGAGATGCTTCTAATTCGGGTCGAAACTCTGAATCAGTAGTCTCAAGAAATTTGGCATCTCCTCAAATCCGGTCTCATCAGCTAAAGAACATAATAAATTTTGTCTGGGTAATTCAGCAACACAGATCTGGTGATAATCCGCAACGAAAGATGAAAATCACCTCGTGAAGACCAGAAAGAGACGGAACAAAAAAGTCTGTAGGCAAGATCGCCTATCATCTCCAGACTCTAGTGAGATTCAATCATTCTCAGAGATGATTTCTCTCTCTTCTCATATCTGTCAAATCCTCTAAAAGTCGAAAGATTCAAAAATATTTGATATTTTTTTTATCAAAATACAAAAGTCTGCATCTTAACATTCGTATAATTCGACTGTCTAATCAAGTCGTCTTCATTCTCGACAGACAATCTTCATCTGTTCATTCAACCTCGAATCAAAATCTTGTCCCAAATCAGGTGACTCAGAAAAAATCATCTCAATTCAAACGAGATTTTCATTTTTGTTTGCACAACTCATCGCAAGGTGCCATCAAGATAATCATCTGATAGCTATTGTTGTACAAGAACTTCAAAGGAGTTAGCGACACTCGTCATCCAGTGCAAGAATCAAGCACCATACTCAAGATCTTCTCCTCCCTGGGTCAGGGAGTTTCATATCTTCCTCTCACTCGAACCATGGACCTTCAGGATCTCTACCATGATTTATCACGCCTGGTACTAATCGAGCTTATGAGATTGTTACGCCTTAAATGCATACAAATCTCGTGTTATGAGATTAATATTTTTAATGCATTAACAAGTCTCATAATATTATGTTTTGATGATTACCAAACTCGGTTAATTGTTACTAACCATATAAAGTAAGATTTTACAGATTAGATTTATTGATGATTAAATTCTTGGAAGCTATTTTGAAGCTATACATATATTTATAAAGTCTTGTATTGCTCATTGAATGGATGAAACATTGTTAAGAGATATGAAGAAAAAGACAAGAAGAAGCCAAAGTATGGAGCAGCAACTTCCAAAAATTACTGGGCATTTTCTAGGCATTTAATCCGATCTTCACCGGTCATAATCTTGATGAGGCATTTTTACATGTACTGTCCACATTTAAGAGCAATCCAACGGCTAGATATGGAGTTATGATTTTTCCACAAAAGTTGTGCAGTACCTATTTCTGCAGAACTTGAAGCGAAGGATGAAGAATCAACTTCTGAAAATTACTGGACGTTCTTGAGACATCCAAATCAAATCTTCACCGATAAAAATCAATATCAGGATGTTTTCAAATATATATCAAAATTTCATATCAATCCAAAGGCTAGATATGGAGCTATGATATTTCCACAAAGGTTGCACAGTACCTATTTCTGCAGAACATGAAGCAAATGATGAAGAATCAAATTCAAAAACTAACTGGGAAGTATTGAGACATCTAAATCAAATCTTCACCAATCACATTCAAATTTAGGATGTTTTACAACCTATGTCAAAATTTCAGATCAATCCAATGGATGGATATGTAGATATAAATTTTTCAAATTTGTTGCACAGAACAAGTTTGAAAACTTGATGAAGCGACTTCTGAAAATTACTGGAAATATTTTACTTGTTAAAATCAAATCTTCACCATTCCGAATGAAGATTCAGATGTTTTAAAGCTTCGGTTTAAATTTCAGATTAATCCAACGGTTAGATTTTGAGTAATGATTTTTCCACAACATCCGCTCAGTGTTGGGAAAAAGTAGGCAGCGGCGCCGAACACTTTTTGTCACTCCATGACTTCTCAACACATGCTCCATGCACTCAAATCAGATTCAAATCTTTGCCAACTATAAATAGAGGTCATCAAAGGTCATTTGGAGATATCCCAACTCATCTCTTCTCTACTTTGCAAGCAATCTTCTCTCTATCAAAGTGTGTGTGTGATATATTCAAGTATTTGAGAGTGTTTGTAAAAATATTTTGTGAGTTGGTTGTGCTATTGTTGTAAACACTTGAGTGTGAAGCCAAGTGTGTTGTGCTATCGTTGTAAGCAATTGAGTGTGAAGCCAAGTGTGTTGTGTTGAGGCTATCCTTGGAGCCCTTAAGGCCAAGAGTATCGAGTTGTATCGGCGCGGTGATCGTGTCAAGTTTTACGGCTATCCTTGGAGCCATCAAGGCCAAGACGTTGAAGTGGTAGTGGATCCTTGGTTAATCGATCTTAACCAAGAAGGGGAGACGTAGACGATTTATCTTCGAACTTCCATAAATATATCATATCTCATTTATCGCTTTATTTCTTTTACGCATTTATTTACCGCATTTATTTTTGATTGCTTTAAGTCTTCCGCTTGCGTATTTGCATAATCGCTTTAAATCGCTAAAGTTGCCAATAGAACCTAAATCCCCCCCCCCCCCATTAGGTTCTAACAAGTGGTATCAAAGCCACCTTTTTACAAAAATATTTTCAAAAAGGCTCTATGGCAAATCTAGCTAGCTATTATGCTCAAGGGCAATCTATCAATCGTCCTCCTCTTTTCAACGGCATAAACTACGGATATTGGAAAAATCGAATGTCCCTATATATTCAATCAGTAGATTATGATCTTTGGAAAGTTACGGTAAAAGGTCCCTACAAACCTATGAAAGAGGTTGAAGGGATTAAAATTCCTAAGGGAATGGATGACTTTACCAAGGAGGACATGCGATTAATTTCTCAAAATGCTAAAGCTATAAATATTTTGCATTTTTCTTTAGATATGAACGAGTACAACCAAATATCAATGTGCTCCTCCGCTAAAGAAATATGGGATAAATTGGAGATATGCTGTAGTGACCCTGCATGGTATCACCTACTAACTGGCAACTAATAGCATGCATTAAACTTAATACAGCAAAATAACTAAACAGAGTAAAACATGCGGAAACAAAACCATAATTTACATATCAGCTTAGGAACATAATCCAGGCTTAAATCTGTAGTGATACAACCAAATCGAAACCTTAAACAGTAAACATTATACAGCTATATCGAATCCTGCTGTATAATCAAAAATCCTTAAGGCTCCTGCTCCCTAGTCCTGCCTTGAACTACCAGCTCCGTCCATCCTGCGACCTGACCCATGGAATAGGGTGTCCAAGATAACAACTAGGACGTGAGCGCTAATGCCCAGTACATAGACATGAGTAAACATATGTATATAATGCATGCAAAATGATGACTGGTACAGGGTCAACTGAAAATCATGCTCAGAACCGGTGCCCTATGAGTGCTGCCACTGCACGGATCAACCTCTGGGTGCAACCACACTCGTCTAGTACAACAGAGTAGACAGACATAAATGCCCCCGCCGTCGCGGTACTCTCAGTGACAGACTATCGAGTATAGAGCTGAGCGGCTCTATAGTCAGGTATAACAAGGTATAGGCTCAACGTGTATATGCACATGACATATGAGTATAGAAAATGGTAAATCATACATCATGACATATAATAATGCCAAATAAATGCAACATATAAACATGTATACTCGCTGGCAATCTCAGTCAATGTGTACGTACCTCTAGACTAGTTTAAGTAAAGTAGGATCCTAGGTTCCAAGCCTATATTCAAAAGTTCACCGTATCACTACATAAATTCTATAAGCCTTAACTAAGCTAATAAGTACTCCCAAAACTTAAACAGATTCCCGGACCATACCTTCGTCCGTAGTTAGCTCTTTGGAGTCGCTAGTTCCGGATGACTATAACCACACCTTGGTTATTCCAAAACCTCTATTAAAACCGATAGGGCCCTCAAGTGTATATCTCACACTATATAACTGAAGAAAGAAACTCGGGAATTCGTATTTAGAAATGAATCTTAGAAGCCCTATTTATAGGCAAAATTCCTGGCCAGGATCGGAACTCCCGATTTCAGGATCGGAGCTTCCGATCCAGCTCATTGCATGCATGTGTGACACGTCGGGATCGGAACGTCCGATCCGACGATCGGAGCTTCCGATCTCGCCTCCGATCAACACTTGTCAAAACTCGTGGCTGAGTCATCAGGTAAAGCTGGCAGCCGAAGATCGGAACTTCCGTTCCAGGATCAGAGCTTCCGATCTCTATGCTTCCGATGAGGTTCCGAAGTGGCTGGGATCGGAGCTTCCGATCCGGCCCAAACTCAAAAGCCCAAATTCTCTTCTGAAGCCCAATTAAACTCCGAAATCGATTAATTACTAACCCTTAATCATGTTTATCATATTATTATCTTAAAATGGAATCTGGGTTACTACATTCTCCCCACCTTTAGATATTTCGTCCGCGAAATAACATCTAAAGACAAATCAAGATAACAATATGAAACATCAAACCATGTTTTATTACAACAACTGTAATTACAACTATATGGTAATCAAAAATACAAAGCAAACAACTCAGGATATTCCGCTTGCATCCGACTCTCAGTTTCCCAAGTTTCTTTTTCAACGCCTCGGCGCTGCCACTGTACCATCACAAGTGGTATAGTCTTGTTTCGAAGAACTTTCTCCTTCCTGTCTAGGATACGGATTGGTCGTTCAACAAAAGACAGATCTGGCTCTAGCTGAATATCAGTAGACTGAATCACATGAGATTCATCAACTATATACTGTCGAAGTAATGACACATGAAAAAGATTATGTATACTGGAAAGATTTGGCAGTAAAGCCAAACGATATGCAACATCTCCGATCTTCTCCAGTATCTGGAAAGGCCCAATGAAACGAGGAGACAACTTGCCTTTCACGCCGAATCTCATCACCTTCCTGAAAGGTGATACTCGAAGGAACACATATTCACCAGGCTCAAACTGTAGTGGCCTGCGACGAATATTAGCATAACTGACTTGTCTATCTTGAGCAACTTTGATCCTATGCTTGATCAAATCTACCTTGTCTACAATCTGCTGCACCAATTCAGGACCCTCGACTTGTCGTTCCCCGATTTCATCCCAGAATAACGGAGTATGACACCGTCGACCGTACAATGCCTCAAAAGGTGCCATATCGATACTACGATGATAACTCTTATTGTAGGCAAATTCGATCAAAGGTAACTGATCCTGCCAAGATAAGCCAAAGTCCATGACAGAAGAACGTAGCATATCCTCCAAAGTACAAATCGTCCACTCTGACTGTCCGTCAGTCTCCGATGATATGCATTGCTCAAACTCAGAGTGGTACCCAACGCCTCCTGAAAACTACCCCAAAAACGTGAGGTAAATCGCGGGTCTCTATCACTAACTATGCTCATTGGAATCCCATGCAATCGCACTATCTCCTGGATGTATAAACGTGCCATGCGATCATAAGAATACTCCCGGTTATAAGAAATAAAGTGTGCTGATTTCGTCAAACGGTCAACAACGACCCAGATAGCATCACACTGACGTGACGTCATAGGCAAGTGGGTAACAATGTCCATAGTCACGTGCTCCCACTTCCATTCGGGAATCTCAAGATTCTGCAATAATCCACCTGGCCGTCAATGTTCAGCCTTGACCTGTTGACAAACCAAACATCTCGAAACAAATTGATACACACTCCTCTTCATCTCTTTCCACCAGAATCTAGTTCTCAAGTCTTTATACATCTTCATGCTACCAGGATGAACTGATAATCGACTCCTGTGAGCTTGGGAAAGAATATTATTCCTGAGCTCCGCATCATTAGGTACAACCACTCGATTAGATATGCAAATAAACCATCTGCCTGAAAATGGAATCCAGATGTATTAACTCCATTGGCTAGACGTGCCAAACGCTGAGTCTTAACATCAGATATCTGAGCATATCTAATCCAAGAATACAATGCTGGCTCAGATAGAATAGTATTCAAACGAATCCCATTCCTCCCTTTCTTGTGCTTGAGCGTAAAACTCAATGAACAACACTTGAATCATATGAGATACTTCACTAGTCTGAAGTGCAGAAAGTCTCACCTGCCGACTCAAGGCATCAGCAGTAAGATTAATAGAACCTGGATGATATTTTATTTCACAATCATAATCTTTCAGAAGATCCATCCAGCGTCTCTGTCGCATATTCAACTCCGCCTGAGTGAATAAATACTTCAAACTCTTGTGATCCGTGAATATCTCAAATTTCTCGCCATAAAGATAATGCCTCCAAATCTTGAGCGCAAATACAATGGCGGCTAACTCGAGATCATGTACTGGATAATTACTCTCATGCGTCTTCAACTGTCGAGAAGCATAGGCAATAACATGTCCATGCTGTGTCAGAACACATCCTAACCCCTGACCAGAGGCATCAGTATAGACAACATAACCTCCTGATCCAGAAGGTAGAGCTAGCACAGGTGCAGTAGTAAGACATCTACGCAGCTCATGAAATGACTCCTCACAATCCGAAGACCATATGAAGGAAACATCTTTCCGTGTAAGCTGTGTCAAAGGCCTTGCCAAATGTGAAAAATTCTCGATGAACCGACGGTAATATCCAGCTAGACCCAAGAAACTACGAATCTCAGCAATCGTCGTCGGACGAGACCAGTTCAGCACTGCCTTTATCTTACTAGGATCAACAGATATCCCTTCATTAGAAATCACATGACCGAGAAACACTACCCGATCAAGCCAGAATTCACACTTGCTCAATTTCGCATACAACTGCTTATCTCATAACGTCTGTAAAACAATCCTTAGATGTTGTGCATGCTCATCCTTGTCATGAGAATAGACAAGAATATCATCAATGAAGACGATGACAAATCTATCCAGATACTCTCGAAATATCTGATTCATCAGATTCATAAAGACTGCCGGTGCATTCGTCAAACCAAATGGCATAACCAGAAATTCATAATGCCCATATCTAGTCCTGAAAGCAGTCGTAGATATATCTGAGTCTCGTACCCGCATCTGATGGTATCCAGATCTCAGATCTATCTTCGAGTAAACAGAAATACCCTGTAGTTGATCGAATAGATCATCAATCCGCGGCAAAAGATACTTATTCTTGATGGTGACATGATTCAACTGCCTGTAATCAATACATAATCGCATCGATCCATCCTTCTTCTTGACAAATAAAACAGGTGCTCCCCACGGAGAAACACTCGGACGAATATATCCCTTATCAAGCAGATCCTGTAACTGCTGTTTCAATTCCCTCATCTCTGAAGGTGCTAGACGATAAGGCGCTCGGGATATAGGCGTAGTTCCTGGTACTAGATCAATACCAAATTCAACCTCTCGCACCGGAGGAAAACCAGGAATCTCATCAGGGAATACATCAGGAAACTCGCTAACAACCAGTAGCTGATCAATACCCGAACTACTCGCGGACATATCAATTGCATAGATGAGGTAGCCCTCCCCACCTGACTCCAAGACATGACATGCCTTCAGAGCCAAAACAAGTGGCATCGGAGGTCGCTCACCCTCACCATAAAAATACCAGCTATCACCCTCGGTAGGATGAAACTGTACCAGATGCTGATAACAATCCACAGTAGCATGATACAAAGTCAGCATATCTATTCCCAAGATACAGTCAAAATCTGCCATTGCTAATATCATCAAATTAGCTGCTAACACATTACCCTCAAACTCCAGAAGGCAACCCATCACTAGATGCTTAGTTACTATCTCTTGCTCTAACGGAGTAGATACAACTAAATCCATATCTAATGATACATAAGGTAATCTATGTCTCTTAACAAAGCAACTAGAAATAAAGGAATGCGATGCTCCAGTATCAATTAATACAAGTGCAGGAATACCACATAACAAAAAGGTACCTGCCAACATGCGATCTCTTCCCTCTGTAGCCTGCTCCTGAGACAGAGCAAACACCTGCCCTTGAGTCTGGGGACGATAACCAGAAGAACTCTGTGGTGCTGGCTACTGACGCGGAAAAGTAGAAGCTTGAGATCCAACCTGGGATCCCGATCCACTAGCAGAACTCATACGCTGAGGACAATCCCTCCGCAGATGTCCCTGCTGACCGCAAATATAACAAGCATCAGTAGCTCTCCGACATGATGCTGCAGGATGCTTCCCTCCACAGTGACTACAAAACTCCTCCTCCTTCTTCTTCTTCTTCCCAAAACGGAACATACCTCGTGAACCACGAGATCCAGATGAAGTAGTAGGAGTAGAAGAAGACGTAGGTACAGATTGCAAAACAGATTGAACTCGAGGCTCAAAAGATCCACTAGGCTGTCCTGGCATCATCAAGTGTGCCCGCCTGTTGCTAGTCTCCACAAGACGGCAACGGTTCACCAAAGTCTCAAAAGATACCGGGTCATCACAGACGACAACCTGAGAGTAGATATCTTGGTTCAAACCTTGTAGAAAGATATCTTACTTCGACGCATCACTCTCATTGATATGAGGACTGAAAGGTAGCAGATCAAGAAATCGTTGCTGATATTGATCAATAGTCATTGATCCTTGTCTCAGAGTAAGCAACTCCATAGATCGTGCTTGGCGAACAGCCGGAGGAAAATACAGTTTCTGGAACTGCTCACAGAAATCTCCCCAAGTCACCTGTCCTCTCTCAGTACGTGCCTGAGCAGCTTTGGCATCCCACCAAAAACGTACTCGATCCTCTAGAACAAATTCTAGAACTTCCAATTTCTGATCCTCAGTACAATCGAAAGCACGAAAAGTACTCTCGAGTTTAGACATCCAACTCCTCGCCTGTTCAGGATTCTCGCCTCCCACCAAGGGTTTCGGTCCTACCTGCATGAACTTATTGATAGAGTAGCGATGTCTACCCTCATGATGACGATGTTGATCATCATGATGGCGGTGATGACGATGATGATGACCACCTCCCTGGCCAACACTACCGTGACTCTCGTCAGCCATATCCTGAAAAGAATTGCACATTAAAATCCAAAATGCGCAAGAATTACTCAAGACTAGACTAAATCCCAAGTACTAATCCCAAAATCTATGCATGCTCTGATACCAAAAATGTAGTGACCCTGCATGGTATCATCTACTAACTGGCAACTAATAGCATGCATTAAACTTAATACAGAAAAATAACTAAACAGAGTAAAACATGCGGAAACAAAACCATAATTTACATATCAGCTTAGGAACATAATCCAGGCTTAAATCTGTAGTGATACAACCAAATCGAAACCTTAAACAGTAAACATTATACAGCTATATCGAATCCTGCTGTATAATCAAAAATCCTCAAGGCTCCTGCTCCCTAGTCCTGCCTTGAACTACCAGCTCCGTCCATCCTACGACCTGCCCCATGGAATAGGGTGTCCAAGATAACAACTAGGATGTGAGCGCTAATACCCAGTACATAGACATGAGTAAACATATGTATATAATGCATGCAACATGATGACTGGTACAGGGTCATCTGAAAATCATGCTCAGAACCGGCGCCACATGAGTGCTGCCACCGCACGGATCAACCTTTGGGTGCAACCACACTCGTCTAGTACACTATAGTAGACAGACATAAATGCCCCCGCCATCGCGGTACTCTCAGTGACAGACTATCGAGTATAGAGCTGAGCGGCTCTATAGTCAGGTATAACAAGGTATAGGCTCAACGTGTATATGCACATGACATATGAGTATAGAAAACGGTAAATCATACATCATGCCATATAATAATGCCAAATAAATGCAACATATAAACATGTATACTCGCTGGCAATCTCAGTCAATGTGTACGTACCTCTAGGCTAGTTTAAGTAAAGTAGGATCCTAGGTTCCAAGCCTATATTCAAAAGTTCACCGTATCACTACATAAATTCTATAAGCCTTAACTAAGCTAATAAGTACTCCCAAAACTTAAACAGATTCCCGGACCATACCTTCGTCCGTAGTTAGCCCTTTGGAGTCGCTAGTTCCGGATGACTATAACCACACCTTGGTTATTCCAGAACCTCTATTATAACCGATAGGGCCCTTAAGTGTATATCTCACACTATATAACTAAAGAAAGAAACTCGGGAATTCGTATTTAGAAATGAATCTGAGAAGCCCTATTTATAGGCAAAATTCCCGGCCAGGATCGGAACTCCCGATTTCAGGATCGGAGCTTCCGATCCAGCTCATTGCATGCATGTGTGACACGTCGGGATCGGAACGTCCGATCCGACGATCGGAGCTTCCGATCTCGCCTCCGATCAACACTTGTCAAAACTCGTGGCTGAGTCATCGGGTAAAGCTGGCAGCCGGAGATTGGAACTTCCGTTCCAGGATCGGAGCTTCCGATCTCTATGCTTCCGATGAGGTTCCGAAGTGACTGGGATCGGAGCTTCCGATATGAGTTCGGAGCTTTCGATCCGACCCAAACTCAAAAGCCCAAATTCTCTTCTGAAGCCCAATTAAACTCCGGAATCGGTTAATTACTAACCCTTAATCATGTTTAACATATTATTATCTTAAAATAGAATCTGGGTTACTACATATGCCACGAGGGAACCAACCAGGTCAAGAAAACAAAGATTGACCTCCTAGAGCTCAAACATGAGACATTTGAGATAGAAGCCTATGAAGATAGCGATGAGGAGGAAGCCAACATTTGTCTCATGGCAATGGATGATGACAACGCCTCCGACGACGATGATGAGGTACCATCTTATGATGAATTACTACAAGCTTATAAGCTTATGTTTGACATGGCGAAATCACTTAGAAAAGAAAATAAATACCTCAAAAATGAATTAGAATCTAAGGAGCATTAAAACCTAAGATTAAAGGATGACATAGCTCACTTAGAAAAATCTTTTGATAAGTTCAATGTTAGTCGTAATAAATTGAATAATCTACTTAGGATGCAGAAATGTAGTTTTGATAAGGGTGGAATAGGGTATGAAAAGAAATCAATAGACTTTACTAGTCTCATTGTTAAAGCTAAAATGAGATCACCCCCTACATGCTCTTATTGTTGTAAAATTGGTCATGTTAGACATAAATGTAGATCTTTAAGATTTCAATATGATCAAAAGAACTATATGAAATGGAGGCCTAAGAGTACTTAACAACTCATCAGTCGGCATTATGAGATCATGATCTAAGGGAGTTCATCATAGACCGGTTTAAACTGCCTTGACTTGCGACTGGTCTTCCTAATGAATGCTGCTCTATCCAAGGAAATAGGTTTTTAAAGAGGCCATAGCCCACCCTACTACTGGGAGCACTCTTAGAAAGTGGCGATGATGTTGCTATGAGAGACTGAACTCTTAGAAGTCTATTTTGTATCTCTCTTTTCTAACACTGTGGACCCAAAAGAACTAAAGGGTACCAAAATCAATTCTTGCAGGAAAATAGGAAAACTGTTCTTTCTAGCATATGGTATCTAGACAGTGGATGTTCTAGACATATGACTGGGAACAAAGATCTACTCCAATCCGTCAAACCAAAGGAGAAGAAAACTGTCACCTTTGGAGACAACAACAAAGGAGTAATTGAAGGAATCGGCTCAATAGGTATATCTAAATCTTGCTTGATTGATGATGTACTCCTAGTGAATGGGCTTAAACATAATCTACTAAGCATAAGTCAATTGTGCGATAGAGGTTATGAAGTCAAATTCACTCCCCAACACTGCACTATATCACTCACGACTGAAAAATCCATAAATTTCAAAGGATATAGAAGTGAAAATGTATACAAGGTTTCTTTAAATAATTTATCTTTATCAAATATAAAAAGCCTTGTATCCTTGAATGTTGATGACAACATTCTTTGGCATAGACGACTAGGTTATGTTGGTCCTAGTACCATAGAAAAACTTTTTAAACTTGATTTAGTTGTTGGTATGCCAAAACTCAATTTAAAATTAGATTCGGTTTGTGATGCATGTCAACTTGGCAAACACACAAGGAAATCTTTTAAAAGCAAAAATTTTGTATCAACTTGTATGCCCCTTGAACTTCTTCACCTAGATCTATGTGGTCCCTCGAGGAACGCTAGCCTAGGAGGAAGCTTTATGCATTTGTCATTGTGGATGATTTCTCACGTTTCACGTGGACATTGTTTTTAGCCCACAAAAATGATGCCTTTGATTATTTTAAAACTTTTGTCAAATGTGTTGAGAATGAGAAAAATCTTTCAATAAAACAGATCCGTAGTGACCACGGAACTGAATTTCAAAATGAGAGTTTTACAAATTTTTGTGAAGAGAAAGACATCGGTCACAATTTTTCTTGTCCTAGGACTCCTCAACAAAACGGGGTCGTTGAGAGGAAAAATAGGACACTTGTGGAGATTGCAAGGACCATGATATGTGAGCATTCTCTACCAAAATATTTTTGGGCTGAAGCAATGAACACTGCCTGTTAAATTATCAATCGTGTATCAATAATGCCAATTCTCAAGAAAACTCCATATGAATTATGGAGAGGGAGAAAGCCTAAAATTTCATACTTTTGAGCTTTCGGTTCCAAATGCTACATACATAATAACGGTAAGGACAACCTTGGCAAATTTGATGCCAAATCCGACAAAGGTATTTTTCTCGGATATTCTACCACAAGTAAGGCTTTTAGAGTATTTAATAAACGTACTTTACTTGTTGAAGAATCTATGCATGTTATATTTGATGAATCTATGTCTATAGTTTCTCGTAATACTAACGATGATGTAGAACTTCTTGAAGAAGAGATGACTTCATCAAGCTTAAATGAAATAGATGTTTCTGTTGAGGAAACACCACTTTCGAAGTATTAGACGCTTCACAAAGATCATCCTATGGATCTTATCATTGGAAGTCCTTCGAAGGGAGTAACTACTCGTTCTCCTCTTAATAATATCTGCAATAATCTTGCTTTTGTTTCACATGTTGAACCTAAGTGTATTGATGATGCTTTATTAGATGATTCATGGATAATTGCTATGCAAGATGAATTAAATGAATTCAAGCGTAATGATGTTTGGAATCTTGTTCCTAGGCCGCATGATAGATTTATTATTGGTACTAAATGGGTCTTTAGGAATAAACTTGACGAGCATGGTACTATCACTAGAAATAAAGCTAGGCTTGTAGCTAAAGGATATAGTCAAGAAGAAGACATTGATTATAATGAGACATATGCTCCTGTTGCCCGACTTGAATCTATTCGCATGTTGCTTGCTTTTTCCTGCTCTAGAAATTTCAAGTTATTTCAAATGGATGTTAAGAGTGCATTCTTGAATGGTGAACTAAAAGAGGAAGTTTATATTGAACAACCTGATGGTTTTGTTGATGCATTATTGCCTGATCATGTGTATAGATTAAACAAAGCTTTGTATGGTTTGAAACAAACTCCTAGATCTTGGTATGAAAAACTATCAACTTTCCTTCTCTCAAATGGTTTTTCGAGAGGAAAGATTGACATTACTTTGTTTACCAAAAATGTCAAAGATGATTTATTGATTGTGCAAATTTATGTTGATGACATAATTTTTGGTTCTACTAACGAAACTCTTTGTCAAGAATTCTCTAAGTTGATGCAGGATCACTTCGAGATGAGCATGATGGGGGAACTTAATTATTTCCTCGGATTGCAAATCAAACAGTGCAAGGATGGGTTCTTTGTGAACCAAAGTAAATACATCAAGGAGATTCTAAAGAAGTTTGGGATGGAGAACACAAAATCATCATCCACACCGATGAGCACAGCAATCAGACTCGACAAGGATGAAAATGGTAAATCTGTAGATCAATCTTCCTTTCGTAGTATGATTGGCTCCTTACTTTATGCTACTGCTAGTAGACCAGACATTATGTTTAGTGTTTGCTTGTGTGCACGATTTCAATCATGTCCAAAGAAATCGCATTTGTTCGCCTTAAAACGCATTTTCAAATATCTTTCAAATAATCCAAATCTCGGCTTGTGGTATTCGAAAAATTCTTTCTTTGATTTAAAAGCGTACTGTGATGCCGACTTTGGTGGATATAAGGTGGACAGGAAAAGCACTAGTGGAACTTGCTTCTTTCTAGGAAATTGTTTAGTTTCTTGGTTTTCAAAGAACAAAATTGTGTTGCGTTGTCAACGACCGAAGCCGAATATATGGCTGTCGGTAGTTGTTGTGCGCAAATTCTTTGGATGAAGCATCAATTGTTTGACTATGGTGTATCTTTTTAAAAAATTCCTATTTTTTGTGACAACACTAGCGCCATATGTCTTACAAAGAATCCGATTCAACATTCGCGCACCAAACATATTGACATTCGCCATCATTTTATCCGTGACCACATCGAACGAAATGAAGTTGAACTTCAATATGTTGACACAACTAATCAAATCGCTTGTAGACATAAGTTTAAATTTAATGTCATATTAAGGGGGAGCTTAATATTAAATTCGTGCAATTTAATGTTAGATAATACAAATTAATTGTATTTATTCAAAGTTATAAAGCTCACATTTTATGTGAAATTTATGTGTTGCTTTATAGAAATCCTATTTCAATTCTCTTGTTTTGCATTTAATTTTTCAGTCTTTTTGATTATCACAAAAAGGGGGAGAATTAGTTTGGTTAAATAATTTAACTAAGGGGGAGAGTTAGTTCGGTTAAATGCATGAAGAATAAAATTGGTTATTTGATAAACAAATTTTTAATTCTCTTCTTAGCTAATTGTTTAATTTAGGGGAAGTTTTATTCATGCAATTATATTGTGCAAATTTAAATTTTTTATTTAATATTGTACATTTATTTCTCCTATTTAACCAAGTTTTGTGATCATAAAAAAGGGGAAGATTGTTACGCCTTAAACGCATACAAATCTCGTGTTATGAGATTAATGTTTTTAATGCATTAACAAGTCTCATAATATTATGTTTTGATGATTACAAAATTTGGTTAATTGTTACTAACCATATAAAGTGAGATTTTACAGATTAGATTTATTGATGATTAAATTCTTGGAAGCTATTTTGAAACTACACATGTATTTATAAAGTCTTGTATTTTCTCATTGAATGGATGGAACATTGTTAAGAGATATGAAGAAAAAGACAAGAAGAAGCCAAAGTATGGAGCATCAACTTCCAAAAATTACTGGGCATTTTCTAGGCATTGAAATCCGATCTTCACCGGTCATAATCTTGATGAGCCATTTTTACATGTACAGTCCACATTTGAGAGCAATCCAACGGCTAGATATGAAGTTATGATTTTTCCACAAAAGTTGTGCAGTACCTATTTCTGCAGAACTTGAAGCGAAGGATGAAGAATCAACTTCTGAAAATTACTGGACATTCTTGATACATCCAAATCAAATCTTCACCAATCAAAATCAATATCAGGATGTTTTCAAACATATATCAAAATTTCATATCAATCCAAAGGCTAGATATGAAGTTATGATTTTTTCACAAAGGTTGCACAGTACCTATTTCTGCAGAACATGAAGCAAATGATGAAGAATCAAATTCAAAAACTAACTGGGAAGGATTGATACATCCAAATCCAATCTCCACCGATCCGATTCAAATTTAGGATGTTTTACAACCTATGTCCAAATTTCAAATCAATCCAACGGATGGATATGTAGATATAAATTTTTCATATTTGTTGCACAGAATAAGTTTGAAAACTTGATGAAGCGACTTCCGAAAATTACTGGAAATGTTTGACTAGTTAAAATCAAATCTCCACCTTTCAGAATGAAGATCCACATGTTTTAAAGCTTCTGTTTAAATATAAGATCAATCCAACGGTTAGATGATGAGATATGATTTTTCCACAAAATCTGCTCAGTGCTAGGAAAAAGTAGGCAGCGGCGCCGAACAATTTTTGTCACTCCTTGACTTCTCAACACATGCTCCATGCACTCAAATCAGATTCAAATCTTTTCCAACTATAAATAGAGGTCATCCAAGGTCATTTGGAGATATCCCAACTCATCTCTTCTCTACTTTGCAAGCAATCTTCTCTCTATCAAAGTGTGTGCGTGATATATTCAAGTATTTGAGAGTGTTTGTAAAAATAGTTTGTGAGTTGGTTGTGCTATTGTTGTAAACACTTGAGTGTGAATCCAAGTGTGTTGTGCTATCGTTGTAAGCACTTGAGTGTGAAGCCAAGTGTGTTGTGTTGAGGCTATCCTTGGAGCCCTTAAGGCCAAGAGTATCGAGTTGTATCGGCGCGGTGATCGTGTCAAGTTTTACGGCTATCCTTGGAGCTATCAAGGCCAAGACGTTGAAGTGCTAGTGGATCCTTGGTTAATCGATCTTAACCAAGAAGGGGAGACGTAGACGATTTATCGTCGAACTTCCATAAACATATCCTATCTCATTTATCGCTTTATTTCTTTTACGCATTTATTTACCGCATTTATTTTTGATTGTTTTAAGTCTTCCGCTTGCGTATTTGTATAATCGCTTTAAATTACTAAAGTTGCCAATAGAACCTAAATCCCCCCCCCCCCCATTAGGTTCTAACAGAGATCGCATGGACCGCTCACCCTCACCTAGCCGAATCAGGCTATTCAGATATTGGGCCGGCCCAGCACCACAACTCGGCAAAGCCTCTAAATCCAAATCGTCTGTTCTGACTGTCCGTCATTCTTAGGTTAACAACTGTACTCAGATGTAATCGAATAACAAAGTATCTTCGAAGACTATGCCAAAAGGAAGAGTAAATCAAGGATCTCTATCTGAAAATGACCCAAATTCGGCAAACCGAACAATCTGACAAGGTTCTGATAGAATATCTATCATCTGAACATGTATGAGGATCATACTGTACAAAAACAGTAAAACAGTAACATATTTCATCAATCGTCCAATCATATTCAGATAGCAACTCAAACTCAGATTGATCATAGTAATCTCGTGATGAATCCATTGAAACATGATCTCTACCCCATTCTGAACCAGAATAAACTGTACAACATATCCTTGGGTAGATCTATCTCTGCTATCAACTGCAGACAGTTCAGAACATCGGAAAAACATATCTCAAACATCGTTCTTCATCTGCTTCTATCCCATCTGATTCCTCAAATCATCAAACATCTTTCGGTCATCTGGAAGAGCACGAAATAGACTACATTGTGTCAATCTCAAGATACGCTGACTCCATCAGAAACATCTGTCACAACAATATTCTCAATCTCAAATAGAGCATCAATACCAACCTGAATCTCTGACTGGTTCAGTTCTGACTTTTCTTCATCGAACTCTGAAAATTCGAATCAAATCTCTGAACGATCTTGATCTTCTCAATCAATTCTAATTTTTCTCGAATGCAAACTCCTGATAGACCTCCTATCTGCTTCGAATTCTAAATCGGAAGTACATCATTCATCAATCAAGGGGAATGCCAATAGTAGATAAAATTGTTGGAAAAACTGGCGGTCAGATCATTCACGATTGATACCCGGTGCAGCGGAAGTTTAAAAATTTTTATCATGGAACAATTCCATGGTGTGGGTATCAACCATTCAATGATTAAATTATTGTGTGTGTAAAATTCAAATAACAATTAATTAAATTTTACCTTCAATCTCGAAGCGAGATTAATGGACACCACACAGATTTCTCTGCGCTTCTTGTATCTCCCAGGAACTGATGAACTCCTTCAATCAGGTCCACGAATGGGGTTTAAATCCCTCTGATAGATTGCACTAGAAAATCTATCAGAAGTTTTCTGCGAAGAGATTAAACGAATCTGATTCGTTATTCCTGACTGCGATTCAAAATCACAGACCGAAATTTTCTCTGACAGAGTGGGAGTGTTCGGCCGAAACTTTATGAGAGAGGGGCTAGGGTTCGAAATTTTTGCTCTCAAAAATAATGACCTGTTGTGTGTAATTTCTGTACTGCAATAACTTATTTATAATGCAGGCCACTAACACCTTAGGGCCCATTAGTCATAAGCTAGGGCCCGACAAGCAAAGCCCGCACGTTCAGAAATTAATATTAAATTCATCGTGACTCCGATTGATGAACCGATTTCACCAATGTGCACAGAAACCATTTCTGCACATTTTAAAGTCAAAATAAATTTTCCTGAATCCGAATTCAGTGGTTTCCAAAAATGTCCATCCTATGTCATTTTAGGAAATCCTACTCCCTTACTCTTATTTAAGAAGTCCAACTCCTTAGTTCATTAAATTTAACTCTTTAAATTTAACTATCTCAACGGGGATTAAAAACTCCATTACACTGTGTGACCCTCAATGGTTCAGGGATACAGCTAGCTGTGGGCTCACAACTCCTTGTGACTCGGAACAACACTTTCCGACTTGCCCAACGAATCAAGGTAAAGCGCCTAGCAACATCGCCCCATGATTCCCTAGGTATCACTGATAGTGCCTACAAGAACCAGTAGATTTTGGTTAGCGTACAGTACGGTCCCTTCATCCATATATCCCGATCGAATCAACAACCATTGGTATATCGAGAGTCGCTCAAGATTCGATAACTATGCAATACATCTTGAAGATCAAATTAGTGACATCGCATGTGCTACTAAGAAACCATTTCTTAAATCACATCAAGTACTCTGGCCAGAGATTTGTCACACTAATATCTCCTCAGATCGCATAGGATATCCACACTCGCAAGTATGTGGTGAATCCTTGACAACAATGCATTGACTCCTATATGTGTCGTAACTGTACCCAATCTCGACACCTGATGACCCCCATAGAGTCGGTAAACGAGTCAAAGCACAGCACTAGCATATAGAGTCTCAATGATGTTTCAAGTCGTAAGGACTAATGGTGTACAACCAAAATCGCGGACTTTATCCACTCGATAAGTGATAACCACTTGGAAAGTCCGGATAGGGTAGTTCGATTATTCATCCTATGAATATCCATTTGCATGCTTCGAACATCTCCATGTTCCCTACCAATGAAACGTGGTACTCCGCATCGCAAATGCTAGTCTCAAACTCGAGCGATCCTTATCCTTATTATCGGACGGCTCAATCGACTAGGAACGGTTTTAGAATATACAGTGACTATAAGATGTATTTCATGATAGACATCCCCATGTTCTACCACATCTTACATAAACTATAGTATATTCAAGGTCTTTATCAAAACAACAATAGTATATCACAATATAACAATATGAAGTAATATAAAGTCATTGCCATTAATAAAAGTGTAAATAATATTAAACAAAAGATTGTTTATACAAAGAGTCATCAAAGCCCATAGCCACACAGTTGGCTCACTGGGCACCTACTCTTACAATCTCCCACTTGCCCTATAGCCAACTAGTCATACTACGTAGACCCATTGCTTCGCGATGTTTGTCAAACAATGGTCCTGGCAAGGGCTTAGTAAGCGGATCAGCGATATTGTCTGCAGAGGCCACTCGTTCGACAATGATGTCTCCTCTTTCCACAATCTCCCGGATTATGTGGTATTTCCTCAGTACGTGTTTGGATCTTTGATGAGACCTTGGTTCCTTTGCTTGAGCAACGGCACCCGTGTTGTCACAGTACACCGGGACTGGACCAACAAATTCAGGAATGACGCCCAACTCTTGGACGAACTTCCTCATCCAAACGGCCTCTTTAGCAGCAGCTGATGCTGCAATGTATTCAGCCTCAGTGGTGGAATCCGCTGTGGTGTCCTGCTTGGAACTCTTCCAAGAGACAGCACCGCCATTGAGCATGAACACAAAACCAGAGGTTGACTTCGAGTCATCCACATCACTTTGGAAGCTAGAGTCGGTATAGCCTTCCAATTTGAGTTCTCGTCCTCCATAAACCATGAACATATTCTTAGTCCTTCGCAAGTACTTAAGAATGTCCTTCACGGCTTTCCAATGCATTTGACCAGGATTAGACTGATATCTGCTCGTGACACTCAGAGCAAATGCTACATCCGGTCTGGTAGATATCATCCCATACATGATACTACCTATAGCTGACGCATATGGTACATGTGTCATATTCTCTATCTCTTCATCAGTCTTGGGACACATAGACTTGGATAGAGAAACTCCATGACACATGGGTAGATGTCCTCTTTTGGACCCATCCATTGAAAACCGTTTCAATATGGTATCGATGTAGGTTGATTGAGTGAGTCCTATCATTCTCTTAGACCTATCTCTATAGATCTGTATCCCAAGAATGTAGGATGCCTCTCCCAAATCCTTCATCGAAAATCTACCTGATAACCATATCTTTGTTGACTGCAACATCCCTACATCATTCCCAATGAGTAGGATGTCATCAACATAAAGTACTAAGAATGTCACCGCATCCTTAACTACTTTCTTGTACACGCAAGGTTCCTCCGGGTTCTTGATGAAACCAAAATCTTTTATTGTTTCATCAAATTTCTGGTTCCAACTTCTTGATGCTTGTTTTAGACCATAAATTGATCTCTGAAGCTTGCATACCTTATGCTCGCTTCCCATGGATGTGTACCCCTCAGGCTGCTTCATATAGATTTCCTCCTTAATGTCTCCATTAAGAAAAGCAGTCTTCACATCCATTTGCCATATCTCATAGTCATACCATGCAGCTATGGCAATTAGGATTCTTATGGACTTGAACATTGCAACTGGTGAAAAGGTTTCGTCATAGTCAACTCCTTGCCTTTGAGTATAACCTTTAGCCACCAATCGCGCCTTGTAGGTCAATACCTTACCATCAGGCCCAAGCTTTCTTTTGTAGATCCATTTACACCCTATCGGAACAATTCCATCGGGAGGATCTACTAAAGACCAAACTTGGTTTGTATGCATCGAATCCAATTCTTACTGCATAGCTTCAAGCCATAAATTCGAATCCGCATCAGAAATTGCTTCCTTGAAGTTTCTTGGATCACATCCAATGTCGGGTTCATCTTGATCCCCTTCAAGAAGAAGACCATATCGAACTGGAGGTCTAGAAGTCCTTTCGGATCTTCTAGGTGCAGGCGTGTCCAGCAATGGTTCCTGAGGTGTAGGATCGTTATTTTGTATTTCGGGTTCTTCTCGAACTTCTTCGAGTTCCATCATCTCGCCTTTCTTATCCAATAAGAATTCCTTCTCCAAGAAGGTGGCATTCCTAGAAACAAACACCTTTGTTTCAGCAGGATAATAGAAATAATATCCGATTGAATTCTTCGGATACCCTACAAAATAACATAAGCTGGATCGACTATCCAACTTATCTCCCACTGTCCGCTTCACGTAAGCAGGACATCCCCAAATCCTCAAGTACGAATACTTAGGAGCTTTGCCATTCCATAACTCGTATGGTGTTTTGTCCACTGCTTTAGTGTGGACGTTGTTCAACAACAATACCGCCGTTTCAAGCGCATAGCCCCAAAACGAAGGTGGAAGCTCAGTGAAGCTCATCATAGATCGAACCATGTCCAACAAAGTTTGATTACGACGCTCCGATACACCATTAAGCTGTGGTGTCATAGGAGGAGTCCACTGAGAGAGAATCCCATTCTCTTTCAGATAGTCCAAAAAATCGGTACTCAAGTATTCTCCACCTCGATCCGATCGAAGTGCTTTAATACTTTTACCTAGCTTGTTTTCTACTTCAGCCTTGAATTCTTTGAACTTTTCAAATGCTTCAGACTTATATTTCATTAAATATAAATACCCATACCTTGAATAATCATCAGTAAAGGTAATGAAGTAGGTGTGGCCATGTTGAGTCCCTACTCTAAATGGACCACAAACATCTGTATGGATCAAATCCAACAGATTCTGACTACGCTCAGGTTTCCCCTTAAAAGGAGATTTAGTCATTTTTCCTTTTAGGCAGGATTCACAAGTAGGTAGAGAATTAATATCAGACATATCAAACATGCCCTCTCCCACTAGCTTGTTCATCCTACTTGAGGAAATATGACCTAGCCTAGCATGCCAAAGGTTTGCCGGGTTTTGACTATCGATTTTCCTTTTGTTTGTTGTCGCCGGTTTATCAACATAATTCACTGGAACGTCTTTTAGTTTTAAGTTGTATAGATCGTTTTCAAGTTGTCCATTTCCAATTAAACATTCATTCTTGTAAATATTGCAAATCCCATTCACAAAATTGCAAGAATAACCATCTCTATCAAGCATAGAAATAGAAATATTGTTTTTAATTAAATCTGGCACAAATAAAACATCTCTTAACAATAATTTAAAACCGTTCTGCAAAGTCAAACAAACATCTCCAATGGCCGTAGCTTCAACTCTGGAACCATTCCCGAGCCTCAGCTGGGTCTCACCCATTCTAAGCCTGCGACTTCTTGTCATCACCTGCAAATCATTGCAAATGTGAGATCCACATCCGGTATCCAATACCCAAGAAGTTGTATTAAGTGACATGTTTATTTCAATATAGAACATACCCTTTGCAGTTCCCAACTGCTCAAGATATTCCTTGCAGTTGCGCTTCCAATGACCCGGCTTCTTGCAGTAATGGCAAACATCCTTGGATTTTCCATTGTTTGAAGCCTTTGTCTTTTGCTTCTTCTCGGGCTCGACTTTCTTGGGTGGGGTAGAACGTTTCTTGCCCTTCATACTTGGCCCCTTCTTCGCAGAAGATGAGGAGCCCACCAAGAAAGCTGGCTTATCCTTCTTAAGTGTGGATTCATATGTAACGAGCATATTGACCATCTCTTCAAGGGTGGCCTCTATCTTGTTCATATTAAAATTTATCACAAATCCATCAAATGAAGAAGGAAGAGACAGAAGCAATAAATCCACATTGAGTTCATGCTCCAACACCAAATCTAGGGTCGCCAACTTCTGTATGAGCCAAATCACTCGTACCCCATGATCACGGACCGAAGTACCTTCACGCATGCGGCACGTCATCAACTCCTTAACAGTAGCGAACCTTTCAGCCCTCGACTGAGCCCCAAAAAGTTCCTTGAGTTGCGTGTGAATGTCAGCAGCATTCACCGTGTCCTCAAATCGCCTCTGGAGTTCATCAGACATCGAGGCTTGCATATAGCATTTGGTCTTGATGTCATGGTCACACCATGCATCAAGTTTGGCCAATTCCTCCGGACTTATGTCAGCTGGTGCTTCCTTCGGAGGTGCTTTCTCTAACACGTAGAGCATTTTCTCCGAAGTTAAGACAATCTTCAACTTCCGGAACCATTCCGTATAGTTGGCGCCAGTCAACTTGTTTTGTTCGAGGATCGAGAATAATGGATTTCGCGAATTCATTGTATGAAATACTGAAAAGAAAAACAGACATATATCAATGATTGTTTAACAATTTACTAAGACATAAAATAGGCGAATTTAATTTTATGAATCTCACTCCCACTATTTTAACGATTTCACCACCCTCTAGTGAAAACGGGAAACTTTTTCCTTAGTGAGAACATGGAGTCCAATTGACAAACTTATGGTCCGAATAATATCAGCCAACCATAATTCTCAAAAGGTAGAGCCCAATTGCTTCCAAAGCAACCCCCATGTGTTTACCTCATGTCCAATAAGGGCCCAATAATATGACGCCGTTTAAAGTGACATGTCAAGATGACCCATCAATATTAAGTTGTGATGGACGGTCGCCATGTGGATCCCCCAATAATATGAGCCGATCCCATGGGAGTTCCACCCAACTTAGAACATTTGTCGATCCAATGTACAGCTTTCCGACGGACGGGCCCCCCCAATAATATGAGCCGGACCGTATCCGCGGGTAGCATCACATACATTGACCGTTGATGGAAGGTGGGAACATTTAAACAAATTTAAATTTCCTTTATTTATCTTGATATAAATTTTAAATCATATTTAAAATGAGGGATTTTTAATTATAAAAATATTTGTCTCATCATATTCATTTTATTGCATGCTTGCCGGATTCACGCAATTTATGTCTAAACATGCATACAATCATAATATCAAATATTATATAGGATGATCGATTCCATTTCTAATTGACCCGTGGTTGCCAATCACGGGTCTTAGTCCAATCCTAGGTAATATGCAGTATGCAATGCAATCCTATTACATGTGCTTCCAATTTACATTTCTTCAGTCTTTATTGTCTGCTGGGCCCACCGTCTTCAAATCTTGATCTCCCACTAAATCTAATGCATTTACAATAAATAACAATGACAAGTAGGGGATACATTTTTAGGGGTGGGAACGGGCTATAAACCAAGCCCACTTTTATTACATATGACATTCATATCGGGCCATAAACCAGGCCCATTAATAAAACCAACAACAATAAAAACAAAATGTAAATTCCTAACATACACCTACAAAATTGGTCATGGCAATCGATCATCCTTATCCAATAACATTTAATTCAAAATTAATTTATTGGATAACATGCAGTGGCAATTCAAATTTAAACAAGATAAAATCATATTTTATATATAAAATCTCATTTCACATATAAAATCATATTTTATCTCTATATCAAATAAAATCATATTTTATCTATAAAATCCAATTTTACAAATAAAATCATATTTTACTCAATATATCATAAGATCATATCTTATCATCAATTGTACCAAAATAATTGATTTCAAAATTCAATTTACGGATAAAATATTAAAATTTTCCAAAAATTCAAATTTATCCAAAATCAATTTTAAAATTTACGGACTCGAACAATTCGATCCGAAATCTCGTGAACCAATCAAAAACAATTTTTGATCGGACCAAAAATAAAATTTTAACATATTAAAATTAATTTTTAATAAAAATAATAATTTTTCCCGCGGGCCGCCTGGGACACTCCCGGGCCGGCCCGCACCCGGGGCGCGGGCCGGGGGCAGCCCGGCTGCCCCCTTAGGGCAGCGACTCTCGCTGCCCTGGCGGCGCCTGGTGCCGCCGCTGGGCGGCACCGTGCGCCGCCGCTGGGCGGCGCTGTGCGCCGCCCTGGGCAGCGACTCTCGCTGCCCTGCGCAGCGCCCAGCGCTGCGCTGGGCAGCGCACAGCGCTGCCCTGGGCGGCGCCGTGCGCTGCGCTGGGCAGCGACGGTCGCCGCCCTGGGCGGCGCCGTGCGCCTCCCCCGGGGGCAGCGACCATCGCCGCCCCCTCCGGGCAGCGATTTTTGCCCCGAAAAAAAAAAAATTTATTTAAAAATATTTATTTTGTTTCAAAAACCGAGACTCAAAAATTTTGTACAATTGATTAATTCAATCGTTTGATCTGAGCAACCTGGCTCTGATACCACTGTTGGAAAAACTGGCGGTCAGATCAATCACGATTGATACCCGGTGCAGCGGAAGTTTAAAAATTTTTATCATGGAACAATTCCATGGTGTGGGTATCAACCATTCAACGATTAAATTATTGTGTGTGTAAAATTCAAATAACAATTAATTAAATTTTACCTTCAATCTCGAAGCGAGATTAATGGACACCACACAGATTTCTCTGCGCTTCTTGTATCTCCCAGGAACTGATGAACTCCTTCAATCAGGTCCACGAATGGGGTTTAAATCCCTCTGATAGATTGCACTAGAAAATCTATCAGAAGTTTTCTGCGAAGAGATTAAACGAATCTGATTCGTTATTCCTGACTGCGATTCAAAATCACAGACCGAAATTTTCTCTGACAGAGTGGGAGTGTTCGGCCGAAACTTTATGAGAGAGGGGCTAGGGTTCGAAATTTTTGCTCTCAAAAATAATGACCTGTTGTGTGTAATTTCTGTACTGCAATAACTTATTTATAATGCAGGCCACTAACACCTTAGGGCCCATTAGTCATAAGCTAGGGCCCGACAAGCAAAGCCCGCACGTTCAGAAATTAATATTAAATTCATCGTGACTCCGATTGATGAACCGATTTCACCAATGTGCACAGAAACCATTTCTGCACATTTTAAAGTCAAAATAAATTTTCCTGAATCCGAATTCAGTGGTTTCCAAAAATGTCCATCCCTATGTCATTTTAGGAAATCCTACTCCCTTACTCTTATTTAAGAAGTCCAACTCCTTAGTTCATTAAATTTAACTCTTTAAATTTAACTATCTCAACGGGGATTAAAAACTCCATTACACTGTGTGACCCTCAATGGTTCAGGGATACAGCTAGCCGTGGGCTCACAACTCCTTGTGACTCGGAACAACACTTTCCGACTTGCCCAACGAATCAAGGTAAAGCGCCTAGCAACATCGCCCCATGATTCCCTAGGTATCACTGATAGTGCCTACAAGAACCAGTAGATTTTGGTTAGCGTACAGTACGGTCCCTTCATCCATATATCCCGATCGAATCAACAACCATTGGTATATCGAGAGTCGCTCAAGATTCGATAACTATGCAATACATCTTGAAGATCAAATTAGTGACATCGCATGTGCTACTAAGAAACCATTTCTTAAATCACATCAAGTACTCTGGCCAGAGATTTGTCACACTAATATCTCCTCAGATCGCATAGGATATCCACACTCGCAAGTATGTGGTGAATCCTTGACAACAATGCATTGACTCCTATATGTGTCGTAACTGTACCCAATCTCGACACCTGATGACCCCCATAGAGTCGGTAAACGAGTCAAAGCACAGCACTAGCATATAGAGTCTCCATGATGTTTCAAGTCGTAAGGACTAATGGTGTACAACCAAAATCGCGGACTTTATCCACTCGATAAGTGATAACCACTTGGAAAGTCCGGATAGGGTAGTTCGATTATTCATCCTATGAATATCCATTTGCATGCTTCGAACATCTCCATGTTCCCTACCAATGAAACGTGGTACTCCGCATCGCAAATGCTAGTCTCAAACTCGAGCGATCCTTATCCTTATTATCGGACGGCTCAATCGACTAGGAACGGTTTTAGAATATACAGTGACTATAAGATGTATTTCATGATAGACATCCCCATGTTCTACCACATCTTACATACACTATAGTATATTCAAGGTCTTTATCAAAACAACAATAGTATATCACAATATAACAATATGAAGTAATATAAAGTCATTGACATTAATAAAAGTGTAAATAATATTAAACAAAAGATTGTTTATACAAAGAGTCATCAAAGCCCATAGCCACACAGTTGGCTCACTGGGCACCTACTCTTACAAAAATAAGAACAGATCTTTCGGCTCAGAGCAACAACTGCTGCATTCAATTACTCCGGATAGAAAGGATTCCCAATCAGAAATTCCTCAGTAACTAATCATCTTCTCTTTCTCATAGTCAGTTCAGACTGCGAAACAATTACTCCAACTTCCAAGACCAGGAAGATTACGAAAATATCCTTATAGGAAAATAGATACCAGATCTTCTAATCAATAAGATCGCTGCGAGCTCAAAATCCAGAATCAGACATTGAGTCTCGAGCGTCTTCAACTGTCTCGATGCTCATGCTATAAGTGATTCTTTTGAACAAGAATATACCACAAATCTCAATAAGAAGTGTGACGCCTAAAAATTCAATTTACTAAATCGCATGCATTAAATTAAATAAATATTAGGATTATTATTTTTAGGTTTATTTGATTTAAATTCTTTATTTGAATTATGTGCTAATAAAATATTTTTATTATTTATTCAATGATTTTATTGTACTAACTATTTAATTAATGTTTTTAATTGTTTAAGTTTATTTGTCAAAATGATTTTTATTATGCAATTTAATTGTTTTAATATTTTAAAGGTTTAGACTTGAATATTTAAATGATTTTAATTGTTTAGTTTATTCTTTTAAATGATTTTAATTGTTTAGCTTATTCTTTTAAATGATTTTAACTGTGTAGTTTATTTGTTTAAATATTTTTGAGTGTCCAATTTATTTATTTTAAATATCATAAGTTTAGCGGTTACTTTAAATTATTTTAAATGTCTAACTTATTTATTTAAATCCTTTTGTAATTGTCCAAATCATTTTAAAGGTTTTCTTTCCGCTTGTATTTATTCAAATTTCTTTTAAACGATAGTTTAGTCTGTTTAAATTATTTTAATTGCTCTGTTATTATTTAAATATTTTATTTATCGTTGTGACATCAAAATATTTAAGTATTGAAAATTAGCATTTTCAAACCCGGTAAGTAGAATTTAAGTATTTAGCTCTTAAAATTTCAAATTTGAGTACTTGCGGAATTTGGGCCTAACACATATAAAATACTACGTATTATATTTTTTCGCATTATTTTCCTTATCCACTTAAAATGTGTTGATCGGCCATTAAAAGAATTCACAGCCCAATTACCCGGCCCAACTCAAGTCACCCGGCCCATTAAAGAAACTCCCTCAAGCCCAAACAACCGGCCCTGTACGACTTCCCCTTCTCCAATCCCCTAATCTATTACAGACTCACTTCCATTTCCATTTTTCCCTTACTCACGCGGCCTCATTAGATTTCTCCTTCCTTCCCTTCTTCTTCTCCGGCAAGGCAGCTTCATCGGCGGGTTGAGCAAGTTGTTACCTTAGATTTTTGAGCTCGATTCCAGCTCCATTTCCAGCCTTCGATCGGCCGCAGCAGCTCTTGACTCTTTCGATTTTTTCTTTCACTTAGCAGGGAAAGAATGCGAGTTCTTTCTTCACCATTTCAGAGTATTACGTCGTGTGAAGATTGTGTAATCGCCTTTCTTTTTTTTTTCCAGAAAGTTTGTGCCCTGTTTTTAGAAGAAAATGGATCGGCCAGCTCACTTGAGTTCTTGCTTCATCGATTGAATGCAGCTTAGGCAAGGATATGGTTTCTTCCTTGACCATTGTAGATTAGATATTATGTGGTTTGCATTGTTTTGGAAGTTTTTGAAGTATATACATATGAATGCATGTGTAGTGCCCTGTTTGTGTTCCCCCTCCCCCTTTTTAGTCGAGATATTGATGCATTTTCTTGGGAAATCGTATTGTTTGATGAGTTATGATTTATGTATGAGCTTTTAATGAAATGTTTGGATGCCATGCTACCTTCGAAATTTCCAGATTTGTTTGCCTTGTGAAAGCCGAAATTTTTCAGAAACTAAGGTAGATTGGGTTCGAAAATGTGGTGATTTAAATTGTGTTGATTTGGATGGTGATTGAGGATCTACCATGGGTTATATTTAGTTCACATGGTAGTGTTAGGATGGGTTGAAGTTGGATTGTGAGTTGGTTTGGAGGAAAATTCGAATTTGCCTAGAGTTAGGGGCTCGGTTTTTTTTTGGTTGCCTTGTGGAGTTTAAATTGAGCTGGTTGTGGTAAGTTTCGAGAGAGTTTTGGGCGAGCTTAAATGTTGGTTTTAATGCTAGGATAGTGGCTTGGGGTTGAGAGACAAATAAAAAAGTTTTTGATTGGGTATAAGGAGGATGACATGAGAAGATTTTTTGGAACTGCTGGGGCTGTCCAGAAACTTAGGGCTAAGGTTAGGCTAAAATCGGATTTTGGCCATGGGCTTGGGTCTGGAATTAGGCCAAGGTGTTAGGAATACTTTGGTTCAAGTTCGACTAGGATTTGGTCGAGTTCTAGGCATACAAGTCATGGTGTGCAGAATTTTGAGTCTTAGGAGGAGGTTGTCCGGAAATTGTTTTAAAACAGGGTTTAAACTTGGGTTTTGGTTAAGGGCTCGGGTTTAGAAATGTTTTGGAATGTTAGGAATATGTTGGTTCAAGAGGAAATCATTTCGGTTAAGTTTGGGTCGAGTTTTTTAGTTGATAAGACGCAGAATTATGTTGAGGCTAAGGGGCTGCTGCCCGGAAATCATTCTTTTGAAAAATGATCTCTTAGGAAATAAATCCCGAGGATGACCTACCTAATTAGTTCTAAGTGTCATGGTGTCGTGGTTTCAAGCGGTACTCATTTTGAATAAGAATTGGACGAGTTATAGATTTTACGGGCAAACCGCTCCGTTTAGTCCTAAGCGCATTTATGGGTTAAACTTCCACCCCTTTGGTTTGCTTCCTAAATCACCATCCCGGTCATCCATGTGTGAGTCATTTGCATGATTATCGATCAAACATTTACATGTACGTCATATTTACATATGCATGCTAAGTTTTATATTCAATAAAGGAAAGAAGTACATTTTGAACGAAGTGAGATGGTTGTGACTACATATTCATATGTTCGTGTGGGGCTGAAAGATGTTTTGGCCTCCCTTACCAAATCATTATGGGTTTACTTACCTTAGCATGTGTTCTTGTGGGGCCAGAGCTATTCTGGTCTCCCTTACCAATATAGGGCAAGATCGGGTTGGGTTTCATCTCGACCTCCTTGCGGCATTGTGCACTATAGCCATGATCATGATCGAAATCACAGAGTCACAATCAAGGATCTAAGTTCAGAGTTATAGTTACAGTTACAGATTCAGATACAGTTTATGCAGTTTCATTGATTATACATGACTTAGCCATGCATATGTTATATTTATGTTCTCACATTTTAGAAGTACATTTTATTCAAATTAAGGACACAATATATTTTATTATCAAGCTATTTATAATCTGCGTGTGCTTGTATTTACGTAGTACTCGTTATCCCCCCCATATTCTTGCTGAGTCTTTTAGACTCACTACACTTATTGTTTTCAGGTGAGGAGTATTTCATAGAGATTGATGGGCAAGACTATCGAGCGGATTGCGATGCGGGCACGACACTTTCCCTCTGACCTATGCTAGTCTTCCGCAAAAGTTTATTTTAACATTTCTTAGTCTTTTATTATGTTTCTTGGATTAATGTAAATGTAAAGATTCATTGATTGTCTTTGGGCATGGATATATCAAAGTGTTAATTATTTTGATGGTTGAATTGTTGTATCTTCTTCTCAAGTCTTCGTTCGTTTCTCGGTCTGAATTATTTAGCATTGTTGGTCGTTTTATTTTTGAATGCTGTCTTTGACGGGTGGGTTGTAATATAAACAGAGAGGTCATGCCAAAAATGAAAGAGTGGGTGCCCGGTGAGCCAACTTGTGGCTAAGGGCTTTGATGACTCTTTGTATAAACAATCTTTATAATTTACACTTTTATTAATGGCAATGACTTTATCTTTCTTCATATTGTTATATTTTGATATACTATTGTTGTTTTGATAAAGACCTTGAATATACTATAGTGTATGTAAGATGTGGTAGAACATGGAGATGTCTATCATGAAACACATCTTATAGTCACTGTATATTCTAAACTGTTCCTAGTCGATTGAGCCGTCCGATAATAAGGATAAGGATCGCTCGAGTTTGAGACTAGCATTTGCGATGCAGAGTACCACGTTTCATTGGTAAGGAACATAGAGATGTTCGAAGCATGCAAATGGATATTCATATGATGAATGATCGAACTACCCTATCCGGACTTTCCAAGTGGTTATCACTTATCGAGTGGATAAAGTCCGCGGTTTTGGTTGTACACCATTAGTCCTTACTACTTGAAACATCATTGAGACTCTATATGCTAGTACTGTGCTTTGACTCGTTTACCGACTCTATTGGGGTCATCAGGTGTCGGGATTGGGTACAGTTACAACACATATAGGAGTTGATGCTTTGTTGTCAAGGATTCACCACATACTTGCGAGTGTGGATATCCTATGCGATCTGAGGAGATATTAGTGTGACGAATCTCTGGCCAGAGTACATGATGTGTTTTAAGAAATGGTTTCTTAGTAACATATGCGATGTCACTATTTGATCTTCAAGATGTATTGCATAGTTATCAAATCTCGAACGACTCTCGATATACCAATGGTTGTTGATTCGATCGGGATATATGGATGAAGGGACCGTACTGTACGCTAACCAAAATCTATTGGTTCTTGCAGGCACTATCAGTGATACCTAAGGAATCATGGGGCGATGTTGCTAGGCGCTCATACCATGATTCGATGGGGAAGTCGGAAATTGTTGTTCCGAGTCACAAGGAGTTGTGAGCCCACGGCTAGCTGTATCCCTGAACCATTGAGGGTCACACAGAGTAATGGATTTTTAATCCCCGTTGAGATAGTTAAATTTAAAGAGTTAAATTTAATGAACTAAGGAGTTGGACTTCTTAAATAAGAGTAAGGGAGTAAGATTTCCTAAAATGACATAGGGATGTACATTTTTGGAAACCACTGAATTCGGATTCAGAAAAATTTATCTTGACTTTAAAAGGTGCAGAAATGGTTTCTGTGCACATTGGTGAAATCGGTTTATCAATCGGAGTCACGATGAATTTTATATTAATTTCTGAACATGCGGGCTTTGCTTGTCGGGCTTGAACTTATGACTAATGGGCCCTAAGCTGTTAGCGGCCTACATTATAAATAAGTTATTGCAGTACATAATTTACATACAACAGGTCACAATTTTCGAAAAAACCCTATTTTTCTCTCAGTAGTGGCCGCCCCCCCTTCTCCCCTCTGCTCGGAAAATCCAGTCTGTGAATTTTGAATTACAGTCTGGTTTAACGGATCAAATTCGTTAATCTCTTCGTAGAAACTTCTGATAGATTTTCTAGTGCAATCTATCAGAGGGATTAAATATCCGTTCGTGGACCTGATTGAAGAACAGTTTGTCCATCAGTTCCAGGGATATACAACAAGAGCAGAGCAATCTGTTGGTGTCCATAATCTCGCTTCGAGATTGGAGGTAAAAATTTATAATCGTTATTTAATTTTTACACACACAATTTAATCGTAAGGTTGATACCCATTATGGAATCGTTCCATATAAAATTTTTAAACTTCCGCTGCACCGGGTATCAATTCTGGTTGATCTGATCGCCGCGTTCTCCAACAGTGGTATCAGAGCCAGGTTGCTCAGATCAAGCGATTAAATTAATCAATTGTACAAAAAATTTTTAAGCCTCGGTTTTTGAAACAAAATAAATATTTTAAAAATAAATTTTTTTTTTTTTCGGGTAAAAACCCGGGCAGCGATTGGATCGCTGCCCGGGGGGGGGGGGGGCAGCGATGGTCGCTGCCCAGCGCAGCGCAGGGCAGCGCTCAGCGCTGCCCATGGGCAGCGATGTGATCGCTGCCCAGGGCAGCGATCGGGCAGCGACGATCGCTGCCTTGGGGGCAGCAAGGCTGCCCGGCCCGACCCCATTTGGCGCGGGCAGCCCGGGAATGTCCGATCGAAAATTCTATTTTTGGTCCGATCGAAAATTGTTTTTGATTGGTCCACGAGGCGTCGGATCGAATTGTTCGAGTCCGAAAATTTTAAAATTGATTTTTGGATAAATTTGAATTTTTGGAAAATTTAAATATTTTATCCGTTAAATTGAATTTTGAAATTAATTATTTTTGGTACAATTGATGATAAGATATGATCTTATGGATATATTGAGTAAAATATGATTTTATGTATAAAATTGGATTTTATAGATAAAATATGATTTTATTTGATAAAAAGATAAAATATGATTTTGTATGTAAAATAAGATTTTATATATGAAATATGATTTTATCCTTTTAAATTTAAATTGCCATTGCATGTTATCCAATAAATTAATTTTGAATTAAATGTTATTGGATAAGGATGATCGATTGCTATGACCAATTTTGTAGGTGTATGTTAGGAATTTACATTTGTTTTTATTGTTGTTGGATTTATTAATGGGCCTGGTTTATGGCCCAATATGAATTGTCATATGTAATAAAAGTGGGCTTGGTTTATGGCCCGTTCCCACCCCTTAAAAATGTATCCCCTACTTGTCATTGTTATTTATTGTAAATACATTAGATTTAGTGGGAGATCAAGATTTGAAGATGGAGGTGGGCCCAGCAGACAATAAAGACAGAAGAAATGTAAATTGGAAGCAAAATGTAATAGTATTTCATTGCATACTGCATATTACCTAGGATTGGACTAAGACTCGTGATTGGCAACCACGGGTCGATTATAAATGGAATCGATCATCCTATATAATATGTGATATTATTGTTGTATGCATGTTTTAGACAAAATTGTGTGAATCCGGCAAGCATACAAAATTTTAAAAATGATGAGACAAATTTTCATAATTAAAATCCCTCATTTTAAATATGATTTAAAATTGATATCAAGATAAATAAAGTAAATTTAAATTTGTTTAAATGTTCCTACCTTCCATCAACGATCAATGTATGAGATGCTACCCGTGGATACGGTCCGGCTCATATTATTGGGGGGGCCCGTTCGTCGGAAAGCTGTACATTGGATCGACACATGTTGTAAGTTGGGTGGAACTCCCATGGGATCGGCTCATATTATTGGGGGATCCACATGGCGACCGTCCATCACAACTTAATATTGATGGGTCATCTTGACATGTCACAATAATCGGCGTCATATTATTGGGCCCTTATTGGACATGAGGTAAACACGTGGAGGTTTCTTTGGAAGAAATTGGGCACTACCTTTTGAAAATTATGGTTGGCTGGTATTATTCGGGACCATAGTTTGTCAATTGGACTCCATGTTCTCACTAAGGAAAACAGTTTCCCGTTTTCACTAGAGGGTAGTGAAATCGTTAAAATAGTGGGAGTGAGATTCATAAAATAAATTTCGCCTATTTTATGTCTTAGTAAATTACTTAAACAATCACTGATATTTGTCTGTTTCTTTTCAGTATTTCATAAAGATGAATTCGCGTAATCCACTTTTCTCGATCCTCGAACAAAATAAATTGACTGGCGCAAACTATACGGAATGGTTCCGTAAGTTGAAGATTGTCTTGACTTCGGAGAAGATGCTCTACGTGTTAGAAAAATCTCCTCCGAAGGAAGCACCAGCTGACATAAGTCCGGAAGATTTAGCCAAACTTGATACATGGTGGGACCATGATATCAAGGCCAAATGCTATATGCAAGCCTCGATGTCTGATGAACTCCAGAGGCGATTTGAGGACACCGTGAATGCTGCTGACATTCACGTACAACTCAAGGAACTTTTTGGGGCTCAATCGAGGGCTGAAAGGTTCGCTACTGTAAAGGAGCTAATGACGTGTCGCATGCGTGAAGGGACTTCGGTCCGTGATCATGGGGTACGAGTGATTTGGCTCATACAGAAGTTGGTAACCCTTGATTTGGTGTTGGAGCATGAACTCAACGTGGACTTACTACTTCTGTCTCTTCCTTCTTCGTTTGACGGATTTGTGGTGAATTTCAATATGAACAAGATAGAGGCCTCCCTTGAAGAGATGGTCAATATGCTTGTGACATATGAATCCACATTAAAGAAGGATAAACCGGCTTTCTTGGTGGGCTCCTCTTCTTCTGCTAAGAAGGGGCCAAGTACAAAGGGTAAGAAACGTTCTGCCCCACCCAAGAAAATCGAACCCGAGAAGAAGTACAAGACAAAGGCTTCAAACATGGAAAAATCCAAGGATGTTTGCCATTACTGCAAGAAGCCCGGTCATTGGAAGCGTAACTGCAAGGAATATCTAGAGCAGTTGCGAACTGCGAAGGGTATGTTCTATATTGAAATAAATGTTTCACTTAATACTACTTCTTGGGTATTGAATACCGGATGTGGATCTCACATTTGCAATGATTTTCAGGTGATGACAAGAAGTCGCAGGCTTAGAATGGGTGAGACCCAGCTGAGGCTCGGAAATGGTTCCAGAGTTGAAGCTAAAGCTGTGGGAGATATTTATTTAATTTTGCAGAACGGTTTTAAGTTACTTTTGAGAGATGTTTTATTTGTTCCGGATTTGATTAAAAACATTATTTCTGTTTCTATGCTTGATAGAGATGGTTATTCTTGCAATTTTTTGAATGGGATTTGCAATATTTACAAGAATGAATGTTTGATTGGAAATGGACAACTTGAAAACGATCTATATAACTTAAAACTAAAAGACGTTCCAATAAATTATGTTGATAAACCGGCAACAACAAACAAAAGGAAAATCGATAGCCAAAACCCGGCAAACCTTTGGCATGCTAGGTTAGGTCATATTTCCTCAAGGAGGATGAACAAGCTAGTGGGAGAGGGCATGTTTGATATGTCTGATATTAACTCTCTACCTACTTGTGAATCCTGCCTGAAAGGAAAAATGACTAAATCTCCTTTTAAGGGGAAACCTGAGCGTAGTCAAAATCTGTTGGATTTGATCCATACAGATGTTTGTGGTCCATTTAGAGTTGGTACTCAATATGGCCACACCTACTTCATTACCTTTACTGATGATTATTCGAGGTATGGGTATTTATATTTAATGAAATATAAGTCTGAAGCATTTGAAAAGTTCAAAGAATTCAAGGCTGAAGTAGAAAAAAAGCTAGGTAAAAGTATTAAAGCACTTCGATCGGATCGAGGTGGAGAATACTTAAGTACCGAGTTTTTGGACTATCTAAAAGAGAATGGGATTCTCTCTCAGTGGACTCCTCCTATGACACCACAACTTAATGGTGTATCGGAGCGTCGTAATCGAACTTTGTTGGACATGGTTCGGTCCATGATGAGCTTCACTGAGCTTCCACCTTCGTTTTGGGGCTATGCGCTTGAAACGGCGGTATTGTTGTTGAACAACGTCCACACTAAAGCAGTGGAGAAAACACCATACGAGTTATGGAATGGCAAAGCTCCTAAGTATTCGTACTTGAGGATTTGGGGATGTCCTGCTTACGTGAAGCGGACAGTGGGAGATAAGTTGGATAATCGATCCAGCTTATGTTATTTTGTATGGTATCCGAAGAATTCAATCGGATATTATTTCTATTATCCTGCTGAAACAAAGGTGTTTGTTTCAAGGAATGCCACCTTCTTGGAGAAGGAGTTCTTATTGGATAAGAAAGGCGAGATGATGGAACTCGAAGAAATTCGAAAAGAACCCGAAATATAAAATAACGATCCTACACCTCAGGAACCATTGATAGACACGCCTGTACCTAGAAGATCCGAGAGGACTTCTAGACCTCCTATTCGATATGGTCTTCTTCTTGAAGGGATCAAGATGAACTCGATGTTGGATGTGATCCAAGAAACTTCAAGGAAGCAATTTATGATGCGGATTCAAATTTATGGCTTGAAGCTATGCAGTCGGAAATAGATTCGATGCATACAAATCAAGTTTGGTCTTTAGTAGATCCTCCCGATGGAATTGTTCCAATAGGGTGTAAATGGATCTACAAGAGAAAGCTTGGGCCTGATGGTAAGGTATTGACCTACAAGGCGCGATTGGTGGCGAAAGGTTATACTCAAAGACAAGGAGTTGACTATGATGAAACCTTTTCACCAGTTGCAATGTTCAAGTCCATAAGAATCCTTATTGCCATAGCTGCTTGGTATTACTATGAGATATGGCAAATGGATGTGAAGACTGCTTTTCTTAATGGAGACATTAAGGAAGAAATCTATATGAAGCAGCCTGAGGGTTACACATCCATGGGAAGCGAGCATAAGGTATGCAAGCTTCAGAGATCAATTTATGGTCTAAAACAAGCATCAAGAAGTTGGAACCAGAAATTTGATGAAACAATAAAAGATTTTGGTTTCATCAAGAACCCGGAGGAACCATGCGTGTACAAGAAAGTAGTTAAGGATGCTGTGACATTCTTAGTACTTTATGTTGATGACATCCTACTCATTGGGAATGACGTAGGGATGTTGCAGTCAACAAAGATATGGTTATCAGGTAGATTCTCGATGAAGGATTTGGGTGAGGCATCCTATATTCTAGGGATACAGATCTATAGAGATAGATCTAAGAGAATGATAGGACTCACTCAATCAACCTACATCGACACCATATTGAAACGGTTTTCAATGGATGGGTCCAAGAGAGGACATCTACCCATGTGTCATGGAGTTTCTCTATCCAAGTCTATGTGTCCCAAGACTGATGAAGAGATAGAGAAAATGACACATGTACCATATGCGTCAGCCATAGGTAGTATCATGTATGGGATGATATCTACCAGACCGGATGTAGCATTTGCTCTGAGTGTCACGAGCAGATATCAAGCTAATCCCTGTCAAATGCATTGGAAAGCCGTGAAGGACATTCTTAAGTACTTACGAAGGACTAAGAATATGTTCATGGTATATGGAGGAAGAGAACTAAAATTGGAAGGCTATACCGACTCTAGCTTCCAAAGTGACGTGGATGACTCGAAGTCAACCTCTGGATTTGTGTTCATGCTCAATGGCGGTGCTGTCTCTTGGAAGAGTTCCAAGCAGGACACCACAGCGGATTCCACCACTGAAGCAGAATACATTGCAGCATCAGCTGCTGCTAAAGAGGCCGTTTGGATGAGGAATTTCGTCCAAGAGTTGGGCGTCATTCCTAAAGTTGTTGGTCCAGTCCCGGTGTACTGTGACAACACGGGTGCCGTTGCTCAGGCAAAGGAACCAAGGTCTCATCAAAGATCTAAACACGTACTGAGGAAATACCACATCATCCGGGAGATTGTGGAAAGAGGAGACATCACTGTCGAAAGAGTTGCCTCTGCAGACAATATCGCTGATCCACTTACTAAGCCCTTGCCAGGACCATTATTTGACAAACATCGCGAAGCAATGGGTCTACGTAGTATGACTAGTTGGCTATAGGGCAAGTGGGAGATTGAAAGAGTGGGTGCCCGGTGAGCCAACTTGTGGCTAAGGGCTTTGATGACTCTTTGTATAAACAATCTTTTGTTTAATATAATTTATACTTTTATTAATGGCAATGACTTTATCTTTCTTCATATTGTTATATTGTGATATACTATTGTTGTTTTGATAAAGACCTTGAATATACTATAGTGTATGTAAGATGTGGTAGAACATGGAGATGTCTATCATGAAACACATCTTATAGTCACTGTATATTCTAAACTGTTCCTAGTCGATTGAGCCGTCCGATAATAAGGATAAGGATCGCTCGAGTTTGAGACTAGCATTTGCAATGCAGAGTACCACGTTTCATTGGTAAGGAACATAGAGATGTTCGAAGCATGCAAATGGATATTCATATGATGAATGATCGAACTACCCTATCCGGACTTTCCAAGTGGTTATCACTTATCGAGTGGATAAAGTCCGCGGTTTTGGTTGTACACCATTAGTCCTTACTACTTGAAACATCATTGAGACTCTATATGCTAGTACTGTGCTTTGACTCGTTTACCGACTCTATTGGGGTCATCAGGTGTCGGGATTGGGTACAGTTACAACACATATAGGAGTCGATGCTTTGTTGTCAAGGATTCACCACATACTTGCGAGTGTGGATATCCTA
Source organism: Henckelia pumila (assembly GCF_033568475.1). NCBI lineage: Eukaryota > Viridiplantae > Streptophyta > Magnoliopsida > Lamiales > Gesneriaceae > Henckelia > Henckelia pumila. The sequence continues at coordinate 746,048 of NW_027331874.1, forward strand.
TGCGATCTAAGGAGATATTAGTGTGACGAATCTCTGGCCAGAGTACATGATGTGTTTTAAGAAATGGTTTCTTATTAACACATGCGATGTCACTATTTGATCTTCAAGATGTATTGCATAGTTATCGAATCTCGAACGACTCTCGATATACCAATGGTTGTTGATTCGATCGGGATATATGGATGAAGGGACCGTACTGTACGCTAACCAAAATCTATTGGTTCTTGCAGGCACTATCAGTGATACCTAGGGAATCATGGGGCGATGTTGCTAGGCGCTCATACCATGATTCGATGGGGAAGTCGGAAATTGTTGTTCCGAGTCACAAGGAGTTGTGAGCCCATGGCTAGCTGTATCCCTGAACCATTGAGGGTCACACAGAGTAATGGATTTTTAATCCCCGTTGAGATAGTTAAATTTAAAGAGTTAAATTTAATGAACAAAGAAGTTGGACTTCTTAATTATGAGTAGAGGAGTAAGATTTACTAAAATGACATAGGGATGGACATTTTTGGAAACCACTGAATTCGGATTCAAAAAAATTTATCTTGACTTTAAAAGGTGCAGAAATGGTTTCTGTGCACATTGGTGAAATCGGTTTATCAATCGGAGTCACGATGAATTTTATATTAATTTCTGAACATGAGGGCTTTGCTTGTCGGGCTTGAACTTATGACTAATGGGCCCTAAGCTGTTAGCGGCCTACATTATAAATAAGTTATTGCAGTACAGAAATTACATACAACAGGTCACAATTTTCGAAAAAACCCTATTTTTCTCTCAGTAGTGGCCGCCCCCCCTTCTCCCCTCTGCTCGAAAAATCCATTCTGTGAATTTTGAATTACAGTCTGGTTTAACGGATCAAATTCGTTAATCTCTTCGTAGAAACTTCTGATAGATTTTCTAGTGCAATCTATCAGAGGGATTAAATATCCGTTCGTGGACCTGATTGAAGAACAGTTTGTCCATCAGTTCCAGGGATATACAACAAGAGCAGAGCAATCTGTTGGTGTCCATAATCTCGCTTCGAGATTGGAGGTAAAAATTTATAATCGTTATTTAATTTTTACACACACAATTTAATCGTAAGGTTGATACCCATTATGGAATCGTTCCATATAAAATTTTTAAACTTCCGCTGCACCGGGTATCAATTCTGATTGATCTGATCGCCGCGTTCTCCAACAAAAAATTTTTGAAAACCCGTATTTTATTTAGTTTAATTTATAAGTTGATTCAGGGTCGTTTCAGTTGGTATCAGAGCATGGTTCTGGTTTGGGTTGTGCCTACTGCCGGTTGCAAGAAACTCGAGAAGTCTCGCCTCAAAGTCTGTAAGTTTTTAAAGAATTTTATATGTTAGTCATACTTGAATGAATACTTTAAATGTTTTGATGTCATCCTTTTTAGAATATTTTTAAAACTAGATTTTTAATTTGTTTATGTGCGTAGTTTAGTGTTTATTTTCGTTTAAAAATTTGTCTTAGTAGTTTAAAGTGTACCATTCAAATGTTTATTTTTATAGCATGTGGTTTTAAGTTAAATGGAGTTGGTATACTAATATTCCTTCCAGTTTTGGATAGAACGTGGATGTTGTTTGAGTTATTAGGTGGTGATAAAAATATTTGGTGAGATTGTAGGAATTTGTCGGAAATATTAAAATTGCTTATTAGGAGGTATTATTTGATCTGTCCTTGTGGTAATTTATTCTCTTATGGATGGATATGATAAAACTAAGTGAATAGTTAGCTTAGAAATTGATAGATGCATGTTTTGTCAGTCAAGTTTATGAATCGAAGCCGTGCAAATACTTGGGATATGTACTCTGTTTATATGATTATGGATAATTTGAGTTTCTTTTGCTATTTGGGCAGATATGATTTTGGAATTAGGGAGTCAGTTACTATGAGCCTTTCGATTATGCGAATTATTATTCCGATCGTTATTTCCTTTTTCCTTCTTTTGTGCTCAAATCCGTTGCAACATATTCTGTTGAGTACCCAAAATTTCTTTGCACTTCCTTTGAGCATTGATGGATTCGTATGGCATTAATCAGCTTTGAATTCTGCCACTTTGGCATTAGTTGAACTTCTTTGTAAAATATTGTTTATATTTTCATTTCTTGAAATTTTTCTTCGGTTATAGAGCCACATGTTGATGTGAGTAAGATTCACCTTGTCTTTATTTTTAGTGATCTACTTATGTTGTGGCTGACATCTGATTTTACTTTGAGACCGTTGTTTTTCCCTGATTATTGACTTGTGTGGACTTCTCTCGACTGAAGTCACACCGATTGCTCTTAATTGTGCGCTGCTTGTTTGAGCATGATTTCAGTACTCATGGATGAGTGATCACGAGAATTGCTATCTTGTTGGCTCATATTCATTATTCATGGAGCCTCTATTATTATTCATTCACCCCTAGAATTGAATTATGAGTGAGTTGTTTTCAGTTATCTAAATTTTCATTTTCAGCTCGTTTGTTTGTAATGCTTGCATTATTTCATCTCATATTAAGCAGTATTACTTGTATTCTGTTTTCTTTTATGATCCATCATAATGAGAATTTGTGTGGATCATAATTTCAATTATTATTTCGAATTCTTGTGTAGAGATTTGGCTTGTAGCCGCATAGTAAGAGTTTAGACTATTGGAACTAGTATTAGTACTAGATCAAATCCTAAGTTATTGTTGTGATCCGAGGAGTGGCGACTACTAGTTATAACTAGTTTTAGCGAGAAGATTGCTAGTTAGTGAATTAGCTGATTGGGTTGTCCTATTTTAAATAGGATCGTTAAGAGTAAACAGATGATTTCGGTAAGCTAAATGGGTGATCAGTTGCGAGATAGGAAATAGAGCTGCCCTTAGAATACTTTTGGGTACTATATACCAGTATTCTAAGATTTTGTGAATGTCAACAGGTAAGGCTTTTGCACCAACTATGGGTACAGAAGGATGAATAGAATATTTCGGAAGATTTCTGGATAAGCTGTAGATTTATTATTCGGTGAAATGCTAAGGTACTGGAGGATCAATTAGATGCCTTTACGATCAAGTTACAACCTCTTCGAGGTGTCTAATTGTATATTAAGTTCTTGAAACATGAATTCAGGGTGTACATATAATAAATTTGGGAATTCTTGGATTTTCAGATTTACTGCTAAGTTGAACTAGGGATTTGAGGTATTTCTTCATACGATAGGTAAGAATTGTTTGGTACTTAGAGGCCATCTAATCCAATAAGTGGATAATGGCTCGTGGTATTTTGACTTGTAGTGTAATTAGGGATTTCTTAGTCGTTGCATCTGAGATGGAGAAAAGTGGGTAAATCCGTTGGGAAATTTTACTTAAGAATTGAATTTTTGGTAGAATCAAATATGCCAGAGATGAACGTATAAATTGGTGAATGAATATTTGAGATTTGTTTAGTCACCTATTTGGATTCTAGATATTATAGGTTAATACCTTTGAACCGAACGACAGTGGATTTCAAGATTTTATCTTTGTATCAAGGATTAGATTTATTTATTTATAGAAATGGGTCAAATCTATCCCGTATCTTGAGGTCTAACGAGGTAGAATCATATAGTCACTTAGCTATCCTATTTAGAAAAGTTTAGTGTTTAGTTGCTAAGCATTTTGGAAACTTGTGAATTTCTTAAGAGCTCAAGTTCTAGATTGTATGAGTTAAGTTTAATGGTAAATAGACATTAAGCATAGTTTCTTTGTTAGAAAGTTTTTAAGTTATGAGTAAGATCGACATAAATTCCTTAATGAGTATACAGGAACTTTAATGCTTGAAATTGCGATCCAGGATTTAAGGTTATCAAACTAAGGAAGGTATAAGATATTTTAGAAGTTTAGGTGGCGAATTGAAAACTCTTACAGTTACATGAGAACAGTGATTAGAAAATTCTCTTAGGCTACAATCATACGGGGATAAATAGGAGTTTGAAAATTTATTTTGCAGTAAGAGTTAATTAGACCCTTGATGATATATATATCAGTAAGCATCAGAGTGCGCAGCGAAAGCTGATTTGGGCCAACTCATGTGGGTGAAAAGTTGGAAAATTTAATGTTGATCTGGTCTAAAGTATTCGAACCTAGTTAGTAAGTCTCGAATTTCGAGGACGAAATTCCATTTAAGGGGGGAAGGAATTGTGATGCCTAAAAATCCAATTTACTAAATCGCATGCATTAAATTAAATAAATATTAGGATTATTATTTTTAGGTTTATTTGATTTAAATTCTTTATTTGAATTATGTGCTAATAAAATATTGTTATTATTTATTCAATGATTTTATTGTACTAACTATTTAATTAATATTTTTAATTGTTTAAGTTTATTTGTCAAAATGATTTTTATTACGCAATTTAATTGTTTTAATATTTTAAAGGTTTAAGTTTGCATATTTAAATGATTTTAATTGTTTAGTTTATTCTTTTAAATGATTTTAATAGTTTAGCTTATTCTTTCAAATGATTTTAACCGTGTAGTTTATTTGTTTAAATATTTTTAAATGTCCAATTTATTTATTTTAAATATCATAAGTTTAGCGGTTACTTTAAATTATTTTAAATGTCTAGCTTATTTATTTAAATCCTTTTGTAATTGTCCAAATCATTTTAAAGGTTTTATTTTCGCTTGTATTTATTCAAATTTCTTTTAAACGATAGTTAGTCAGTTTAAATTATTTTAATCGCTCTATTATTATTTAAATATTTTATTTATTATTGTGACATCAAAATATTTAAGTATTAAAAATTAGCATTTTCAAACCCGGTAAGTAGAATTTAAGTATTTAGCTCTTAAAATTTCAAATCTGAGTACTTGCGGAATTTGGACCAAACACATATAAAATACTACGTATTATATTTTTTCGCATTATTTCCCTTACCCACTTAAAATGTGTTGATCGGCCATTAAAAGAATTCACAGCCCAATTACTCGGCCCAACTCAAGTCACCCGGCCCATTAAAGAAACTCCCTCAAGCCCAAACAACCGGCCCTGTACGACTTCCCCTTCTCCAATCCCCTAATAGATTACAGACTCACTTCCATTTCCATTTTTCCCTCACTCACGCAGCCTCATCATATTTCTCCTTCCTTCCCTTCTTCTTCTCCGGCAAGGCAGCTTCATCGGCGGGCTGAGCAAGTTGTTACCTTAGATTTTTGAGCTCGATTCCAGCTCCATTTCCAGCCTTCGATCGGCCGCAGCAGCTCTTGCCTCTTTCGATTTTTTCTTTCACTTAGCAGGGCAAGATTGCGAGTTCTTTGTTGTGAAATTTCTTCGCAAGCGTACGAGTGTCAAGTTTTAGTATAATGAAAGAGAGAGTGTCGATCCCACAGGGAGTAAAATGAAAATATTCAATACTTGTAATTAAAATAGTCTTAATTTTATCTAAAAAATCAAACTTCGAGAATTTTGCAGAATAAATAAAATAATTAAGAGATTTAAAAGCACGCACACAACTTTCAGATTAAAAATCAATCAGAAAAAAATAGTCTAGAGGTTTAGATTTCACTTGGTCTCGACAATATTCAATCCTAATTAATCTGTTTTATGAATTTCCTTCGATTAATAACCAAGAACACTTAGATTATTCTATTCCCCTCTCCCGAGCAACAAATAGAGTGTATCAACTACAATTCGATTTCAATATCCCTATTAAAAATCTAGATGTAGTGATATATGTAAAATGATGTTCCTTAAAGGTTCTATTAAAGCTATATACTCTCCCGAGCTATATAAACAATTAACAATGTAGTTCCTATTAATCCTACTCAAAATCCCCTCTCCCGAGCAATGATTCTAAGTAAATATAACAATTCAATTTATGGCCAGTAAATTAAGAAGACATTCAATTCTAGAAACATAATTAATCTATAGAAATTCAATTTATTAAAATCAAAGATTCATGAATATGTCTCAACCAAGCTACGTCAACCTCTAGACTAGAAAAGTTTAGTTCATGCTCGAATTCAATAAAAACCAAATAATGTTTAATATCTCAAACATAATTCAACAATCAAAAGAAAATAAAAAGAAGAAACAAAGCCGTAGTCTTTCTTCCGTGTCTGATCGAAAAGTCTTCGTCTTCGTTCCAAGCAATCTTCAATTTTTTAACTCCAAAAACTCACAAAAGTGCTCTCTAGAATATTGTGTGTATTGGCGGCTGATAGATAGTTTAATGACTCAGAAAAATCCCCTAAATATGACCTAACAATCGTCCAAAATAATACCAAATATATCCCCAAAGTTTCCATAAACAGTCGGACTCTAATATTCCAAACAGACGACGGCGCGGGCGCGCCTAGGGTCAGCGCGGGCGTGCCTCCAATTCGCAAAACAAACTTTTGAATATTCTTCAACGGCGCGGGCGCGCCCTCAGCTCGACTTTTCTTCTTGGGTTCTTCAATAACAGCGCGGGCGTGCCTATGAATGGGGCGGGCGCCCCTTTAGCTCGAACTCAGACTTTTTCTTCTCTTTTCCAATCTTGAATTTCCTTGTAAACTTCCATCTTTTAAGCTTATTTCCACTTGAACACATCGAAGTCCATAACTTCCTACAAACACAAAAACAACAACAATTTCATGCAATATCTACCAATAAATTCCCAAAAGTCAAGTAAAACCATATACAAATTAAGTGCACAAAATGCACTTATCATTATTTCTTCACCATTTCAGATTATTGTTTCGTGTGAAGATTGTGTTTTCGCCTTTCTTTTTTTTTTTTTTTCCAGAAAGTTCGTGCCCTGTTTTTAGAAGAAAATGGATCGGCCAGCTCACTTGAGTTCTTGCTTCATCAATTGAATGTAGCTTAGGCAAGGATATGGTTTCTTCCTTGCCCATTGTAGATTAGATATTATGTGGCTTGCATTGTTTTGGAAGTTTTTGAAGTATATATATATATATATATGAATGCATGTGTAGTGCCCTGTTTGTGTTCCCCCTCCCCCTTTTTAGTCGAGATATTGATGCATTTTCTTGGGAAATCGTATTGTTTGATGAGTTATGATTTATGTATGAGCTTTTAATGAAATGTTTGGATGCCATGCTACCTTCGAAATTTCCAGATTTGTTTGCCTTGTGAAAGCCGAAATTTTTCAGAAACTAAGGTAGATTGGGTTCGAAAATGTGGTGATTTAAATTGTGTTGATTTGGACGAGTTATAGATTTTACGGGTAAACCGCTCCGTTTAGTCCTAAGCGCATTTATGGGTTAAACTTTCACCCCTTTGGTTTGCTTCCTAAATCACCGTCCCGGTCATCCATGTGTGAGTCATTTGCATGATTATCGATCAAACATTTAAATGTACGTCATAATTACATATGCATGCTAAGTTTTATATTCAATAAAGGAAAGAAGTACATTTTGAATGAAGTGAGATGGTTGTGACTACATGTTCATGTGTTCGTGTGGGGCTGAAAGACGTTTTGGCCTCCCTTACCAAATCATTATGGGTTTTCTTACCATAGAATGTGTTTGTGTGGGGACAGAGCTATTTTGGTTTCCCTTACCAATATAGGGCAAGATCGGATTGGGTTTCATCTCGACCTACTTGCGGCATTATGCACTATAGCCATGATCGTGATCGAAATCACATAGTCACAATCATGGATCTAAGTTCACAGTTACAGTTACAGTTACAGTTACAGATTCAGATACAGTTTATGTAGTTTCATTGATTATACATGACTTAGCCATGCATATGTTATATTTATGTTCTCTTATTTTAGAAGTACATTTTATTCAAATTAAGGGCACAAGATATTTTATTATCAAGCTATTTTTAATTTGTGTGTGCTTGTATTTACGTAGTACTCGCTATCCCCCCCATATTCTTGCTGAGTCATTTAGACTCACTACACTTATTGTTTTCAGGTGAGAAGTATTTCATAGAGATTGAGGGGCAAGACTATCGAGCGGACTGCGATGCGGGCACGGCACATTCCCTCCGACCTATTCTAGTCTTTCGCAAAAGTTTATTTTAACATTTCATAGTCTTTTATTATGTTTCTTGGATTAATGTAAATGTAAAGATTCATTGATTGTCTTTGGGCATGAATATATCAAAGTGTTAATTATTTTTATGGTTGAATTGTCGTATCTTCTTCTCAGGTCTTCGTTCGTTTCTCAGTCTGAATTATTTAGCATTGTTGGTCGTTTTATTTTTGACTGCTGTCTGTGACAGGTGGGTTGTAATATAAACAGAGAGGTCATGCCGAAATTTTTTGAAAACCCGTATTTTATTTAGTTTAATTTAAATGTTGAGTCAGGGTCGTTTCAAGAAGAATTCAATGTACTGCAAGATCATCAGTACAAAAAGGAGTAAAGGATACTGAAGCGCTGATCAATCTCTTCTTCAAATGAATTTGGAAGATCAGTACGACTCTTCGAAAGGATAAGAAATTCATCGATACGAATAATCACAAATCCGTCTAAATATCTCTGAAGGATTCGGTTCCTAAAATTTATAAACACTGCAGGGGCGTTTGCCAAATCAAATGGCAAGAAAAAAATTCAAGCGACCATACCTCGTTCTGAGTCCGGTCTTAGGAAGATGATATTCTGATCTCAATTCTAAGCTGAAATCAATCTGACAAATCAGAATCCAAGCTGGAAGCTCATCCTACTATATCATCATCTGTAATTCAAATAACCACTGGTGTAGCTGTAGTGGCCCTGCATTGAGTCACCTACTAACTGACAACTAATATCATGCATTAAATTTATAAAAACAAAATGCTTAACAGAGTAAAACATGCGGAAACATAATCCATAATTTACATATCAGCTTAGTAAAACATGTCCAGGATTAATATTGTAGTGATACAACCATATCAAAAAGCTTAAAAGTAAACATTATACAGCTATATCAAATACTGCTGTATAAATAACTTCTCAAGGCTCCTGCTCCCTAGTCCTGCCTCGAAATACCAGCTCCGTCCATCCTGCGACCTGCCCCATAGAATAAGGTGTCCAAGATAACAAATAGGACGTGAGCGCTAACGCCCAGTACATAAACATGAGTAAACATATGTATAAGATGCATGCAACATGATGACTGGTAAAGGGTCATCTGAAAAGTCCTGCTCAGTACCGGCACCACATGAGTGCTGCCACCGCATGGATCAACCTCTGGGTGCAACCACACTCTTCTAGTACACTAGAGTAGTCAGATACATGTCCCCTCCGTTGCAGTACTCTCAGTGACAGACTATCGAGTATAGAGCTGAGCGGCTCTATAATCAGGTATAATAAGGTATAGTCTCAACGTGTATGTGCACATGATATATGAATATAGAAAATGGTAAAACATACATCATGCCACATAATAATGCCAAATAAATGCAACATATAAACATGTATACTCACTTGCAATCTCAGTCAATGTGTACGTACCTCTAGGCTAGTTCGAGTCTAATAGGATCCTAGGTTCCAAGCCTATATTCAAAAGTTCACCGTATCACTACACAAGTTCTATAAGCCTTAACTAAGCTAATAAGTACACCCAAAACTTAAATAAATTCTCGGACCTTACCTTCGTTCGTAGTAAGCCCTTTGGAGTCGCTAGTCCCAGATGACTATAACCATACCTTGGTTATTTCAGAACTTCTATTATAACCGATAGGGCCCTCAAGTGTATAACTCACACTATATAACTGAAAAAGGAAACTCGGAATTCATAATTCAAAATGAATCCGAATGAGCCCTATTTATAGGAAAATTTCCGGTCAAGTTTGGACCCTCCAAACTCGGGTTCGGATTTTCCGATCCAGCTCAACGCCTGCATGCAGAACACGTCGAGTTCGGACCGTTCGATAGCCAATTCGGGCCGTCTGAAGTGTTCTAATTCCAACCCTTGTCAAAATCCATGGCTGAGTAATCTTTTTTGCTTGGCATAAGGGAGTTCGGGCCGTCCGATCCTGGTTCGGACCGTCCGAACATGCCTTAACTCCAAAGTCAACATGCCCTTATTCGGAGTCCCCGGCTTGCTAAGTTTGGATTGTCCGAAGTCCTCTTCGGACCGTCCGAACTGGCCAAAACTTTGGAAGCCAAATTCTTAATTCGATAGTCCGATTAAGCCCCGGATTTGGTTAATTACTAACCCTTAATCATGTTTAATATATTATTATCTCAAAATGGAATCAGGGTTACTACAATATCAACCAGATCGGATTCAAAATTCAGGACATCAACTGAAAACATCTCGAATTCCTCCGCACATTTCTGTAATAAACGGTCATTAAACATAACAAATATCAACATAATCTACGAATCAAGAATTCTTACCGGAGGATTTCCACTCGTCTAACGATTCAGATCTGAACCTGACAACCTTTTGAACACATTCCTCAGTTGCCCTGTACTTGGTTAAACATCTCAACGGATAATAAAAACAAAATCCGATAACCTAAGTACCAAACTGCCCAGCTCAAACTTATTCCTATCAATTCAAGAGTTGCAACTACCGTAAATTCCCAGACAATGCTCAGTGAGGTGTCGACCTCCACAATTGTTGCAAAACATTCCGGAAACTTTAGAACTATGTCCTAAAACAAACTGTTTTGATCCGCTGGAGCTAAAAGAACTGCTCCCCGACTTCTCGAATTGCTTTCTCCTCAGCTGAAAAGGATCTCTTGATTCTCTAACTCTTCTTTTCGAAATCCACCAACATAAACAAACTCCTAAAATTGGTACATTGCTAACCAAATTTGATGGTCATCGGTGTATCCCCGAAACTCAAAACATCTGCTCGCTTTCTTCTAATCATCTTACACATTCAACGACATTCTCAGCACTCTTCAGAGTCGGTGGGTTAAAAGACTGAATCCTCGTCAGTAAAGATTCCATTGTGATCAAAGTGATGTCTATCTAATCAGTCTCAGCACTACTCTATCCAATCTGGGTTCAATGCTGGTAGGTTCCTGTTCAAAAGTTCTTCCAGGGGACAAATACGATACTCAAGAGAATTAGGACACAAATACCTCAATCTTCAAACATTCGGTGTCCAAAAACCTCTGTTCTGATTACTCAAGCAATTCGATGGAATCCGGATTTAAATGGGAATAATACAATTCGTATCTAAATTAATTCATGCTTCGCAACTTAAGTAAACCAATCTAAAAGCAAACAAGATCCAAGCTTAAGAATAAAAAAAAAAAAATTTATTTCCTGTGAACAGTGCCTCGCTCGAGCGAGCAAAACCATGTCCCAAATCCTGGAGAGCTCTCGCTCGAGCGGCAAAAAACGCCCGCTAGAGCGAGCAAAACTCCGGCTAGAAAATAAAGAGCCCCTCGCTCGAGCGGTACAACTCATCCGCTCGAGCGAGACCAGTTCTGGACCAAAAATCAAGAACTGCTCTAATTCATTCCTCCAACTCCAAATGCTCGACTCTCAAGTATACAACATGCATTAAAAATATCAATCTAAAAACATACAATACATGAAGTTCTAAGGTTGTACAAATCATTGATAAGTAGAACATGCATCTATTCTATGTTCTTCAATACAAAATACAACTTGAAGGAGTTCGAATACAAAGTTCGACTCTAAACCAAGCCCTCACTTCTATCGTCCAAATCCAAGTCTAGTCATGCTTCCTCTGACTCGAACATGTCCCACCTGGTGCCAAGCACACATACAAGACAAGATAACGGCCGAATAAATCTGGTGAGAATACAATTTCCCAGTAAAAGAGACAAACATTCTATATCAAATAGGCATCTCAAAATTGAAATACATCAACTTGCAGATATTCAAAATGAGAGTAAATGAATGGATGACTTCAAAAATATAGATTATCAATCCGGATAATCAAAAGGTAAATTGGTTCCTCGATTCTTTGGTTGGGATCCCGAGGATGAAATATCACAACAATCACACTGATATCCCCTTTCAAGGTGGACGATGTATGTTTCAATCCTCCAGACTCCGGAGCATTCAATAGAGAGTTGATCGATCACTGTAGTAAATCTCCTACCAGTGCCACTCGACTATAATTCCCAGATCGTCTAATTCAAATGAAACGAAATGTTTGGCTCAATATGAATGCATATGAAAAGCTAAAACATTCAATCATGTAATTCAAGTAATTCACATAGACATGCAAGTATGTGATTTCTCTAGGACACTCGAATCAATCCGGATTCGAGTTAATCGCCATATTCCATCAAATTTCGTCTTATACCTTTCTCGATTCAAATGTTGCTCCAAACTGGATTGCTACAAAGACAAGAATTCACATCACAATCCAAACGAAAATCAATTCAACGAAAATGGTAAACTCGATACCAAACCTCGATCGACTCTTCGATGATTAAAACTCTAAGAACTCCGAGTCCAACGATGCTCAAACAAGTTTGAAATGATATAATTAAGAACATCAACATCAATCAATCCAAAACTCACAACAATCTCCCCAAAATCTAAAATCTCAAACCGACGGCACAACGACTATAAATCGACTATCTGAAAATCACAAACAACAATATAATATCTTATTCAACTCATACAACTCCAATCTCATCAAAACAACTCAAATCAACCAAATCTCAAATCCCCATTTTTGAAAATCATAAGAAAAATCAAAACAAATCCGAACGACGTTCTAATTCTGATCCGACTGAGAATAAACAATACATGCTAGATCAGAGACAATATCTCCAAAAATCAATTGATTCTAGCAACATCCATAAAATTTAGCTTCATAGAAATCAAAGAAACTTACTTCAGAATGGAGATCTCAATGCTGTGATCGCAAATATAACCTCTGATTTAATTTCTACCTGACGGATCGAACAAACTCGGAGAATCAAAAGCTTGGAGAAATGTTCCTTGATATTCTATGGAGGAATCACATTAGGAAGAAGAAGAAGGAATTAAGGAAGAAGTCAAGTCATGCAATTAAATATAAGAATTAGTCAAAATATCCCATTTTTGCACTTTAGTCCCTAAAAATTCCAAAAATTGAAAAATAGCCCCTGATCAAAATCAAATCGATCCTTGAATTCTATAATCTCCAATTATCTCAAATAAACTCAATTAAGACAAATTTGGGGCATTACAGCCACGTTGATTAGCTCAGCGACCGCTCCCATCGGGTCCATCAACCTGCGTCTTGCCCTGTGGAATGGGTGTCCAAGAAACAAAAATGAGGACATGAGCAATGAAAATTATCAATACGAAATTATGATTACACAAGTGCTATGAGTGCATAATGCAAGTGTATAGGGAACCAAGGATCAGGATCAAGAACTCTACTCAGTTTGGTGGCTCCATGACATGTAACACTCTGCGCCGTCACACTAGGAGGTGGCTCCCATACCATTAAATCTGTGTACATCGGTGACCTGACTTCATATTAACGGGTCCAGACACCCACTCAAAGATAAATGGATAAGGGACCCCACTAAGTGCTATCTCAAGAAGATAAGCTCAACATGATATGCATGCAGCATAATAATCGTGACATAAGATATGCACATGAAACATGCCATATAAAATGCAATAAATAGAATATGCATACTCAACCAGGATATCTTAGATAGTACTTTCGTACCTCTAACAAGCAACCTAGAAGCATTGGGTCAAAATTCCAAGCCTATAATCATGTGAATACCATATTACTATCACATTACTAAAAGTCTTAACTAGACTAATATCTACTTCCAAAAGCTATTAAGACTCTAGAATTATACATGTGCCCCTTTTCAGCCCACTGTCAAAGACCTTAAAACTTAGGAACTGCTCCGCTACGACTTTGAAAGTTTCTTGCTATTGCCTGCCTTCGATAAGACAGCTGAAACCTTCAAATATATTCTACACACACTAAAACACCTCAAAAAACACAATAAAAATGTAGTGACCCTAGCCCAGATCAAATAATAATAAGATATTTAAACTTAATTAAGCATGCAATAAACGATAATAAGAGATAAGTCGGAAACCAAATAAATACTGGACCGACAGTGTAATATCCCGTATCCAAATTAAGTTAATCAAGTGACTAATTATGTTTAATTGGCTAAAACATGATTAAGGGATCCTAAAATTAGTCTAATGAGTGGAAAAATGGATTCAAAACGGGCAGAAATGGTCTGGAAGGATTTTGAGTCTTGATGGGTTCGGAAGGTCCGAATTGAGTTTTAAATCTCAAGGTGAGTTCGGAAGCTCCGATCGTGCAATGGAAAGATCCGAATGTACATATCCAGTTGTCCAAAGTGTGAGGTCAGCATAGGTGATGTAATGGTGCGATCGAAAGCTCCGAAGATAGGATCGGAAGCTTTGATCGACTGTCGGAAGCTAGCTTCTAGAATAAGGACACGTGGTTGGCGAAAAGAGATCAGAAGCAGGGATCGGATGTTCCGATAGGAGGTTTTGATCGCTGTATATAAATGGAAGTTCCGAGGCACACTTTCCACTCGCTCATTCATCTTCTCTCTCTCTCTCTCTCTCTCTCTCTCTCTCTCTCTCTCTCTATTCTAGTCCCTTTTAGTCGATTTTGGGGTAATTTCGGGCTTTGTATCGAGGGCCAGTTGATAGCGGGGTGCTACTGAAAGAGTGGGTGCCCTGCTAGCCAACTTGTGGCTAAGGGCCTTTATGACTCTATTTGTAAACAATCTTTGTTTAATATAATTTACACTCTTCATTGGAATTTACTTTATCTTTTATCATATTTTTATGTTGTGACGTACTATAAGATGTTTAGATAAAGACCTTGAATATACTAAAGTGCATGTAAGATGTGATAGTGGATATGGATGACTATCATGAAACAAATTTTGTAATCACTATATATTCTAAACCAGTTCCTAGTTAATTGAGTTGTCCGCAATAAGGATAAGGATCGCTCGAGATTGAGACTAGCATTTGCGATGCCGAGTACCATGTTCATTAGTATGGAACATAGAGTTGTTCGAAGCATGCAAATGGATATTCATTAGATGGATGATCGAACTACCCTATTCGGACTTTCCAAGTGGTTTTCACTAATTGAGTGGATAAGTCCGTGGTTTTGGTTGTACACCATTAGTCCTTACTACTTGAAACATCATGGAGACTCTATATGCTAGTACTGTACTTTGACTCGTTTACCGACTCTATGAGAGTCATCAGGTGTCGAGATTGGGTACAGTTACGACACATATAGGAGTCAATGTTTTGTTGCCAAGGATTCACCACACGCTTGCGAGTGTGGATATCCTATGCGATCTGAGAAGATATTAGTGTGACAAATCTCTGGCCAGAGTACATGATGTGTTTTAGGTTACTTGATTTCCTAGTTGCACATGCGATGTCATTATTTGATCTTAAAGATATATTGCATAGTTATCGAATCTCGAATGACTCTTGATATACCAATGGTTGTTGATTCGATCGGGATATATGGTTGAAGGGACCGTACTGTACGCTAACCAAAACCCACTGGTTCTTGCAGGCACTATCAGTGATACCTAGGGAATCATGGGGTGATGTTGCTAGGCGCTCTTACCATGATTCGATGAGCAAGTCGAAAATTGTTGTTCCGAGTCACAAGGAGTTGTGGGCCCACGACTAGCTGTATCTCTGAACCATTGAAGGTCACACAAGTAATAGATTTCTAATCCACGTGGAGATAATTAAATTTATTTAGTTAAATTTAGCGAATGAAAAGTAGAGCTTTTTATTGATGAGTAGAGGGAGTGAGATTTCCTAAAATGACATAGGGATGCCATTTTTGGAAACCACTGGATTCGGATTCAGAAAATTTATCTTGACTTTAAAATATGCAGAAAAGTTTTCTGTACACATTGGTAAAACTGGTTTATAAATTTGAGTCACGATGATTTTTATATTAATTTCTGAACATGTGGGCTTTGTTTGTCAGGCTTGAACTTATGACTAACGGGCCCTAAGGTGTTAGCAGCCCATGTTATAAATAAGTTATTGCAGTACAGAAATTAAAGAACACGGCTCATAATTTTCGAAACCTAGAGAGCAGTCTCCCTAGGGTTGGCCGAAAATTCAGTCTCCCTTTTTCGAAAATCCAGTCTCCAATTTTTGAAAATTGCAGTCTGGTTTAGCAGATCAAATCTATTAAATCTCTTCGTATAAACTTCTGATAGACTTTCTAGTGCAGTCTGTCAGAGGGTTTGGATTTCTGTTCGTGGACCTGATTCAGTAGTTGATCGAGGCATTGGTTCCTGTGATATACAAGAAGAGCAGATTTATTTGTTGGAGTCCATAACCTAAAGTTGAAACTTGAGAGGTAAAATTTACTTTTGTTTTATTTTGCGCAAATTATTTTAATCGTACGGATTTGGTATCCATGATCTGGAATCGTTCCAGATCTAAAAATAAAAATTTTAAAACCTTCCGCTGCCATGGGTATTAGATCTGACAGATCCGAGAACGTGTTCCAACTGTGGTATCAGAGCCAGGTTATTCTCCGATCTTACGATTAAAATTATATCGATTGTACAAAGCCTCGGTTTTTCAAAAAAACAAAACGAAAAAAAAAAATTTTGGGGGGCTGCCCGCTGCCCTGCGCGCAGATGGTCTGCGTGCAGCTGGGCCCTCCGATGGTCGGGGGCTGCCCGGGATCGTCCCGGGCAGCCCAGAAAAATAATATTTTTATTTTTGAAATTATGAATTTCGGCCCGATAATAATTATTGGGCACAGTTTTTGGCCCGATCGAAAATTGTTTCGATAGGTCCACGAGGCAATGGGTCAAAATTGTTTGAAACCAAAATTTTAAGAAAATTAATTTTTGGATAAATTTGAATTTTGAAAATTTATAAATTTAATCCAATAAATTAAATTTCATGAAAATTAATTATTTTGGTACAATTGATAATAAAATATAATTTTATATATAAAATTAGATTTTATGTATAAAATATGATTTTATGGATAAATTAGATAAAATATGATTTTATATATAAAATGGGATTTTATGTATAAAATTAATTGGTATGGGTTCCGGATCCTATAAATAGAAGATATATCATATTTTTGGGGGTTCGGAAGTTCCAGACGACAAACAGAGGCGGCGGCTACGGGCGTGGAGATTGAAGACGCTCCATCAGAGTTTTTCTTCTTTTCTTCTTTTCTTCTTTTCTTTCTTAATTTTTGTTTGACTATTGTTTTCAATTATTGAGAAGTTTATTTTCAACCAAGATGGCGTGATTGAGCCGAACAAATTTATGTAAAAAACTTGGATGTTTGTTTGGGATTTTTCAGACTTGATTTTATTTTATTGATTGTCAGATTTATATTTGTCTTGTGAATAGCTTGATCAACTGTTTTCTTGCATGTTAATCGATTCCAAGTTGACCGAGGATGAATTGATTTTGATCAATCTGATAATTAACATATTGTAAAACCAACTAGAAATAGAATTTGGTTTCAATGTGCGGTTTAGGTGTTTACTGAATTTTCACAGTTATTCATGCATTCAAATTTGATTAGAATTATGAGAGATTAATCCATAAACATTTGAATAGGTTTGATTGTTCTAAAAATAGACCTTTGAACAAGTTTGGAGAATTCCCGTGATTTAATATTAAATCTGGGTCCTGAATCGGCTACATGTTACATGATTTGTTTGGTACCTACGTGTATTTTGGTTGTCTCGTTTTAATTAAATTTTCTTTTCTACTATTTTAATTCTTATTTCTTAAGCAATTTTTATTATAAATTATTATTTTATTTAAATCAAATTGCTTTTTATGATTTTGTATAGATTAAACTAAATAATTAATTCTTGAGAATTGATTGGAGTCCCTGTGGGATCGATACTTGGACTCTCAGTCCACTTTACTATTACTTGATCTGGTGCGCTTGCTAGTAGATTTTTATCAAACCGATTTTAGCGGTCAAGTTTTTTGCGCCGTTTCCGTGGACTGTTTGGTTAATATTAGGATAGATTATTTGCTTGAGACTAGACATTTTTTCCTTTCCTTTGTTTAATTTTAAATTTTAATATTATTTTTTTTAACTTGTGAGGTACTTGGAGATGGATCATCGACAGGTGTTCACAAGGTTTGGCCAGCAATATTCGGAGCCATTCTATGCTTCTTGGGGGAGATTCAATGATTTGGCGACGTCTATCCTCATGATAGAGTAGCGACGTCTACCCTCATGAGGACGATGTCAATCCTCAAGATGATGGCGATGGTGACGATGATGACCACCTCCCTGGCCAACACTACCGTGAATCTCGTCAGCCATATCCTGAAAAGAATTGCACATTAAAATCCCAAATGCGCAATAATTACTTAAGACTAAACTAAATCTCAAGTATTAATCCCAAAATCTAAGTATGCTCTGATACCAAAATATAGTGACCCTGCATAGAATCACCTACTAACTTGCAACTAATAGCATGCATTAAACTTAATACAGCAAAATGCTTAAAAGAGTAAAACGTGCGGAAACATAATCCATAATTTACATATCAGCTTAGTAAAACAAGTCCAGACTTAATACTGTAGTGATACAACCATATCGAAAAACATAAAGTAAATTGTCTAAAACATTTATATATCTAAACAAATCCTACTGTATAAAATCCCCTAAAAGCTCCGGCTCCCTAGTCCTGCCTCGAGCTACCGGCTCCGTCCATCCTGCGACCTGCCCCATGGAATAGGGTGTCCAAGATAATAACTAGGACGTGAGTTCTAACGCCCAGTACATAAACATGAGTAAACGTGTGTATATGATGCATGCAATATGATGACTGGTAAAGGGTCATCAGAAAAGTAATGCTCAGTACCGGCATCACATGAGTGCTGCCACCGCACGGATCAACCTCTGGGTGCAACCGCACTCGTCTAGTACACCAGACTAGTCAGACATACATGTCCCCGCCGTCGCGGTACTCTCTGTGACAGACTATCGAGTATAGAGCTGAGCGGCTCTATAATCAGGTATAACAAAGTATAGGCTCAACGTGTATGTGCACATGATATATGAATATAGAAACCGATAAAACATACATCATGCCACATAATAATGCCAAATAAATGCAACATATAACCATGTATACTCTCTGGCAATCTCAGTCAATGTGTACGTACCTCTAGGCTAGTTCAAGTCTAGTAGGATCCTAGGTTCCAAGCCTATATTCAAAAGTTCACCGTATCACTACACAAGTTATATAAGCCTTAAATAAGCTAATAAGTACTCCCAATACTTAAATAGATTTCCGGACCATACCTTCATCCGTAGTAAGCCCTTTGGAGTAGCTAGTCCCGGATAACTATAACCACACCTTGGTTATTCTAGAACCTCTATAATAACCGATAGGGCCCTCAAGTGTATAACTCATACTATATAACTGAAGAAGGAAACTCGGGAATTAGCATCAAATTATGACTCCGAAGAGCCCTATTTATAGACAAAAATCCGTCGGAGTTTGGAGCCTTCGAACTGGGTTCGGATCCTCCGAACCTGCATGTACGACACTTGTCAAAAATCGCGGATTAGTCATCTAGCATTGCTGTCTGTGGGAGTTCGGAGCCTCCAAACTGGCTGAGTTCGGAGCCTCCTAAGAGCTGGGTTCGGATCCCCCGAACTTGGTATCTGAGTTCGATGCTCTGAACTCATTTCGGTGCCTCCAAACTGTCTGAGACCCCCGGGACGCTTCCTACCATTTTCGGACGTTCCGGAGCTGATTTTCCACTTATTTTCACCAAATAAGAACTCCTTAATCATGTTTTGCCACTTTTTAAATTATATGCCATATCATAGCATGTAAAGTGGAACTTGGCTACTACCTTTGTGACGTCCCGTATTTTATAACATCTAATAAAATTGTTGCGGAAATGGTTGGGAAAATTTTTGCAAACTTAAAAGCCATACAGCGAGTGCATCACACCAATTCCAAAAGAATTTAAATTCTAAATCTTCAACAATAAAACTCGTGACTCCATGTTCACGAAGTCTAATAAACACTGACGCAACTCAATAACAAAGACCATTTAAAATACGGCACGTCAAAACTTACTACTAACATTTAAATAGGATAAAGGGAATATGAGTTCAATTAATTATTATATAAATAAAATAAATTTGAAAGCAATTGAGGAACTCACTTAACAACTATCAAACTGAAATGAATATTTAAAAGACGAACCATTTGAAATCCTCAAAACTCATCTTTAAAAGATTGACAATTTAAATAAATTAAATCATTACTCTTAAACATAGTACATAAAATATTATAACAACATGACATAAATAAATATAATTAAATATTTTTGTTTTAAATACATCAAAGATTTTGAATTGTCGTGTCATGCAATGTCTTCGCCTCTTGGACTCTTCAGCCGTGCTACCAAAGCTTTTAAATCAAATTTGCTAATCCAACTGCACCATTCAAGTATAGTGAGTCTAATGACTCAGTAAGATTAAAAACATGCATATTGATAACGTAATAGCTTCAAAATATTTTAAACTCAAATGACTTGAACATACATAACATAATACCTTGAACTTGAAGAATTTTAACGTAAACATCATGGAACTTTAAACTTAAAATCTTAAACATGAACTTCAAAACTCTTAAAAGATGCAAGAAACATAAACATAGACATCAACTTACTTAACTTTAAATCTTAAAAATAGACTTCATGCATATTCCCAAAACATTACCATTTCATTCTTAAATAAACTTTTGCACTTAACATCTAATAAATAAAATCATGCAACTTGGACAACATCAAATCATGAACATAAACCATGAACATTACATAGAAACTTATCATTTTTGGTTGATGAATTATGTGAAATTGTGGCAACCTTCATAATGGGCACATTCGTAGTTTTTGTTGATCAACAAGCATATGGCACTAAGCCTCATAACATTCGTTCTTAAGAAAGGCCCTCTTCGGAGCTCATCCCGGAGCACCAGTCCCGTGTACTTATCTATCTCATGAGCCATGTTTGGAAAGGCCCTCTTCGGAGCCCAAATCGGAGCACCAATCCCGTGTTTGCCACCACAAAGACACATAAAACATCAAAATATTTTCATGCATCAACATATCATATCTTCATACTTCATCATAACATTATCCATTAATGCTTCATCATCTTTCATTTCATCATATCATATCATCGTATCATCATAACATATCATTTCATTATGAAGCATCATCATATCATCGTAATTTCCTTCATAAACTTTCATTCATGAACATAAAACTTTACTCAATAACTTCATGCATGTCATAGATGATAAAAATCATACTTTCATATTGAACATAGGTTTCATGAATGAAACTTAGACATGTACATGCATCACATATCGTAATCGATCCACATAAGTCGTTCTTTTCGTTCTTGACTTAAAACTTGAAACATTTTGCATACAAACTCTTAAATATTCTTTATAAGCCTTTAAATATCATAAACATGAATTTAGGACCCTAAAATAACATAAACAAATCATGAATTTTGAAGCCAAGGCGCGGCCGCTCCACTTCTCGGCGCGGGCGCGCATGACCTGCGCAAATGGGTCTTCTTGTTCGCTCTGAAACTCTATTTTATAATCGGAATTTGGAAAAGTTGTAAACATAAAGGTTGTAGGTCTTGAACGTGGCTTTCTAATGCCGAAAATCTTACCTTCATTGGAGTTTTCTGTAAAAATGTATGCTTGTTCTCCCGAGATGTGTTACTGCCGGAAATTCAAAATATTTGACACACTTCGGGGCGTTTTTGACCAATCTTCTAAAATGATTTTGACAAAACTCAAAACACAAAAGTTGTAGATAAATAAGTTTTTTTTCAAATATAATTGGCCTCATATCATTTGAATCAGTACACTAATTTGTATTCTCAAAATCATAACAAGTATCGGTAATCCGATGTCACCAAACACAACTTCAACACTTCGAAATTCAAACATAAACTTCGTTTACCCAAAATCTTAACTACAAAAATAATCAAAACTCATTTTCTTGTAATTGAACATGGTTTAACTAACTTCAAAACACTAAAATCTTAAATGATTTGGCTTCAAAACTTTTAAACCGCAACTATCATCAAAATTGCTCAACTTCTTCAAAATCTCAAAAATTCATTTTCTTTCAATTAAACATCAATTTCTCACCTTTAAAACTTCCAATAACATCATAATCTTCAAAAGAATCATTATTTTCTACACATCTATCAAAAACTTGTCAAAAACGATCACGCTTCACAATTTCAACACTTCATAACTTGATACTCATAATTCCATGCTTCTTCAAAATCATAAACCATTAAAACATGCACATCAACATACATTTTGATATTAAAATAATTATAATCTTGAATGGGTTTCAAAATCTTAAAATAATTGTTGAAAAGCTTGCCTTAACCGAAGATGGAGTTGATCCGGAGTCTTGGCAACGAGTTAACCTTAGCACAATCGGAATTCGGAATCTTGGACTTACCTCGGATGAAAGAATAGATGAACAAAATGAAGAACTAAAGGAGTGGAAAGGAAGGGGAAAAGTGACATGCAAGGATAAGCAATGAGGGAGAGGAGACAACACATTAAAGGAGTGGGGAATTGAAATTAAAGATGGGGTAGAGGAGTAGATAAGTGTGAAAGAGGAGAGTTAATACAATGCGTGTGTTGACTACATAAAACGTAGTCTGTCCAAAATATCCCAACTCAGAATAATAAAATTTTCTTCTCCCGATGAATAAAATAAAATGATACCAATATTATACTCAAAATACTCGTAGAATTATTTCCTACGATCTCGTGCGTAGGCTAGTCTCGTTTTCTCAGTCCAAGATTAATTCAATCATGAAACAATTAAATTATTTAAAAAGGCATAAAAATATATTAGGCATATACCTAACATCAATTAATTTAAATCATAACTTTACACTTCATAATTAAAGTGCACAAACTATTAAAATCATTTAACACAATAAATAAATGTATATTTTTAAAATATGAATTATTCTCTTTTAAATCGTTTACACAACACATAAAATCATTTAATTAAGAATAACTTTTAAATCATAAATAATCAAATGAAATAGCTTAAAATTCATTTAAAATTCTTGAAATAAATCATGAATAGATTTATGGATTTTCCGGATATTACAACCTTTATATGTAGCGCTCCATCTAGTAATTATGAAGTCCTATTAAGTCCTGAAATTGGTTAATTACTAACCCTTAATCATGTTTAACATATCATTATCTTGAAATGGAATCTGGGTTATTACAATATCCATGGTTTTCATCCATAACTAGTTTTCCCACTCTCATAAATTTGTTCTTAGTCTTAGTACAGATGCCTGATGCATTGAATTGGTTCAAATGGTGCACGTGAGATGCTTTTTATACAGATGTTACTGCCGAGGGAGTCAAGGAAGAAATAAATAGGTCTACTTAACTTAAGATAATTTCAGTAATATTTAAAGTATTTGAAATATTACCTCATTTGTGTAAAATATCATGTTTTTGTTTGTTCAAGTAGTCTGGTGAAAGGTGGAACTCCTCCTAAGTTTATAATCATAGATGATGGATGGCAATCACTTGGTATGGATTCTACCAGCCCTGAAGCCAAATTTGATGACAATGCCAAGTGAATATAACTCCACCCAAATGCTTTTTGAGGCAGTATTTGTGAATTGATTTAATACTGGTTCCATGATTTTTGTTTTTTTAATTTCAGTGAATATAACT
This sequence comes from Henckelia pumila, assembly GCF_033568475.1. NCBI lineage: Eukaryota > Viridiplantae > Streptophyta > Magnoliopsida > Lamiales > Gesneriaceae > Henckelia > Henckelia pumila. The sequence goes on from NW_027331874.1 coordinate 769,728, forward strand.
TCAATGGATATATGGCACCGGAATAGACAATGCATGGCCAGTTCTCCATTAAATCGGATGTGTATAGCTTCGGAGTTCTGATCTTTGAAATTTTGATCGGACAAAAGAATAACTCTTTTAGGAATGGGTAGAAACTAGAAGACCTGCTAAGTTCGGTGAGTAAAATCTAGAAACTTACTCCTGATATTGTTTGTTTTAGCACCTAAATTCAAATTATATAAATGTCTCAAATCTTTGCATTCTAAGTTTGTTTCAAGTACTAGTTACTGATAAAGGATATATGTCTCTGGATTGATTTAGGTTTGGAGGCATTGGCGTGAGGGAAGAACTGCAAATATGATAGATCCAATATTGAAGGATGGATTAATGTATAGTTTTTCCCCTAGTATTTATATAGTTAGAATTTGATTATTTTTTATAGATGCACCTTTAGTTTTGTGGAAATACTTGTGGATACATGCATATTTTTGGGTTATTTTGGTGGATATACTTGTGAATTTATGGATGTTCGTTGTTTTGAGATGAATAATTTATGAACCTTATTAGTCTATTTTAAATTTCAAAAATATATTTATATTGTGTACTTATTGTATCTAAATTTTAATGTAGTGGAACGGCAATTTCACTAATCGACGAAGCAAAATAATGTCTTTTACGTCGTCAATTAGTGAAATTGCCGAAGTATAAGCATATCTTTTACTTCGGCAATTTCATTAATCTACGAAGTACAAAAATATGTTTTACTTCAAGAATTTATGAAATTAACGAAGTAAAAGACTTTCTTTTACTTCGTTAATTAATGAAATTGCCGCAGTAAAAGATATGTTTTTACTTCGGCATCAGCCCAATCCTGAACCGGTTTTGGCTTCATGAACCGACCAAAAACTTCGGTAATTTCAGGGCTACGACTTCGATTATAACGCGAAGTAAAACAGTACCTATTACTTCATGTGACACTACTTCGGTAATTATCTATCTACGACTTCATATAATAACCGAAGTCTTTTGCGACTTTTCTAATAGTGTATGCAATAGCTTAGTTAAGGCTTTTAGAGAACTATAATGATATTAGTATCATTTGGCAGTGTAGTGCGGATTATAGACGTGGACCTAGAGCTGGTAGAGCTTGCCTAGTATTTGAGCTACGAAAGTACTGTTTGAGATATCCTGACTGAATATGCATATATTATGTGACTGCATGATTTATATGACATGATTATATGCTGCATACATTTGCATATTGAGCTATCTCTTTTGAGACGTCTCACTACAAAAAAAATGGCAAACGACAACGAATATTATCCGTTGTCGTAGGGGTCAAAAACCGTTGTAACTAACAGTGTTGTAAAAAGTCTGATCTACGACAACGGTTTTCAAACCGTTGTCGTTTCCTTCAACGACAACGGATTTGCCTTCAAATACAACGATTTTTATACGTTGTCGTTTCTTTCAAAGACAACGGATTTTATCCGTTGTCGTTTCCTTCAACGACAACAGATTTGCATTCAACGACAACATTTTTTATCCGTTGTCATTGCCATCAAAGACAACAGTTTTTATCCATTGTCTTTTTGCGAACACACCTAAAATTACAACAGTTTTAAATAGAAAAGGCAACGGATAAAATCCGTTGTCGTTTTTCAGATAAAAAAACAAAAAAAAATTAATATACAAATTTTCTATTTTATAAATAATTCAAATTTAAAATTTAAAAAATAAAATTGAATATACAATTTCAATATTACAAGTTTACAACTCACTCAAAATTCTAATTCTAATTCAATGCACACTAGAAAATAGAAAATAGAAAATAGAGCTATATTGAACTAATTTTTATAAATAAACTGGGAACTCTCGTTTCATCGTTGATTAACATCCACCTTTGAATCTGAAACAAAAAAAGAGTTTATTATTTCTATCTTCTATATATCCATAGGAGAAACATAGCAGAACAAACAAAGAATAACAGTAAATACAGAAGCAATAAATATTTTAAGAGATAAGTGTTGGAGAACGGCGATCAGATCAATCAAAAAAGATACCCGGTGCAGCGGAAGTTTAAAATTTTTTATATGGAACGATTCCATAATGGGTATCAAAATTTTACGATTAAATTGTGTGTGTGTAAAAATTAAATAACAATTATAAATTTTTACCTCCAATCTCGAATCGAGATTATGGACACCAACAGATTGCTCTACTCTTGTAGTATCTCCCAGGAACTGATGGACGAACTGTTCTTCAATCAGGTCCACGAACAGAGATTTAATCCCTCTGATAGATTGCACTAGAAAATCTATCAGAAGTTTCTACGAAGAGAATTAACGAATTTGATCCGTTAAACCAGACTGTAATTCAAAATTCACAGGCTGGATTTTTTCCTGAGTAGAGGGGAGGGGGGCGGCCACTGTTAGAGAGAAAACTAGGGTTTTTTTTAAAATTGTGACCTGTTGTGTGTAATTTCTGTACTGCAATAACTTATTTATAATGTAGGCCGCTAACAGCTTAGGGCACATTAGTCATAAGTTCAAGCCTGACAAGCAAAGCCTGCATGTTCAGAAATTAATATAAAATTCATCGTGACTCTGATTGATAAACCGATTTCACCAATGTTCACAGAAACCATTTCTGCATCTTCTAAAGTCAAGATAAATTTTCTGAATCCGAATTCAGTGATTTCCAAAAATGCCCATCCCTATGTCATTTTAGGAAATCTTACTCCTCTACTCTTAAATAAGAAGTCCAACTTCTTTGTTCATTAAATTTAACTCTTTAAATTTAATTATCTCAACGGGAATTAAAAATCCATTACTCTGTGTGACCCTCAATGGTTCAGGGATACAACTAGCCGTGGGCTCACAACTCCTTGTGACTTGGAAAAACAATTTCCGACTTGCCCATCGAATCATGGTAAGAGCGCCTAGCAACATCGCCCCATGATTCCCTAGGTATCACTGATAATGCCTACAAGAACCAATAGATTTTGGTTAGCGTACAGTACGGTCCCTTCATCCATATATCCCGATCGAATCAACAACCATTGGTAAATCGAGAGTCGTTCGAGATTCGATAACTATGCAATACATCTTGAAGATCAAATAGTGACATCGCATGTGCTACTAAGAAACCATTTCTTAAAACACATCATGTACTCTGGCCAGAGATTCGTCACACTAATATCTCCTCAGATCGCATAGGATAACAACTTGGAAAGTCCGGATAGGGTAGTTCGATCATTCATCATATGAATATCCATTTGCATGCTTCGAACATCTCTATGTTCCCTACCAATGAAACGTGGTACTCTGCATCGCAAATGCTAGTCTCATACTCGAGCGATCCTTATCCTTATTAACGGACAGCTCAATCGAGTAGGAACAGTTTAGAATATACAGTGACTATAAGATGTGTTTCATGATAGACATCCCCATGTTCTACCACATCTTACATACACTATAGTATATTCAAGGTCTTTATCAAACAACAATAGTATATCACAATATAACAATATGAAGAAAGATAAATTCATTGCCATTAATAAAAGTGTAAATTATATTAAACAAAAGATTGTTTATACAAAGAGTCATCAAAGCCCTTAGCCACAAGTTGGCTCACCGGGCACCTACTCTTTCAATCTCCCACTTGCCCTAAAGCCAACTAGTCATACTACGTAGACCCATTGCTTCGCGATGTTTGTCAAATAATGGTCCTGGCAAGGGCTTAGTAAGTGGATCAGCGATATTGTCTGCAGAGGCCACTCTTTCGACAGTGATGTCTCCTCTTTCCACAATCTCCCGGATGATGTGGTATTTCCTCAGTACGTGTTTGGATCTTTGATGAGACCTTGGTTCCTTTGCCAGAGCAACGGCACCCGTGTTGTCACAGTACACCGAGACTGGACCAACAACTTCCAGAATAACGCCCAACTCTTGGACGAAATTCCTCATCCAAACGGCCTCTTTAGCAGCAGCTGATGCTGCAATGTATTCTGCCTCAGTGGTGGAATCCGCTGTGGTGTCCTGCTTGGAACTCTTCCAAGAGACAGCACCGCCATTGAGCATGAACACAAATCCAGAGGTTGACTTCGAGTCATCCACGTCACTTTGGAAGCTAGAGTCGGTATAGCCTTCCAATTTTAGTTCTCTTCATCCATATACCATGAACATATTCTTAGTCCTTCGTAAGTACTTAAGAATGTCCTTCACGGCTTTCCAATGCATTTGACCAGGATTAGCTTGATATTTGCTCGTGACACTCAGAGCAAATGCTACATCCGGTCTGGTAGATATCATCCCATACATGATACTACCTATGGCTGACGCATATGGTACATGTTTCATTTTCTCTATCTCTTCATCAGTCTTGGGACACATAGACTTGGATAGAGAAACTCCATGACACATGGGTAGATGTCCTCTCTTGGACCCATCCATTGAAAACCGTTTCAATATGGTGTCGATGTAGGTTGATTGAGTGAGTCCTATCATTCTCTTAGATCTATCTCTATAGATCTGTATCCCTAGAATATAGGATGCCTCACCCAAATCCTTCATCGAGAATCTACCTGATAACCATATCTTTGTTGACTGCAACATCCCTACGTCATTCCCAATGAGTAGGATGTCATCAACATAAAGTACTAAGAATGTCACAGCATCCTTAACTACTTTCTTGTACACGCATGGTTCCTCCGGGTTCTTGATGAAACCAAAATCCTTTATTGTTTCATCAAATTTCTGGTTCCAACTTCTTGATGCTTGTTTTAGACCATAGATTGATCTCTGAAGCTTGCATACCTTATGCTCGCTTCCCATGGATGTGTATCCCTCAGGCTGCGTCATATAGATCTCTTCCTTAATGTTTCCATTAAGAAATGCAGTCTTCACATCCATTTGCCATATCTTATATTCATACCAAGCAGCTATGGCAATAAGGATTCTTATGGACTTGAACATTGCAACTGGTGAAAAGGTTTCATCATAGTCAACTCCTTGTCTTTGAGTATAACCTTTCGCCACCAATCGCGCCTTGTAGGTCAATACCTTACCATCAGGCCCAAGCTTTCTCTTGTAGATCCATTTACACCCTATTGGAACAATTCCATCGGGAGGATCTACTAAAGACCAAACTTGGTTTGTATGCATCGAATCTATTTTCGACTGCATAGCTTCAAGCCATAAATTTGAATCCTCATCAGAAATTGCTTCCTTGAAGTTTCTTGGATCACATCCAACATCGGGTTCATCTTGATCCCCTTCAAGAAGAAGACCATATCGAATAGGAGGTCTAGAAGTCCTCTCGGATCTTCTAGGTATTGGCGTGTCTATCAATGGTTCCTGAGGTGTAGGATCGTTATTTTGTATTTCGGGTTCTTCTTGAATTTCTTCGAGTTCCATCATCTCGCCTTTCTTATCCAATAAGAACTCCTTCTCCAAGAAGGTGGCATTCCTTGAAACAAACACCTTTGTTTCAGCAGGATGATAGAAATAATATCCGATTGAATTCTTCGGATACCCTACAAAATAACATAAGGTGGATCGACTATCCAACTTATCTCCCACTATCTGCTTCACGTAAGCAGGACATACCCAAATCCTCAAGTACGAATACTTAGGAGTTTTGCCATTCCATAACTCGTATGGTGTTTTGTCCACTGCTTTAGTGTGGACGTTGTTCAACAACAATACCGCCATTTCAAGCGCATAGCCCCAAAACAAAGGTGGAAGCTCAGTGAAGCTCATCATGGATCGAACCATGTCCAACAAAGTTCGATTACGACGCTCCGATACACCATTCAGCTGAGGTGTCATAGGAGGAGTCCACTGAGAGAGAATCCCATTCTCTTTCAGATAGTCCAAAAACTCGGTACTCAAGTATTCTCCACCTCGATCCGATCGAAGTGCTTTAATACTTTTACCCAGCTTGTTTTCTACTTCAGCCTTGAATTCTTTGAACTTTTCAAATGCTTCATACTTATATTTCATTAAATATAAATACCCATACCTAGAATAATCATCAGTAAAGGTAATGAAGTAGGTGTGGCCATATTGAGTACCAATTCTAAATGGACCACAAACGTCTGTATGGATCAAATCCAACAGATTTTGACTACGCTCAGGTTTCCCCTTAAAAGGAGATTTAGTCATTTTTCCTTTCAGGCAGGATTCACAATTAGGTAGAGAGTTAATATCAGACATATCAAACATGCCCTCTCCCACTAGCTTGTTCATCCTCCTTGAGGAAATATGACCTAGCCTAGCGTGCCAAAGGTTTGCCGGGTTTTGACTATCGATTTTACTTTTGTTTGTTGTTGCCGGTTTATCAACATAATTTATTGGCACGTCTTCTAATTTTAAGTTATATAGATCGTTTTCAAGTTGTCCATTTCCAATCAAACATTCATTCTTGTAAATATTGCAAATCCCATTCACAAAATTGCAAGAATAACCATCTCTATCAAGCATAGAAACAGAAATAATGTTTTTAATCAAATCTGGAACAAATAAAACATCTCTCAAAAGTAACTTAAAACCGTTCTGCAAAATTAAATAAACATCTCCCACAGCTTTAGCTTCAACTCTGGAACCATTTCCGAGCCTCAGCTGGGTCTCACCCATTCTAAGCCTGCGACTTCTTGTCATCACCTGCAAATCATTGCAAATGTGAGATCCACATCCGGTATCCAATACCCAAGAAGTAGTATTAAGTGAAACATTTATTTCAATATAGAACATACCCTTCGCAGTTCGCAACTGCTCTAGATATTCCTTGCAGTTACGTTTCCAATGACCGGGCTTCTTGCAGTAATGGCAAACATCCTTGGACTTTTCCATGTTTGAAGCCTTTGTCTTATACTTCTTCTCGGGTTCGGTTTTCTTGGGTGGGGCAGAACTTTTCTTACCCGTTGTACTTGGCCCTTTCTTAGCAGAAGAAGAGGAGCCCACCAAGAAAGCCGGTTTATCCTTCTTTAAAGTGGATTCATATGTCACAAGCATATTGACCATCTCTTCAAGGGAGGCCTCTATCTTGTTCATATTGAAATTCACCACAAATCCGTCAAACGAAGAAGGAAGAGATAGAAGTAGTAAGTCCACGTTGAGTTCATGCTCCAACACCAAATCAAGCGTTACCAACTTCTGTATGAGCCAAATCACTCGTACCCCATGATCACGGACCAAAGTCCCTTCACGCATGCGACACGTCATTAGCTCTTTTACAGTAGCGAACCTTTCAGCTCTCGATTGAGCCCCAAAAAGTTCCTTGAGTTGTACGTGAATGTCAGCAGCATTCACGGTGTCCTCAAATCGCCTCTGGAGTTCATCAGACATCGAGGCTTGCATATAGCATTTGGCCTTGATATCATGGTCCCACCAAGTATCAAGTTTGGCTAACTCTTCTGGACTTATGTCAGCTGGTGCTTCCTTCGGAGGAGATTTTTCTAACACGTAGAGCATCTTCTCCGAAGTCAAGACAATCTTCAACTTACGGAACCATTCCGTATAGTTTGCGCCAGTCAATTTATTTTGTTCGAGGATCGAGAAAAGTTGATTACGCGAATTCATCTTTATGAAATACTGAAAAGAAAACAGACAAATATCAGTGATTGTTTAATTAATTTACTAAGACATAAAATAGGCGAAATTTATTTTATGAATCTCACTCCCACTATTTTAACGATTTCACTACCCTCTAGTGAAAACGGGAAACTGTTTTCCTTAGTGAGAACATGGAGTCCAATTGACAAACTATGGTCCCGAATAATATCAGCCAACCATAATTTTCAAAAGGTAGAGCCCAATTGCTTCCAAAGCAACCTCCACGTTTTTACCTCATGTCCAATAAGGGCCCAATAATATGACGCCGTTTATTGTGACATGTCAAGATGACCCATCAATATTAAGTTGTGATGGACGGTCGCCATGTGGATCCCCCAATAATATGAGCCGATCCCATGGGAGTTCCACCCAACTTACAACATGTGTCGATCTTATGTACAGCTTTCCGACGAACGGGCCCCCCCAATAATATGAGCCGGACCGTATCCGCGGGTAGCATCTCATACATTGATCGTTGATGGAAGGTAGGAACATTTAAACAATTTTAAATTTCCTTTATTTATCTTGATATCAATTTTAAATCATATTTAAAATGAGGGATTTTAATTTTGAAAATTTGTCAAATCATTTTAAAATTTTGTATGCTTGCCGAATTCACACAATTTAGTCTAAAACATGCATACAACAATAATATCACATATTATATAGGATGATCGATTCCATTTCTAATCGACCCGTGGTTGCCAATCACGAGTCTTAGTCCAATCCTAGGTAATATGCAATATGCAATGCAATCCTATTACATTGAGCTTCCAATTTACATTTCTTCTGTCTTTATTGTCTGCTGGGCCCACCTCCATCTTCAAATCTTCATCTCCCACTAAGTCTAATGTATTTACAATAAATAACCATGACAAGTAGGGGATACATTTTAAGGGGTGGGAACGGGCCATAAACCAGGCCCACTTTTATTACATATGACAATTCATATTGGGCCATAAACCAGGCCCATTAATAAATCTAAGAACAATAAAAACAAATGTAAATTCCTAACATACACCTACAAAATTGGTCATGGCAATCGATCATCCTTATCCAATAATATTTAATTCAAAATTAATTTATTGGATAACATGCAATGGCAATTTAAATTAAAAGGATAAAATCATATTCCATATATAAAATCTTATTTTACATACAAAATCATATTTTATCTTTTTATCAAATAAAATCATATTTTACATATAAAATCCAATTTTATACATAAAATCATATTTTACTCAATATTTCCATAAGATCATATCTTATCATCAATTGTACCAAAAATAATTAATTTCATAAAATCTGATTTAACGTATAAAATTTATAAATTTTTCAAAAATTCAAATTTATCCAAAAATCAATTTTAAAATTTTCGGACTCGAACAATTCGATCCGACGCCTCGTGGACCAATCAAAAACAATTTTCGATCGGACCAAAAATAGAATTTTAACATATTAAAATTTTAATTTTATAAATTAAAAATTAATTTTTCCGTGGGCCGCCCGGGACGTTCCCGGGCTGCCCGCGCCCCAAAAGGGCTCGGGCCGGGCAGCGCCGTGCGCCGCCCTGCGCAGCGCCTAGCGCTGCGCTGGGCAGCGACTCTCGCTGCCCCCCGGGCAGCGATCCAATCGATGCCCGTGTTTTTGCCCGAAAAATTTTTAATTTAAAAAATTTATTTTGTTTCAAAAACCGAGGCTTAAAATTTTTTTTACAATCAATTAATTTAATCGCTTGATCTGAGCAACCTGGCTTTGATACCACTGTTGGAGAACGGCGATCAGATCAATCAGAATTGATACCCGGTGCAGCGGAAGTTTAAAAATTTTTATATGGAACGATTCCATAATGGGTATCAAAACTTTACGATTAAATTGTGTGTGTGTAAAAATTAAATAACAATTATAAATTTTTACCTCCAATCTCGAATCGAGATTATGGACACCAACAGATTGCTCTGCTCTTGTTGTATCTCCCAGGAACTGATGGACGAACTGTTCTTCAATCAAGTCCACGAACAGAGATTTAATCCCTCTGATAGATTGCACTAGAAAATCTATCAGAAGTTTCTACGAAGAGAATTAACGAATTTGATCCGTTAAACCAGACTGTAATTCAAAATTCACAGGCTGGATTTTTTCCTGAGCAGAGGGGAGGGGGGCGGCCACTGTTAGAGAGAAAACTAGGGTTTTTTTAAAAATTGTGACCTGTTGTGTGTAATTTCTGTACTGCAATAACTTATTTATAATGTAGGCCGCTAACAGCTTAGGGCCCATTAGTCATAAGTTCAAGCCTGACAAGCAAAGCCCGCATGTTCAGAAATTAATATAAAATTCATCGTGACTCTGATTGATAAACCGATTTCACCAATGTTCACAGAAACCATTTCTGCATCTTCTAAAGTCAAGATAAATTTTCTGAATCCGAATTCAGTGATTTCCAAAAATGCCCATCCCTATGTCATTTTAGGAAATATTACTCCTCTACTCTTAAATAAGAAGTTCAACTTCTTTGTTCATTAAATTTAACTCTTTAAATTTAATTATCTCAACGGGGATTAAAAATCCATTACTCTGTGTGACCCTCAATGGTTCAGGGATACAACTAGCCGTGGGCTCACAACTCCTTGTGACTCGGAACAACAATTTCCGACTTGCCCATCGAATCATGGTAAGAGCGCCTAGCAACATCGCCCCATGATTCCCTAGGTATCACTGATAGTGCCTACAAGAACCAATAGATTTTGGTTAGCGTACAATACGGTCCCTTCATCCATATATCCCAATCGAATCAACAACCATTGGTAAATCGAGAGTCGTTCGAGATTCGATAACTATGCAATACATCTTGAAGATCAAATAGTGACATCGCATGTGCTACTAAGAAACCATTTCTTAAAACACATCATGTACTCTGGCCAGAGATTCGTCACACTAATATCTCCTCAGATCGCATAGGATATCCAAACTCGCAAGTATGTGGTGAATCCTTGACAACAAAGCATCGACTCCTATATGTGTCGTAACTGTACCCAATCCCGACACCTGATGACCCCAATAGAGTCGGTTAACGAGTCAAAGCACAGTACTAGCATATAGAGTCTCAATGATGTTTCAAGTAGTAAGGACTAATGGTGTACAACCAAAATCGCGGACTTTATCCACTCGATAAGTGATAACCACTTGGAAAGTTCGGATAGGGTAGTTCGATCATTCATCATATGAATATCCATTGGCATGCTTCGAACATCTCTATGTTCCCTACCAATGAAACGTGGTACTCTGCATCGCAAATGCTAGTCTCATACTCGAGCGATCCTTATCCTTATTAACGGACGGCTCAATCGACTAGGAACAGTTTAGAATATACAGTGACTATAAGATGTGTTTCATGATAGACATCCCCATGTTCTACCACATCTTACATACACTATAGTATATTCAAGGTCTTTATCAAACAACAATAGTATATCACAATATAAAAATATGAAGAAAGATAAAGTCATTGCCATTAATAAAAGTGTAAATTATATTAAACAAAAGATTGTTTATACAAAGAGTCATCAAAGCCCTTAGCCACAAGTTGGCTCACCGGGCACCTACTCTTTCAATAGGCAAACCTCCTCAAGAATTAATCTGTCAGCTTCTTCAGGAGCAACCTCATTTTTCAGCTGCTCTAGAACATTTCCAAGAACTTTAAGAGTTGTCCATCCCTATTTACTCACAAAAACCAAATCCACTGGAACAAGTAAAATCCACCGGTATGCTTCGCAAACCAGGGGCTTCTCGTCGCCTATTTTCTGTTGGAAAACGCGGCTCTCAGATCAATCACGATTGATACCCGGTGCAGCGGAAGTTTAAAAATTTTATTATGGAACAATTCCATAGTGTGGGTATCAACCGTTTAACGATTAAATTATAAGTGTGTGTAAAATTAAATAACAATTATTAAATTTTACCTTCAATCTCGAAGCGAGATTATTGGACACCACACAGATTTCTCTGCGCTTCTTGTATCTCCCTGGAACTGATGAACTCCTTCAATCAGGTCCACGAATGGAGGTTTAATCCCTCTGATAGATTGCACTAGAAAATCTATCAGAAGTTTTCTACGAAGAGAATAAACGAATTTGATTCGCTATTCCAGACTGCAATTCAAAATCACAGACCGGAATTTCTCACGCAGAGAAGGGAGGGGGCGGCCGAATTTCTTTTGAGAGAGAGCTAGGGTTTTCGATTTTCTGTCTCTCAAATTATGACCAATTGTGTTTAATTTCTGTACTGCAATAACTTATTTATAATGCAGGCCACTAACACCTTAGGGCCCATTAGTCATAAGTTGAGGCCCGACAAGTAAAGCCCGCATGTTCAGAAATTAATATAAAATTCATCGTGACTCCGATTGATAAACCGATTTTACCAATGTGCACAGAAACCATTTCTGCACATTTTAAAGTCAAGATAAATTTTCCTGAATCCGAATTCAGTGGTTTCCAAAAATGTACATCCCTATGTCATTTTAGGAAATCCTACTCCCTTACTCTTATTTAAGAAGTCCAACTTCTTTATTCATTAAATTTAACTCTTTAAATTTAACTATCTCAACGGGGATTAAAACTCCATTACACTGTGTGACCCTCAATGGTTCAGGGATACAGCTAGCCGTGGGCTCACAACTCCTTGTGACTCGGAACAACGATTTCCGACTTGCCCAACGAATCATGGTAAAGCGCCTAGCAACATCGCCCCATGATTCCCTAGGTATCACTGATAGTGCCTACAAGAACCAATAGATTTTGGTTAGCGTACAGTACGGTCCCTTCATCCATATATCCTGATCGAATCAACAACCATTGGTATATCGAGAGTCGCTCAAGATTTGATAACTATGCAATACATCTTGAAGATCAAATTAGTGACATCGCATGTGCTACTAAGAAACCATTTCTTAAATCACATCAAGTACTCTGGCCAGAGATTCGTCACACTAATATCTCCTCAGATCGCATAGGATATCCACACTCGCAAGTATGTGGTGAATCCTTGACAACAATGCATCGACTCCTATATGTGTTGTAACTGTACCCAATCCCGACACCTGATGACCCCCATAGAGTCGGTAAACGAGTCAAAGCACAGTACTAGCATATAGAGTCTCCATGATGTTTCAAGTAGTAAGGACTAATGGTGTACAACCAAAACCGCGGACTTTATCCACTCGATAAGTGATAACCACTTGGAAAGTCCGGATAGGGTAGTTCGATTATTCATCCTATGAATATCCATTTGCATGCTTCGAACATCTCCATGTTCCCTACCAATGAAACGTGGTACTCCGCATCGCAAATGCTAGTCTCAAACTCGAGCGATCCTTATCCTTATTATCGGACGGCTCAATCGACTAGGAACAGTTTAGAATATACAGTGACTATAAGATGTATTTCATGATAGACATCCCCATGTTCTACCACATCTTACATACACTATAGTATATTCAAGGTCTTTATCAAAACAACAATAGTATATCACAATATAACAATATGAAGAAAGATAAAGTCATTGCCATTAATAAAAGTGTAAATTATATTAAACAAAAGATCGTTTGTACAAAGAGTCATCAAAGCCCATAGCCACAAGTTGGCTCACTGGGCACCCACTCTTTCAATCTCCCACTTGCCCTATAGCCAACTAGTCATACTACGTAGACCCATTGCTTCGCGATGTTTGTCAAACAATGGTCCTGGCAAGGGCTTAGTAAGCGGATCAGCGATATTGTCTGCAGAGGCCACTCGTTCGACAGTGATGTCTCCTCTTTCCACAATCTCCCGGATGATGTGGTATTTCCTCAGTACGTGTTTGGATATTTGATGAGACCTTGGTTCCTTTGCTTGAGCAACGGCACCCGTGTTGTCACAGTACACCGGGACTGGACCAACAAATTCAGGAATGACGCCCAACTCTTGGACGAACTTCCTCATCCAAACGGCCTCTTTAGCAGCAGCTGATGCTGCAATGTATTCAGCCTCAGTGGTGGAATCCGCTGTGGTGTCCTGCTTGGAACTCTTCCAAGAGACAGCACCGCCATTGAGCATGAACACAAATCCAGAGGTTGACTTCGAGTCATCCACGTCACTTTGGAAGCTAGAGTCGGTATAGCCTTCCAATTTCAGTTCTCGTCCTCCATATACCATGAACATATTCTTAGTCCTTCGTAAGTACTTAAGAATGTCCTTCACGGCTTTCCAATGCATTTGACCAGGATTAGCCTGATATCTGCTCGTGACACTCAGAGCAAATGCTACATCCGGTCTGGTAGATATCATCCCATACATGATACTACCTATAGCTGACGCATATGGTACATGTGTCATATTCTCTATCTCTGCATCAGTCTTGGGACACATAGACTTGGATAAAGAAACTCCATGACACATGGGTAGATGTCCTCTCTTGGACCCATCCATTGAAAACCGTTTCAATATGGTGTCGATGTAGGTTGATTGAGTGAGTCCTATCATTCTCTTAGATCTATCTCTATAGATCTGTATCCCAAGAATGTAGGATGCCTCACCCAAATCCTTCATCGAGAATCTACCTGATAACCATATCTTTGTTGACTGCAACATCCCTACATCATTCCCAATGAGTAGGATGTCATCAACATAAAGTACTAAGAATGTCACAGCATCCTTAACTACTTTCTTTTACACGCACGGTTCCTCCGGGTTCTTGATGAAACCAAAATCTTTTATTGTTTCATCAAATTTCTGGTTCCAACTTCTTGATGCTTGTTTTAGACCATAAATTGATCTCTGAAGCTTGCATACCTTATGCTCGCTTCCCATGGATGTGAACCCCTCTGGCTGCTTCATATAGATTTCTTCCTTAATGTCTCCATTAAGAAAAGCAATCTTCACATCCATTTGCCATATCTCATAGTCATACCATGCAGCTATGGCAATAAGGATTCTTATGGACTTGAACATTGCAACTGGTGAAAAGGTTTTATCATAGTCAGCTCCTTGTCTTTGAGTGTAACCTTTCGCCACCAATCGCGCCTTGTAGGTCAATACCTTACCATCAGGCCCAAGCTTTCTCTTGTAGATCCATTTACACCCTATTGGAACAATTCCATCAGGAGGATCTACTAAAGACCAAACTTGGTTTGTATGCATTGAATCCAATTCAGACTGCATAGCTTCAAGCCATAAATTTGAATCCGCATCAGAAATTGCTTCCTTGAAGTTTCTTGGATCACATCCAATTTCGGGTTCATCTTGATCCCCTTCAAGAAGAAGACCATATCGAACAGGAGGTCTAGAAGTCCTCTCGGATCTTCTAGGTTCAGGCGTGTCCAGTAATGGTTCCTGAGGCGTAGGATCGTTATTTTGTATTTCGGGTTCTTCTCGAACTTCTTCGAGTTCCATCATCTCGCCTTTCTTATCCAATAAGAACTCCTTCTCCAAGAAGGTGGCATTCCTAGAAACAAACACCTTTGTTTCAGCAGGATAATAGAAATAATATGCGATTGAATTCTTCGGATACCCTACAAAATAACATAAGCTGGATCGACTATCCAACTTATCTCCCACTGTCTGCTTCACGTAAGCAGAACATCCCCAAATCCTCAAGTACGAATACTTAGGAGCTTTGCCATTCCATAACTCGTATGGTGTTTTGTCCACTGCTTTAGTGTGGACGTTGTTCAACAACAATACCGCCGTTTCAAGCGCATAGCCCCAAAACGAAGGTGGAAGCTCAGTGAAGCTCATCATGGATCGAACCATGTCCAACAAAGTTCGATTACGACGCTCCGATACACCATTCAGCTGTGGTGTCATAGGAGGAGTCCACTGAGAGAGAATCCCATTCTCTTTTAGATAGTCCAAAAACTCGGTACTTAAGTATTCTCCACCTCGATCCGATCGAAGTGCTTTAATACTTTTACCTAGATTGTTTTCTACTTCAGCCTTGAATTCTTTGAACTTTTCAAATGCTTCAGACTTATATTTCATTAAATATAAATACCATACCTTGAATAATCGTCAGTAAAGGTAATGAAGTAGGTGTGGCAATATTGAGTCCCAACTCTAAATGGTCCACAAACATCTGTATGGATCAAATCCAACAGATTTTGACTACGCTCAGGCTTCCCCTTAAAAGGAGATTTAGTCATTTTCCCTTTTAGAAAGGATTCACAAGTAGGTAGAGAGTTAATATCAGACATATCAAACATGCCCTCTCCCACTAGCTTGTTCATCCTCCTTGAGGAAATATGACCTAGCCTAGCATGCCAAAGGTTCGCCGGGTTTTGACTATCGATTTTCCTTTTGTTTGTTGTTGCCGTTTTATCAATATAATTTATTGGAACGTCTTTCAGTTTTAAGTTGTATAGATCGTTTTCAAGTTGTCCATTTCCAATCAAACATTCATTCTTGTAAATATTGCAAATCCCATTCACAAAATTGCAAGAATAACCATCTCTATCTAGCATAGAAACAGAAATAATGTTTTTAATTAAATCCGGAACAAATAAAACATCTCTTAAAAATAACTTAAAACCGTTCTGCAAAATTAAACAAACATCTCCAATGGCTGTAGCTTCAACTCTGGAACCATTCCCGAGCCTCAGCTGGGTCTCACCCATTCTAAGCCTATTACTTCTTGTCATCATTTGCAACTCATTGCAAATATGAGATCTACATCTAGTATCCAATACCCAAGAAGTAGTATTAAGAAAAACATTTTAATGTAAAACATACCCTTTGCAGTTCGCAACTGCTTGAGGTATTCCTTGCAGTTACGTTTCCAATGACCGGGTTTCTTGCAGTGATGGCAAACTTGTTTAGACTTGTCCAATTTTGCATGTAACATTTGGCCTTGAGATCATGGTCCAACCATTTCTCTAGTTCGGCCAACCTTTCGGCAGTTACATCAGTCGGGGCTGTTTTCGGAGAATCCTTTTCTAACACTTTAGAAAATCTTTTCCGAACTTAGGACAATCTTTAACTTATGGAATCATTCTGTATTGTTTGCGCCAGTAAGTTTGTTTTGTTGGAGAATAGAAACATGTGGATTACTGAGATGAAACAGACAATTATCGATGATTGTTTAATTAATTTACTAAGACATAAAATAGGCGAAATTTAATTTTATGAATCTCACTCCCACTATTTTAACGATTTCACTACCCTCTAGTGAAAACGGGAAACTTTTTCCTTAGTGAGAACATGGAGTCCAATTGACAAACTTATGGTCCCGAATAATATCAGCCAACCATAATTCTCAAAAGGTAGAGCCCAATTGCTTCCAAAGCAACCCCCATGTGTTTACCTCATGTCCAATAAGGGCCCAATAATATGACGCCGTTTAAAGTGACATGTCAAGATGACCCATCAATATTAAGTTGTGATGGACGGTCGCCATGTGGATCCCCCAATAATATGAGCCGATCCCATGGGAGTTCCACCCAACTTACAACATGTGTCGATCCAATGTACAGCTTTCCGACGGACGGGCCCCCCAATAATATGAGCCGGACCGTATCCGCGGGTAGCATCACATACATTGACCGTTGATGGAAGGTAGGAACATTTAAACAAATTTAAATTTCCTTTATTTATCTTGATATCAATTTTAAATCATATTTAAAATGAGGGATTTTTAATTATGAAAATTTGTCTCATCATTTTTCAATTTATTGTATGTTGCCGGATTCATACAATTATGTCTAAAACATGCATACAATCATAATATCACATATTATATATAGGATGATCGATTCCATTTCTAATTGACTCGTGGTTGCCAATCACGAGTCTTAGTCCAATCCTAGGTAATATGCAGTATGCAATGCAATCCTATTACATTAGCTTACAATTTACATTTCTTCGTCTTTATTGTCTGCTGGGCCCACCATCTTCAAATCTTGATCTCCCACTAAATCTAATGTATTTACAATAAATAGCAATGACAAGTAGAGGATACATTTTAGGGGTGGGAACGGGCCATAAACCAAGCCCACTTTTATTACATATGACATTCATATTGGGCCATAAACCAGGCCCATTAATAAAACCAACAACAATAAAACAAATGTAAATTCCTAACATACACCTACAAAATTGGTCATGGCAATCGATCATCCTTATCCAATAACTTTTAATTCAAAATTAATTTATTGGATATCATGCATATGGCAATTTAAATTTAAACAGGATAAAATCATATTTTATATATAAAATCATATTTTACATATAAAATCATATTTTACCTTTTATTAAATAAAATCATATTTTATCTACAGAATCTAATTTTATAGATAAAATCATATTTTACTTAATATATACATAAGATCAAATCTTATCATCAATTGTACCAAAAATAATTGATTTCAAAATTCAATTTAAGGATAAAATATTAAAATTTTCCAAAAATTCAAATTTATCCAAAAATCAAATTTAAAATTTTCGGACTCGAACAATTCGATCCGATGCCTCGTGAACCAATCAAAAACAATTTTTGACCGGACCAAAAATAAAATTTTAACACATTAAAATTAATTTAAATAAAAAAATAATTTTTCCCGCGGGCCGCCCGGGACACTCCCGGGCCGGCCCGCACCCGTGGGCGCGGGCCGGGGCAGCCCGGCTGCCCCCTTTAGGGCAGCGACAATCGCTGCCCTGGCGGCGCCTGGCGCCGCCCCTGGGGCGCTGCCCTGGCGGCGCTCTGCGCTGCGCTGCGCTGGGCAGCGCCGAGCGCTGCCCTGGCGGCGCTGAGCGCCGCCCCTGGGCGGCGACGTGCGCCGCCGTGGGCGGCGCTGTGCGCCCCCTTTGGGCGGCGCCGTGCGCCGCCCGGGGCAGCGACCGTCGCTGCCCCACCGGGCAGCGATCCAATCGCTGCCCGGGTTTTGCCTGAAAAAAAAAAAAATTTTTTTTTTATTTAAAATATTTATTTTGTTTTTAAAAACCAAGACTCAAAAATTTTTGTACAATCGATTAATTTAATCGTTTGATCTGAGCAACCTGGCTCTGATACCACTGTTGGAAAACGCGGCTCTCAGATCAATCACGATTGATACCCGGTGCAGCGGAAGTTTAAAAATTTTATTATGGAACAATTCCATAGTGTGGGTATCAACCGTTTAACGATTAAATTATAAGTGTGTGTAAAATTAAATAACAATTATTAAATTTTACCTTCAATCTCGAAGCGAGATTATTGGACACCACACAGATTTCTCTGCGCTTCTTGTATCTCCCTGGAACTGATGAACTCCTTCAATCAGGTCCACGAATGGAGGTTTAATCCCTCTGATAGATTGCACTAGAAAATCTATCAGAAGTTTTCTACGAAGAGAATAAACGAATTTGATTCGCTATTCCAGACTGCAATTCAAAATCACAGACCGGAATTTCTCACGCAGAGAAGGGAGGGGGCGGCCGAATTTCTTTTGAGAGAGAGCTAGGGTTTTAGATTTTCTGTCTCTCAAATTATGACCAATTGTGTTTAATTTCTGTACTGCAATAACTTATTTATAATGCAGGCCACTAACACCTTAGGGCCCATTAGTCATAAGTTGAGGCCCGACAAGTAAAGCCCGCATGTTCAGAAATTAATATAAAATTCATCGTGACTCCGATTGATAAACCGATTTTACCAATGTGCACAGAAACCATTTCTGCACATTTTAAAGTCAAGATAAATTTTCCTGAATCCGAATTCAGTGGTTTCCAAAAATGTACATCCCTATGTCATTTTAGGAAATCCTACTCCCTTACTCTTATTTAAGAAGTCCAACTTCTTTATTCATTAAATTTAACTCTTTAAATTTAACTATCTCAGATTAAAACTTCATTACACTGTGTGACCCTCAATGGTTCAGGGATACAGCTAGCCGTGGGCTCACAACTCCTTGTGACTCGGAACAACGATTTCCGACTTGCCCAACGAATCATGGTAAAGCGCCTAGCAACATCGCCCCATGATTCCCTAGGTATCACTGATAGTGCCTACAAGAACCAGTAGATTTTGGTTAGCGTACAGTACGGTCCCTTCATCCATATATCCCGATCGAATCAACAACCATTGGTATATCGAGAGTCGCTCAAGATTTGATAACTATGCAATACATCTTGAAGATCAAATTAGTGACATCGCATGTGCTACTAAGAAACCATTTCTTAAATCACATCAAGTACTCTGGCCAGAGATTCGTCACACTAATATCTCCTCAGATCGCATAGGATATCCACACTCGCAAGTATGTGGTGAATCCTTGACAACAATGCATCGACTCCTATATGTGTTGTAACTGTACCCAATCCCGACACCTGATGACCCCCATAGAGTCGGTAAACGAGTCAAAGCACAGTACTAGCATATAGAGTCTCCATGATGTTTCAAGTAGTAAGGACTAATGGTGTACAACCAAAACCGCGGACTTTATCCACTCGATAAGTGATAACCACTTGGAAAGTTCGGATAGGGTAGTTCGATTATTCATCCTATGAATATCCATTTGCATGCTTCGAACATCTCCATGTTCCCTACCAATGAAACGTGGTACTCCGCATTGCAAATGCTAGTCTCAAACTCGAGCGATCCTTATCCTTATTATCGGACGGCTCAATCGACTAGGAACAGTTTAGAATATACAGTGACTATAAGATGTATTTCATGATAGACATCCCCATGTTCTACCACATCTTACATACACTATAGTATATTCAAGGTCTTTATCAAAACAACAATAGTATATCACAATATAACAATATGAAGAAAGATAAAGTCATTGCCATTAATAAAAGTGTAAATTATATTAAACAAAAGATCGTTTGTACAAAGAGTCATCAAAGCCCATAGCCACAAGTTGGCTCACTGGGCACCCACTCTTTCATTTTCTTTACCAACTCACATCCCACTGCATAAATGTAGCCCTCAAAATAATCTTTTTCTCCATATGATTAAAACATAAATAAGAAATTCACCACTACTATGTACTCTGGCTGGCAATTCGCTTTGAAATTTATATATAATCAAACAGAACATACAAAAGAATGAGAAGAGTGCTCACTCCTTGAATCAAAAGAACCAAATCCTCATGAATTACCCCTGAGTTATGTACCTACAAGAGAACACATCGAAAGGATCGAATAAATATTACCGGTGATAAATTCTATCTTTACTATTGAAACCGAATAAATCACATAAAATTAACAGAAAATACAGATACATTACCATACAACATCACTAGATAGATAACCATTTTGCAATCAAGAATATATCATACTTTCCCAATTAAAAAGCATGAAGAAATTCATACTGATTGCTCCTTTCTTATCACAGTATCACTCAAAAATCTCAAAATAAAGTAAACACAGTCCCTTCGAATCAACAAAAAGAACTGGGACAAAGACATAAAAGGCCCCAACTCATGAATTCTTTCATAGACAGAGAAAGTAAAAGCTTTCGTCCGTTCTTCAGCATTTTCTGGTCATGGATGAGATTAGCTCTTATGAGGCAGATTCTTCACTTTTCTGGAACCACACTTTCATGATTCAGCACCAGAAAGCACATTGGAATCTTGGATGGTGAGATACAAGATTTAGGTGAAGTGTTTTCCCCTCTCTCTCTTTCGTGTGGTTTTTCGTGGTTTTCGTTGAAATCACCGGTATGAGCAAGCAGGGGCGAACATAACATTTGAAAACTTTTCGCTGTGTTTTTGGAAATGTACAGATTTGGAATTGATGAAGGAGGGCCAAGCTTTGGTTAGGGGAAGATATGTCTGGGAGTGGTAAAGGGGACTTATTGCTGTCACCATCTCAAATTCCATAACCAACCTCTATGGTAAAATGCTGAAAACTGCTATATATATAGGTGTCCTATAGCAAGCGATTTATAAAGCAAGTCGACAAGTATTTCATTAATCGGAATCACATCATACAAAAATAGTACTAAAACTACGACACATGATCAAATTTTATGTTGGAAACCAACAAACACACGAAGAAGAAAAAATAAAAAAATAACGAAAAAAGCACAAAACACCCATACTTCATGGATATAAAATGCACTAGAAGTTAATGTCACAACCAGAAAAAATCATAATCAATACCTAGTCATAAATGTAGTCTAGTACCCATTCTGCCCATTCGGATCGCACTTCATCAACTTCTTCTTTAGATTAAATTGTTTTGATGAACTATTAACAGACCCAAATTATATTATCTAGTAAAAAAATCAGTAATAAAGAAGCAAATGAAATAAAGAAAATTATTTGAGAAAATTCAGAATATGTTAAATATTACCATTGAGAAAAGTGAATTCTTCTCGCGAGTAGCATTTCCTTCAACAATTCTCTCATAAATTTCGTCACATAAAACCCACATTGTTTCGTATCAGGTTGTCGAGCCTATGTTTAACAAAACATTGTCAATGAATAATGCACATTTAAATTTTAATTAATCACAAGTAGGCATATATGTGTATACATTATATATTATATACCTTTATCACTTCCCATGTAGGCTTCTTTTTCCCTTTCATGTCCTTGTTCGAATTGAACAATTTCAAGCTCCTTCATACAACAAGATTTTTAATGCTAAAATAGGTACCAATCGATATAACCAACATACCCACAATTAATATTCAATAACAGATCATATATACTCTCTTTTTTCAGTCTTATCAAACACAATTTATCTTCAATCACACTTTAATTCCTGCACACGCTTAATTCACAGTAGAGTATATGGTACATAATAAAAACATATTTGTTCAATAAAAAAACAACGGAGATATGATAAGATCATATAATTATATTTAATTTTCAATACTTGGATCAAATATTTTGGAAAAGAAAATAATTACTGCTTAGAATGAAAGTTCTTGTCAAATAAAGTGATCTGAATTGATCTTGTGGCCAAATTTCTGAACTGATTCACTCTACAGAATCAAAACAAAAGCACAAACAAACTTCTAAAATTTATGTTCAAAGATCATTATAATATCAACCATTTTCAAGCAATAAAAATCAAAGACATTTTATGACAAAGTTAACTTCCTTAATTAATATGTTACAATTAAATGGACTTCCATCGGCCCACAAAATCTAGATATTTTAAAGAAAAATACATAGAATCCATTGCTTAAAGTCATCAATATAATATCTGTAGTACCCCGTAACCGAAATTGGTAATTAAGAGATTAATTATGTTAATTAAACCAATTTGGTATCTGAAGTATCGGAAGCTCCGAAGGTGAGATCGGAAGCTCCGATCAGGATCGGAAGCTCCGATCAGGATCGGAAGCTCCGATAGATATTACGTCATGCATGACGTGTGGCAGGATCGGAAGCTCCGATCGGGATCGGAAGCTCCGATCGCCCTATCCAAAGTCAACCAGTGATATTTTGACACGTGGCGGATAATGCAAGATCGGAAGCTCCGATGGAAGGATCGGATGTTCCGATCGTGTTCGGACGTTCCGATCGCGGTTTGGAAGCTCCGATCGCCGTCTATAAATAGGGGGTGCCGAGCTTATTTTTGAAGTGCACCATTCCTCCTTTCTCTCTCAATTCGTTAGCTTTCTAACTCAGATCTAAGGAATTCTAGGCGTCCCGTGGGGAATCCGGAAGTGGCATAGCGATCCAGGCGTCGTAGCGAAGCTGTGGCCTAGTTTTGAGGCACTCGATAGCAAAGGGCTGACGACGGACGCAGGTATAGCTATGGTCTCTTTAAATTATTTAGGAGTATGCAATAGCTTAGTTAAGGCTTTTAGAGCTTATTGAATGATGCATGGGTATTTGCATTGTAGACTTGATGATAGGCTTGGAACCTAGAGTGGGACTACTAGGACTGCCTTAGAAAGGTACGTAAGTACTGACTGAGATTGCCAGCGGATATGCATGCTTATATGTTGCATTTATGTGTTTGTATGTTATTATTGTTATGCGGCATGTGCATATCATCTTGTGCCTGTACATCTGTATATCTTTCGAGATGAGCCAGTTAGGGTTGCTCAGCCCTGTTAGGACGTTTGATATCGAGTACCCTTAGGTACTGATACCTCGAGGACTCCGTGGTCCGCGTCCAGGATTCGGGAATGAGTGGTCGCACACAGTGGTTAGCTACCCCGATGTGACGAGCTTATATCCCAGGCGCCAGTTTGAGCAGTTTGTACACAGTTATCCCAGATATGGATACCCGGTCATTTGCATGCATCATATTTGTATGTTTATCCGTGCTTTCGTATTGATCTTAGAGTTCACGTCCAGTATTTTCTATGTATCTGGATACCCTATTCGATGGGGCAGGTGTAGGTGCAGGATTAAGCACCAGGAGCCTGGAGTAGCCAGTGACCTTGAAGACAGCAGGATTAGCTGTAGGTTTTAATTAAAGTAATTCGATTGGGTTGTATAAATCGAGTTTGATTAGCCGATTGTATTCTGCCGGTCTACTTGTATTTAGTCTTCCGCAGCGATTTTATTTACTGCATGCTTAATTATGCTCTTAACTCTGATTAGGTAGTGGATCCGGGTCGGGTCGCTACATTTATGGTATCAGAGCACTGCATGCAAGGGACTTAGGAAATTGATAATAAGACTTTTTGATTATCCTTGTAGGATTGATTGAGGCCTAGCGAAAGAAGATTTGGTTCTTCATTGCCGAGGTTTGCGGCATAAGTCTTTACTATAAGGAATGCAGCAGTGATGAGAACACCAGTAGTAGCATATCGATAGATAGACTGACTGCTGTGGATGGTTCATCATTCGATGCATTGGGATGTTGATCGAAGAATATATGGATTTCAACCAGGGAAGATTGGAAGGGAAGATCGAGTATATCGCGTCAGATACCTCTGAGGGCTTTTTGGAACGAATGGTGTTTAGTAATCCATGTGGTTCCAGTCCTTGAAGATTCTCCACTCGTAGTTGGAGAGATTGTCAGATAGACCTTCACCAGAGAATGCCTCGAGTGCCTAAAGCATGACAGGTTTCGAGAGTGAGGTCTTTAACCTCGTGCAGAACATGGTTTTGCCGGTATGCTTGTATCGATGCTTTTGGTAGGCATACGGAAAACTTCATGTTCAAAAGTATGATTTGGATACAAGAAGAACGCTGATGATAGATCGTGAGCAGAAGAAGTCGACTGACATGCACTGACGCAGAGCATAGCTGGTTAGCTATCACGTGCCATTTCTCCGGAGTTTTTCGCTGGAGGACATGTAGAGAGACTTGGACGGAAGTATGCTTGTATCGATGCGTGTGTCGATTGGAAGCTTCATGCTCAAGGAGTGAAGACAAGTTCGACGATTTTAAATACTGTATTGTTGTAGTTGTAAACAGTATTTCAGTTGTAATGAATCATCAGAATTTGGCTGTATCAGTTCAAGTTATTGGATGTACATTTTGTTGTATTTTGAATACTGTATGTATTACATGGGATTGTAATAAAGGAAATTGTACATAACTTGGAGTAATGATACATGTGTTACTTATTCAGCAATTCGTGATTGATTGCAAGAAATTTTATAAAGTTTGGCTTGGAATTAGTTGACTAATCAACTAGGATAGCTCATGGATTTTGAGTAAGTCAACGGTAACGGATTGACATGGGGTTAGTCTAGGTGTTTTCCTAGGGCTGACCTAATTAGTCGTTTGACTGGGTTAGTGCCATTGATGAGGTAATTCATTTGGGGGCATGGAAATATTGATCTTGTTTGGAATTTTGAGTTTTGTTCTAAGTTGTTTCCTTAGGACAGTAGTCTGTTTGACCTTCATAGGTTGAGACTTCGTGATGATGGGATTTCATCGGGATACCAAGTCGGGTATATGCCGAGAGTTGTGGACTATGACCATGACTAGACATGATGGAGCGCGACCCTATGCCAGTGTTACTCTGGGAGTCTTTCGTACTTCGGAGAATTCCTGGAAGCCTTCGTGCTTCAGGATTTGGCTGTGGGAAGGCTACTTAGTCTAGAGTTTTTGAAAGAGTGGGTGCCCGGTGAGCCAACTTGTGGCTAAGAGCTTTGATGACTCTTTGTATAAACAATCTTTTGTTTAATATAATTTACACTTTTATTAATGGCAATGACTTTATCTTTCTTCATATTTTTATATTGTGATATACTATTGTTGTTTGATAAAGACCTTGAATATACTATAGTGTATGTAAGATGTGGTAGAACATGGGGATGTCTATCATGAAACACATCTTATAGTCACTGTATGTTCTAAACTGTTCCTAGTCGATTGAGCCGTCCGTTAATAAGGATAAGGATCGCTCGAGTTTGAGACTAACATTTGCGATGCAGAGTACCACGTTTCATTGGTAGGGAACATAGATATGTTCGAAGCATGCAAATGGATATTCATATGATGAATGATCGAACTACCCTATCCGGACTTTCCAAGTGGTTATCACTTATCGAGTGGATAAAGTCCGCGGTTTTGGTTGTACACCATTAGTCCTTACTACTTGAACATCATTGAGACTCTATATGCTAGTACTGTGCTTTGACTTGTTTACCGACTCTATTGGGGTCATCAGGTGTCGGGATTGGGTACAGTTACGACACATATAGGAGTCGATGCTTTGTTGTCAAGGATTTACCACATACTTGCGAGTGTGGATATCCTATGCGATCTGAGGAGATATTAGTGTGACGAATCTCTGGCCAGAGTACATGATGTGTTTTAAGAAATGGTTTCTTAGTATCACATGCGATGTCACTATTTGATCTTCAAGATGTATTGCATAGTTATCGAATCTCGAACGACTCTCGATTTACCAATGGTTGTTGATTCGATCGGGATATATGGATGAAGGGACCGTACTGTACGCTAACCAAAATCTATTGGTTCTTGCAGGCACTATCAGTGATACCTAGGGAATCATGGGGCGATGTTTCTAGGCGCTCTTACCATGATTCGATGGGCAATTCGGAAATTGTTGTTCCGAGTCAGAAGGAGTTGTGAGCCCACGGCTAGCTGTATCCCTGAACCATTGAGGGTCACACAGAGTAATAAATTTTTAATCCCCGTTGAGATAGTTAAATTTAAAGAGTTAAATTTAATGAACAAAGAAGTTGGACTTCTTATTTAAGAGTAGAGGAGTAAGATTTCCTAAAATGACATAGGGATGGGCAATTTTTTGGAAACCACTGAATTCGGATTCAGAAAATTTATCTTGACTCTAAAAGATGCAGAAATGGTTTCTGTGCACATTGGTAAAATCGGTTTATCAATCTGAGTCACAATGAATTTTATATTAATTTCTGAACATGCGGGCTTTGCTTGTCAAGCTTGAACTTATGACTAATGGGCCCTAAGCTGTTAGCGGCCTACATTATAAATAAGTTATTGCAGTACAGAAATTATACACAACAGGTCACAATTTTCGAAAAAAACCCTAGTTTTCTCTCTAACAGTGGCCGCCCCCTCCCCTCTGCTCAGGAGAAAATCCAGTCTGTGAATTTTGAATTACAGTCTGGTTTAACGGATCAAATTCGTTAATTCTCTTCGTAGAAACTTCTGATAGATTTTCTAGTGCAATCTATCAGAGGGATTAAATCTCTGTTCGTGGACCTGATTGAAGAACAGTTCGTCCATCAGTTCCTGGGAGATACAACAAGAGCAGAGAAATCTGTTGGTGTCCATAATCTCGATTCGAGATTGGAGGTAAAAATTTATAATTGTTATTTAATTTTTACACACACAATTTAATCGTAAAGTTTTGATACCCATTATGGAATCGTTCCATATAAAAATTTTAAACTTCTGCTGCACCGGGTATCAATTCTGATTGATCTGATCGCCGTTCTCCAACAGTGGTATCAGAGCCAGGTTGCTCAGATCAAGCGATTAAATTAATCGATTGTACAAAAATTTTTAAGCCTCGGTTTTTGAAACAAAATAAATTTTTTTAAAATTAAAAATTTTTCGGGCAAAAACACGGGCAGCGATTGGATCGCTGCCCGGGGGGGCAGCGAGAGTCGCTGCCCGGCCCGAGCCCCTTTGGGGCGCGGGCAGCCCGGGAACGTCTCGGGCGGCCCGCGGAAAAAATAATTTTTAATTTTTAAAATTAAAATTTTAATATGTTAAAATTCTATTTTTGGATAAATTTGAATTTTTGGAAAATTTATATATTTTATCCGTTAAATCAGATTTTATGAAATTAATTATTTTTGGTACAATTGATGATAAGATATGATCTTATGGAAATATTGAGTAAAATATGATTTTATGTATAAAATTGGATTTTATATGTAAAATATGATTTTATTTGATAAAAGATAAAATATGATTTTGTATGTAAAATAAGATTTTATATATGGAATATGATTTTATCCTTTTAATTTAAATTGCCATTGCATGTTATCCAATAAATTAATTTTGAATTAAATGTTATTGGATAAGGATGATCGATTGCCATGACCAATTTTATAGGTGTATGTTAGGAATTTACATTTGTTTTTATTGTTGTTGGATTTATTAATGGGCCTGGTTTATGGCCCAATATGAATTGTCATATGTAATAAAATTGGGCCTGGTTTATGGCCCGTTCCCACCCCTTGAAATGTATCCCCTACTTGTCATGGTTATTTATTGTAAATATATTAGACTTAGTGGGAGATGAAGATTTGAAGATGGAGGTGGGCCCAGCAGACAATAAAGACAGAAGAAATGTAAATTGGAAGCTCAATGTAATAGGATTGCATTGCATACTGCATATTACCTAGGATTGGACTAAGACTCGTGATTGGAAACCACGGGTCGATTAGAAATGGAATCGATCATCCTATATAATATATGATATTATTGTTGTATGCATGTTTTAGACAAAATTGTGTGAATCCGGCAAGCATACAAAATTTTAAAATGATGAGACAAATTTTCAAAATTAAAATCCCTCATTTTAAATATGATTTAAAATTGATATCAAGATAAATAAAGGAAATTTAAAATTGTTTAAATGTTCCTACCTTCCATCAACGATCAATGTATGAGATGCTACCCGCGGATACGGTCCGGCTCATATTATTGGGGGGGCCCATTCGTCGGAAAGCTGTACATTGGATCGACACATGTTGTAAGTTGGGTGGAACTCCCATGGGATCGGCTCATATTATTGGGGGATCCACATGGCAACCGTCCATCACAACTTAATATTGATGGGTCATCTTGACATGTCACAATAAACGGCGTCATATTATTGAGCCCTTATTGGACATGAGGTAAAAACGTGGAGGTTGCTTTGGAAGCAATTGGGCTCTACCTTTTGAAAATTATGGTTGGCTGATATTATTCGGGACCATAGTTTTTCAATTGGACTCCATGTTCTCACTAAGGAAAACAGTTTCCCGTTTTCACTAGAGGGTAGTGAAATCGTTAAAATAGTGGGAGTGAGATTCATAAAATAAATTTTGCCTATTTTATGTCTTAGTAAATTAATTAAACAATCACTGATATTTGTCTGTTTCTTTTCAGTATTTCATAAAGATGAATTCGCGTAATCCACTTTTCTCGATCCTCGAACAAAATAAATTGACTGGCGCAAACTATACGGAATGGTTCCGTAAGTTGAAGATTGTCTTGACTTCGGAGAAGATGCTCTACGTGTTAGAAAAATCTCCTCCGAAGGAAGCACCAGCTGACATAAGTCCAGAAGAGTTAGCCAAACTTCATACATGGTGGGACCATGATATCAAGGCCAAATGCTATATGCAAGCCTCGATGTCTGATGAACTTCAGAGGCGATTTGAGGACACCGTGAATGCTGCTGACATTCACGTACAACTCAAGGAACTTTTTGGGGCTCAATCGAGAGCTGAAAGGTTCGCTACTGTAAAGGAGCTAATGACGTGTCGCATGCGTGAAGGGACTTCGGTCCGTGATCATGGGGTACGAGTGATTTGGCTCATACAGAAGTTGGTAACGCTTGATTTGGTGTTGGAGCATGAACTCAACGTGGACTTACTACTTCTATCTCTTCCTTCTTCGTTTGACGGATTTGTGGTGAATTTCAATATGAACAAGATAGAGGCCTCCCTTGAAGAAATGGTCAATATGCTTGTGACATATGAATCCACTTTAAAGAAGGATAAATCGGCTTTCTTGGTGGGCTCCTCTTCTTCTGCTAAGAAGGGGCCAAGTACAAAGGATAATAAACGTTCTGCCCCACCCAAGAAAATCGAACCCGAGAAGAAGTACAAGACAAAGGCTTCAAACATGGAAAAGTCCAAGGATGTTTGCCATTACTGCAAGAAGCCCGGTCATTGGAAGCGTAACTGCAAGGAATATCTAGAGCAGTTGCGAACTGCGAAGGGTATGTTCTATATTGAAATAAATGTTTCACTTAATAATACTTCTTGAGTATTGGATACCGGATGTGGATCTCACATTTGCAATGATTTGCAGGTGATGACAAGAAGTCGCAAGCTTAGAATGGGTGAGACCCAGCTGAGGCTCGGAAATGGTTCCAGAGTTGAAGCTAAAGCTGTGGGAGATGTTTATTTAAATTTGCAGAACGGTTTTAAGTTACTTTTGAGAGATATTTTATTTGTTCCAGATTTGATTAAAAACATTATTTCTATTTCTATGCTTGATAGAGATGGTTATTCTTGCAATTTTGTGAATGAGATTTGCAATATTTACAAGAATGAATGTTTGATTGGAAATGGACAACTTGAAAACGATCTATATAACTTAAAACTAAAAGACGTTCCAATAAATTATGTTGATAAACCGGCAACAACAAAC
The DNA here is from genome assembly GCF_033568475.1 of Henckelia pumila. Lineage (NCBI taxonomy): Eukaryota > Viridiplantae > Streptophyta > Magnoliopsida > Lamiales > Gesneriaceae > Henckelia > Henckelia pumila. Next base: position 800,085 of record NW_027331874.1, read on the forward strand.
AAAAGGAAAATCGATAGTCAAAACCCGGCAAACCTTTGGCATGCTAGGCTAGGTCATATTTCCTCAAGGAGGATGAACAAGCTAGTGGGAGAGGGCATGTTTGATATGTCTGATATTAACTCTCTACCTACTTGTGAATCCTGCCTGAAAGGAAAAATGACTAAATCTCCTTTTAAGGGGAAACCTGAGCGTAGTCAAAATCTGTTGGATTTGATCCATACAGACGTTTGTGGTCCATTTAGAATTGGTACTCAATATGGCCACACCTACTTCATTACCTTTACTGATGATTATTCTAGGTATGGGTATTTATATTTAATGAAATATAAGTCTGAAGCATTTGAAAAGTTCAAAAAATTCAAGGCTGAAGTAGAAAACAAGCTAGGTAAAAGTATTAAAGCACTTCGATCGGATCGAGGTGGAGAATACTTGAGTACCGAGTTTTTGGACTATCTGAAGGAGAATGGGATTCTCTCTCAGTGGACTCCTCCTATGACACCACAGCTGAATGGTGTATCGGAGCGTCGTAATCGAACTTTGTTGGACATGGTTCGATCCATGATGAGCTTCACTGAGCTTCCACCTTCGTTTTGGGGCTACGCGCTTGAAACGGCGGTATTGTTGTTGAACAACGTCCACACTAAAGCAGTGGACAAAACACCATATGAGTTATGGAATGGAAAAGCTCCTAAGTATTCGTACTTAAGGATTTGGGGATGTCCTGCTTACGTGAAGCAGACAGTGGGAGATAAGTTGGATAGTCGATCCACCTTATGTTATTTTGTAGGGTATCCGAAGAATTCAATTGGATATTATTTCTATCATCCTGCTGAAACAAAGATGTTTGTTTCAAGGAATGTCACCTTCTTGGAGAAGGAGTTCTTATTGGATAAGAAAGGCGAGATGATGGAACTCGAAGAAATTCGAGAAGAACCCGAAATACAAAATAACGATCCTACACCTCAGGAACCATTGATAGACATGCCTATACTTAGAAGATCCGAGAGGACTTCTAGACCTCCTATTCGATATGGTCTTCTTCTTGAAGGGGATCAAGATGAACCCGATGTTGGATGTGATCCAAGAAATTTCAAAGAAGCAATTTCTGATGCGGATTCAAATTTATGGCTTGAAGCTATGCAGTCGGAAATAGATTCGATGCATACAAACCAAGTTTGGTCTTTAGTAGATCCTCCCGATGGAATTGTTCCAATAGGGTGTAAATGAATCTACAAGAGAAAGCTTGGGCCTGATGGTAAGGTATTGACCTACAAGGCGCGATTGGTGGCGAAAGGTTATACTCAAAGACGAGGAGTTGACTATGATGAAACCTTTTCACCAGTTGCAATGTTCAAGTCCATAAGAATCCTTATTGCCATAGCTGCTTGGTATGACTATGAGATATGGCAAATGGATGTGAAGACTGCATTTCTTAATGGAAACATTAAGGAAGAGATCTATATGACGCAGCCTGAGGAATACACATCCATGGGAAGCGAGCATAAGGTATGCAAGCTTCAGAGATCAATCTATGGTCTAAAACAAGCATCAATAAGTTGGAACCAGAAATTTGATGAAACAATAAAGGATTTTGGTTTCATCAAGAACCCGGAGGAACCATGCGTGTGCAAGAAAATAGTTAAGGATGCTGTGACATTCTTAGTACTTTATGTTGATGACATCCTACTCATTGGGAATGATGTAGGGATGTTGCAGTCAACAAAGATATGGTTATCAGGTAGATTCTCGATGAAGGATTTGGGTGAGGCATCCTATATTCTAGGGATACAGATCTATAGAGATAGATCTAAAAGAATGATAGGACTCACTCAAGCAACCTACATCGATACCATATTGAAACGGTTTTCAATGGATGGGTCCAATAGAGGACATCTACCCATGTGTCATGGAGTTTCTCTATCCAAGTCTATGTGTCCCAAGACTGATGAAGAGATAGAGAAAATGACACATGTACCATATGCGTCATCCATTGGTAGTATCATGTATGGGATGATATCTACCAGACCAGATGTAGCATTTGCTCTGAGTGTCACGAGCAGATATCAAGCTAATCCCGATCAAATGCATTGGAAAGCCGTGAAGGACATTCTTAAGTACTTACGAAGGACTAAGAATATGTTCATGGTATATGGAGGAAGAGAACTAAAATTGGAAGGCTATACCAACTCTAGCTTCCAAAGTGACGTGGATGACTCGAAGTCAACCTCTGGATTTGTGTTCATGCTCAATGGCGGTGCTGTCTCTTGGAAGAGTTCCAAGCAGGACACCACAGCGGATTCCACCACTGAGGCAGAATACATTGCAGCATCAGCTGCTGCTAAAGAGGCCGTTTGGATGAGGAATTTCGTCCAAAAGTTGGGCGTTATTCCAGAAGTTGTTGGTCCAGTCCCGGTGTACTGTGACAACACGGGTGCCGTTGCTCAGGCAAAGGAACCAAGGTCTCATCAAAGATCCAAACACGTACTGAGGAAATACCACATCATCCGGGAGATTGTGGAAAGAGGAGGCATCACTGTCGAAAGAGTGGCCTCTGCAGACAATATCACCGATCCACTTACTAAGCCCTTGCCAGGACCATTATTTGACAAACATCGCGAAGCAATGGGTCTACGTAGTATGACTAGTTGGCTTTAGGGCAAGTGGAAGATTGAAAGAGTGGGTGCCCGGTGAGCCAACTTGTGGCTAAGGGCTTTGATGACTCTTTGTATAAACAATCTTTTGTTTAATATAATTTACACTTTTATTAATGGCAATGACTTTATCTTTCTTCATATTGTTATATTGTGATATACTATTTTTGTTTGATAAAGACCTTGAATATACTATAGTGTATGTAAGATGTGGTAGAACATGGGGATGTCTATCATGAAACACATCTTATAGTCACTGTATGTTCTAAACTATTCCTAGTCGATTGAGCCGTCCGTTAATAAGGATAAGGATCGCTCGAGTTTGATACTAGCATTTGCGATGCAGAGTACCACGTTTCATTGGTAGGGAACATAGAGATGTTCAAAGCATGCAAAGGATATTCATATGATGAATGATCGAACTACCCTATCCGGACTTTCCAAGTGGTTATCACTTATCGAGTGGATAAAGTCCGCGGTTTTGGTTGTATACCATTAGTCCTTATTACTTGAAACATCATTGAGACTCTATATGCTAGTACTGTGCTTTGACTCGTTTACCGACTCTATTGGGGTCATCAGGTGTCGGGATTGGGTACAGTTACGACACATATAGGAGTCGATGCTTTGTTGTCAAGGATTCACCACATACTTGCGAGTGTGGATATCCTATGCGATTTGAGGAGATATTAGTGTGACGAATCTCTGGCCAGAGTACATGATGTGTTTTAAGAAATGGTTTCTTAGTAGCACATGCGATGTCACTATTTGATCTTCAAGATGTATTGCATAGTTATCGAATCTCGAACGACTCTCGATTTACCAATGGTTGTTGATTCGATCGGGATATATGGATGAAAGGACCGTACTGTACGCTAACCAAAATCTATTGGTTCTTGCAGGCACTATCAGTGATACCTAGGGAATCATGGGGCGATGTTGCTAGGCGCTCTTACCATGATTCGATGGGCAAGTCGGAAATTGTTGTTCCGAGTCACAAGGAGTTGTGAGCCCACGGCTAGCTGTATCCCTGAACCATTGAGGGTCACATAGAGTAATGGATTTTTAATCCCCGTTGAGATAGTTAAATTTAAAGAGTTAAATTTAATGAACAAAGAAGTTGGACTTCTTATTTAAGAGTAGAGGAGTAAGATTTCCTAAAATGACATAGGGATGGGCATTTTTTTGGAAACCACTGAATTCGGATTCAGAAAATTTATTTGACTCTAAAAGATGCAGAAATGGTTTCTGTGCACATTGGTAAAATCGGTTTATCAATCTGAGTCACGATGAATTTTATATTAATTTTTGAACATGAGAGCTTTGCTTGTCAGGCTTGAACTTATGACTAATGGGCCCTAAGCTTTTAGCGGCCTACATTATAAATAAGTTATTGCAGTACAGAAATTATACACAACAGGTCACAATTTTCGAAAAAAAACCCTAGTTTTCTCTCTAACAGTGGCCGCCCCCCTCCCCTCTGCTCAGGAGAAAATCCAGTCTGTGAATTTTGAATTACAGTCTGGTTTAACGGATCAAATTCGTTAATTCTCTTCGTAGAAACTTCTGATAGATTTTCTAGTGCAATCTATCAGAGGGATTAAATCTCTGTTCGTGGACCTGATTGAAGAACAGTTCGTCCATCAGTTCCTGGGAGATACAACAAGAGCAGAGAAATCTGTTGGTGTCCATAATCTCGATTCGAGATTGGAGGTAAAAATTTATAATTGTTATTTAATTTTTACACATACAATTTAATCGTAAAGTTTTGATACCCATTATGGAATCGTTCCATATAAAATTTTTAAACTTCCGCTGCACCGGGTATCAATTCTGATTGATCTGATCGTCGTTCTCCAACAGTTTTGGTAACAGTCACGACGGGGTATGACATTGGATTAGATGCCTGGTTAGGTATCAGCGGTTTAGATATTGTCTGACTGTCGTCAGAGATGTTGGTTTGCAGTTTTGTCATAAGGACCAGCCTTGGAGGGATTTTCATTGACAAGTGCGTACTCTGAGTAGATAGTTTTAGTCTATCGGATATTGCTAGACTAGTGGATCTAGTCGGGGTTTGGATGCTCTTGTGATAGGGGCTATCCAGGAGATGGGTTTGTGAAATTCCTGAAAACATTTGACTCGGGGATGAGTAGTTTTCTGCATTAATGGTTTCCTTCAGTGATAGATTATATCCGATGCTAAGGATTGTACATGACTATTTGAGGCGTGAGGATAGCGTGATTTATGCCAGTGTACACTTGGTGGTGATTTCAGGTGGGACACCGCGGCAAGTAACCTCTGTCTCGATTTGTTGCAGTCTTAGCAAGAGATATAGTTATCAGGAGCAAGTTTAGCGGCAGTTGGTAGTGAGTCAGTATCGATGCGAGATTGGTACTGGTGACTACTAATAGCTATTGTCTGACTTTGTCAGAGATAGGTGAGTTGAATCAGCTGTGATTCTTTTGATTCCAAGTGTTTTGGATATGCGGACGTATGGCCGTGAGATTATGATTATGGATCGAGCCATGTGAGATTTCAAATGACCAAGACCTGGCGGATGGTTGCCATAATTTGGTTGGTACTGACAAGTTGTGTGATAGTCACAACTTATCGACGAGGTCGATTGGTTGAGCAGATCAGTAATTAAGATATCATGAACCAAAAGATACTTGGGACGATACTATAAGCCATCGTGCTTATGAGTTTGGATCCTTTAAGTAAATGTCTCGGGACAGTAAGAGAATTATTTGCATTCAGGATTCTCGGGTGGTTGAGATTTTCGGAGTGCAGTCGTTTGGATTTTCAAGTTCGATAGATCACAGGAGGTGATTGCATGTTTTGACTTTGGTAAGTCATGGCTAGTTCGATAACTCGAGTAAAGTTATCAGTGGTAAGAGAAGACATAATTGATCTGAACATTGCTTGGTATTAGCAATGGTTGACCCAGTTTTGAAAATAGAATTGTTCCATGCTATTGGATTACAGTTTTGGGAACTGTTAGCCAAATACTTGTTTAGGCATTTCCAGCAGTTTTCTCGGAGGATTTTCGTTAAATTGTGATTCGACGAGTGTTGCGGAATTCAATGAGCATTATCAGGCCGATATCAGTTTTTTGTTCGTGGGATGATACGACAGCTGAGACTGTGTTCAGAGTCTAGTGAGATTGTTGTAGGTGATTTCCCAGTACGTTCTGATGTGCTATGCCATTGAGGTGTTGGGATCGACCGATATCTATCTGGTAAATTCGTTGGTTTACCGCATGTGTCGTGGATTGCGCGAAGGGTTGAGGTGAACTAGTTTTGTTCATCTTGGTAGCAAGTCAAGTGTGACTTGGGATTGTTATCTATGGTTGGATAACCAGTATTGCGAATCCAATTGATATCTCGAGTGATGAGATAGTGGTGATCTTTAATCTAGACTACTAATGTTGTAGATGTTGCGGTCCCATCTATGTGTTCAGCATTATAGCGGTGATATTCTTTGAGAATATTGGTCAGCATCGAAGAAAATAAGTACGGAATGTAAGTCTGTCGATGCCAGGAACATTCGGGATTGGTTGTTATCTGTGGCAGGACGTCAAGTGGAAATCGATTGGTGAACACTTGCAGTCACCTCTAGGATTTGATGTCAGTGTTAGACCAGTGGAGATACAGGTTGGTTGTATCTGGTCTTCTCGTTAGTACGAACTGATTCTAGCAAGAGGGATAGTCGGTATCAAGTGGTATACTTGACGAGGAACTATCACTACTAAGGTTCGTAGGAACAGTGGGTATTCGAAGAGCAGTAGAGAGCACTCTATTGATCGTAGGGCTCGGTTATACATCCAGAAGATCGTTCTACTTCATGGATGCCGGTGGGCATTGTCAGCAATCGAGACCCAGGTTTACTTCCATATTCTGGGGGAGTGTCCAGCATGCTACGAGCACTGCTTTCAGTTTAAATACTGAATATCGTCCAGAGACAGATGGTCAGATGGAGAGCGCTACCCATACCTTGGAGGACGTGTTTTGGGCATGTACTATGGATTTTTGGTTCAGTTTAGCCAGATCAGTTGTCATTGATTAAGTTTGCGTACAACAATAGGTACCATCGTAGCATTGGGAGGACACCTGTTGAGGCGTTGTACGGGCGACTTTTCATACTCCATTCTTCTAGGAAGAAGTGGGGGAGACAGTGTTTTTGAGAATGTCACCTTTCCGTAAGATTCTCAGATTTGGTCTTAAGGGCAAGTTGTCTCCCAGGTTTATCGGTCTGTTTGAGATCTTGGAGAGCATCGGCGATTTGGCTTATCAACTAGCTTTGCCACCGCATCTTTCCAGTATTCACGACGTGTTCCACGTATCACTGTTGCGACGGTACGTGGCGGAGGAGTCTCATATTCTGCAGCGGTCTGAGTTCAAGTAAGCAAGGATTTGACCTATGTTGAGAAATCTATTCGTATCCTGGATTATAAGGATAAGGTTATGCGAAACAAAGTCATTCCTTTAGGTTTTAGTTCAGTGGCAGCACCGAGGCACTGAGGAATCTACTTGGGAGCTTGAAGAAAGGATGCGTGAAGACCATCCTGAGTTGTTTTGATTTCAGTTTTGAGTGGTATTAGGTTGTAACGTTTGATTTGAATAAGGAATGTTTCTGTACCTTGTATTTCATTCGGTACTTAAGATCTATTTTCGAGGACGAAATATCTTAAGTGGGGGAGAATGTAGTACCCCGTAACCGAAATTGGTAATTAAGAGATTAATTATGTTAATTAAACCAATTTGGTATCTGAAGTATCGAAAGCTCCGAAGGTGAGATCGGAAGATCCGATGCAGGATCGGAAGCTCCGATAGATATTACGTCATGCATGACATGTGGCAGGATCGGAAGCTCCGATCGCCCTATCCGAAGTCAACCAATGATATTTTGACACGTGGCAGATAATGCAAGATCGGAAGCTCCGATGGCAGGATCGGACGTTCCGATCATGTTCGGACGTTCCGATCGCGGTTCGGAAGCTCCGATCGCCGTCTATAAATATGGGGTGCCGAGCTTATTTTTGAAGTGCACCATTCCTCTTTTCTCTCTCAATTCGTTAGCTTTCTAACTCAGATCTAAGGAATTCTAGGCGTCCCGTGGGGAATCCGGAAGTGGCATAGCGATCCAGGCATCGTAGCGGAGCTGTGGCCTAGTTTTGAGGCACTCGATAGCAAAGGGCTGACGACGGACGCAGGTATAGCTATGGTCTCCTTAAATTATTTAGGAGTATGCAATAGCTTAGTTAAGGCTTTTAGAGCTTATTGAATGATGCATGAGTATTTGTATTGTAGACTTGATGATAGGCTTGGAACCTAGAGTGGGACTACTAGGACTGCCTTAGAAAGGTACGTAAGTACTGACTGAGATTGCCAACGGATATGCATGCTTATATGTTGCATTTATGTGTTTGTATGTTATTATTGTTATGCGGCATGTGCATATCATCTTGTGCCTGTACATCTGTATATCTTTTGAGATGAGCCAGTTAGGGTTGCTCAGCCCTGTTAGGACGTTTGATATCGAGTACCCTTAGGTACTGATACCTCGAGGACTCCGTGGTCCGCGTCCGGGATTCGGGAATGAGTGGTCGCACATAGTGGTTAGCTACCCCGATGTGACGAGCTTATATCCCAGGCCCCAGTTTGAGTAGTTTGTATACAGTTATCCCAGATATGGATACCCGGTCATTTGCATGCATCATATTTGTATGTTTATCCGTGTTTTCGTATTGAGCTTAGATTTCACGTCTAGTATTTTCTGTGTATCTGGATACCCTATTCGATGGGGCAGGTGTAGGTGCAGGATTAAGCACCAGGAGCCTGGAGTAGCCAGTGACCTTGAAGATAGCAGGATTAGCTGTAGGTTTTAATTAAAGTAATTCGATTGGGTTGTATAAATCGAGTTTGATTAGCCGGTTGTATTCTGCCGGTCTACTTGTATTTAGTCTTCCGCAGCGATTTTATTTATTGCATGCTTAATTATGCTCTTAACTCTGATTAGGTAGTGGATCCGGGTCGGGTCGCTACAATATCATCAATAATCCATTTGCCAGAAATATGTTTTTTCCCCCCATCGTACACGTACATGCATAGTAAAGACCTGGCAAATTGTTATATCTCAAAACATAGAAGAACTTTACAGAAAGTGATCAAAAGGCAACATAAATTAAACTTGAGCATTATCACACGCATATATTCATATTTATATAATAATATATAAAAGTTGATATTGAACAAAGATCTCTTTCCAAAGGCCCTACTAGAGAAAAGGGCAAACCCCAAAGTACAATATATTTATCTAAACACGGATCTTTCTAAATTGCCCTAACTCATCGGTTTCCCAAAAAGTACTACTACTTCCCAAGTACTCAAGATTAATCCCAAACCAATCAACGCCCTCGCGTGGCATTCGGGCAAGGAAATATCCTGGGAATCCATCCCAGCAGCCATCATTCCTTGACTAAGAAGGTCCGCAAAGTAACAATATTCATCATCGAATTGATCTGAATTTACAGCCGCAGCTATAAAATCACCATGTTCTTCGTTGTTTTCCTGCAGGCTATTCGGTTTTGGATGTTCAAGAACTGGTGAAGGGGCCGCTGTAGTAAATACTTGAGTATCGATTGAAGCATAAGAAGAAGGAGATGATTCTCGCTTCTTAATCACGTCAAGTATTTTCTTAATTTTTTTTAGTTATTTAAAGAAAGGGTATTCATCCCAAAACAGAGGTTTTGAAACGATTACTAGAATAGAATCCATGTATCCAAACTTATACTGCTAAGGAATGTAGTTTACCATACATCACACATGAATACTACTGTAAAGGAATGTAGTTTACCAAAATGTCTGTCAAAGGAGGATGCGTTGAAGCTGTTGTGTAAAAATAAAAAATTTGGACTAGCAATGGGTGATGCATATGATCGATCACTTGGTGTGCACACACTTCCGAGAACATTCCTGCAAGAAAACACCCCCAATCGATTGCATCACCTCAAACACAAATAAACACCAATACACAAAGAAGACTTATGGCCACAATCGGGAGTTAGGAAAATCGGGTCTCAGACTTGGACACACCCTTGGATTTTGGGGAAGTAATATCGGCAGCTAACTAGTTCAAGATCTCCACTCAATTCACACTAACTTCCCTCCAAAAATCACTCAGTAGCCACACCTACTCCTCTTACAATTCTCTTCAAAACAGCCTTCACTTCCAAGGATTCCACAAAAACCACGCCTCCTGAGCTGAATCAATCACAATCTTAAACGTAAAACCAATAAAAAAAGCGATAAAATTCACAAGCATTACTCCGCGTATCTCTGTGAAACAAAATTTTATTTGTTTTTTTATCGGCTTAATCACTCAAAAAACATCTTCACCGCAATGCTTCGCACGCATTCAGAAATACTCCCATTTGCACAAACTTCCAAACATTCCCAAAAACCTAATTCTTGGATCGATTACGGAGTAATATCGGCAACTGACAGGAGCAAGCTAATTGAAGATCTAGATGACAATGGGAGAAGCAAAATCGATCGATCAATCTATCAAGTATCTAGGGCACGCCGACAAAGAGAAGAGAGAAAAAGAAGCCAATGAATGGGAAATATATTTTTGAGAATGTTTTACACAACGGATTATTAATGGGTTTTCTATGCGTCTCGTTTTTTTATAAAAAAAAATTCAATACACAACGGTTTAAAATTTCGTTGTCTATAGGTCCAAAAATCCGTTGTCTTATTGGTCCAAAAATGCACAACGACAACGGTTTAAAATATTTGTTGTCTTTATTTTTAAAAAAAAGCGCTCATCGACAATGGTTAATAAAAACCCTTGTCATAGAACATCAATTACCACGGTTTTCTTAAAACCGTTGTCTTAAAATAGAAAAAAAAACGCACATCCACAACGGTTTTAGTACAAACCGTTGTCAAAAGCCAAAAATCAACAGTTTTTTTTATAAATCCGTTGTCTTTTTAGTGTTGTTAATTAGCATATTTGTTGTAGTGTCTGTTAGTAGGGTTTTACCCTATCCTGTTAGTGGATGGACTTCCATCGATTTGGGTCCGGAGTATCAACTGGTTTTCGATATGTGAGCCACCTCCTGAAGCAACGACACAACATGCTACATACCAGGGCCCGGTCTGTCTTTGTTATCTGATTCTTGGCCTTTAGTCAGTAGGAGGTACACTTGCATGCATGTATACTCATACCCTCGTGCTGAGCGTTTTATGCTCACGTCTCGTACTTTGTGTATCTGGACACCCTATTCCATGGGGTAGGTTTGCGATTGGATGAGGCGGGTGGATCCAAGAGGAGCTAGGCAGTGGATGGCCAGTTGGAGCTTCGCCTAGGGTTATATTTTATTGTATTGGGTGGATACAGTATTCGATTTCTTTGTATAAATATTTGGGTATTTGCAGATTCCTTTCCTTGGGATTGTATAATATTTATGGCTTCCGTAGTTTAATTCTGGTTTACTGTTTAATTAAGTTAATTGCATGCTTAAGTTTCTAATTAGTAGGTGATCTCGGTAAGGGTCACTACAACAAGAGCTTGATCGACTCGACATAGCAGCCTTCAAATCGAATAAGAAGTGATAAAGGTTTGAATCATTATAGTTGAAGATGGAATGATGTTATTGAGCAGATTTTTGATATGATTGATCTTGAATGAAGTTGATATTGTGTTCTTGATTATGTTTCAGATTTGAATTCTCAAGAACCAAGAGATTGAAAGATATAAAACGATATCGATCGAGTAGAGGAATTGATACTCGAGATAGATATATCTTGAGTTTCCTTGACAAAATCACATACTAGAGTTATTTGAATGTCTTGTTTAGAAAGTAAGATTGTCGATCCATCATAGGTAGTGGATCTTTATTTGAGTCATAAATGATATGATATATGAATTGATTCTTTTCCAAGATCAGATATGATCTTATTTTCTAGCCAGATGTGGCTAAGATAGATGGATATCCATGTCAAGATCGGATACGAATCTTGATGGCAACGATTTATGTGAATCGATTCTTTTGATAGATGTGCGCTATATTTTCTTGAGTCTTGAGTCGATATGCTTTAAGTTGATTCAATATGGCTTAAATGCTTTCATATATATTTTATACTAAGATCTGTATTCTCACCGTATGTTTTTTGCTGTTGTCTTATTTTTTATGTGTACATGACAAAAGATGGGGCAGGAGCTGACCATAGTCGACAAGGGTAGCTCATGAGAGAAGATTAGAAGTGGACTCGGGTTATTTATAGTTGAATCGATATGTATATTAGTCCTAGCAAGCATGTTAGAATACACTTGAGAAGTTGATGAACACCTTGTATAATTTCCTGCTTTTGTTGGTTTCCAAACCTCTAGTTTGATGTATCAATTACTTGTAATCATGTTTAGAACTTTTTCTATATTTATAGATGTGTTTTGAGACTTAATTATGATGGATTGGATGGAAAGGAAGGATCAAACTTTAAGCTGCAAAACCAGAGCATGAATCTGCTCAGGCAGCGCCCGGTCTGCAGAAAAGAGCAGACCGAGCGCAGCTCCATTTTCACCCAACCCAAAGGTTGGAGAATTTTGGGGCGCTCGATCGGAGGTTTTTAACTGACCGAGCGCACCCACCCTTGAAAAAAAAATTGTTTGATCTTCTTCCTTCCTTGTTTAAGTAATGATGTTTATTTACTAATTTTCTTAAGAATGAGATTAGCAACCCGAGGCCCCACAACTGACATCCTTTTAGGCGTGTTCAAAACATTATAGAAAAACTCGATTTCTTCCCAATATGCAAAATTATGGTTAGGACAACGTCTTATTAAATCTTTGTACCTTTACCTAGCTTCATATAGTTGTTCAGAATCCATCTGCCGGAAGGTACTGATCTCGATCTTCAGCTAAGTAGATTTGGTAGGTGGAAAATATTTAGCAAGGAATTTGACTGCCATTTCCTCCAACGTAGTTATACTGCCCAATGGTAGTGATTGTAACCAACTCCGCGCCTGGTCCATGAGAGAAAATGGAAACAAACGTAAGCGTATAATATCCTCAGGAACTCCATTTATTTTTACTGTATCAGTGATTTCTAAAAAAGTTCTAAGAGTCAAGTGAGGATCAGAATTTGCGCTCCCATTAAATTGGTTCTGCTGAACTATGTTGATCAACGTCGGCTTTAGCTCAAAGTTTTTTGCATTGATTGTCCATCGAGCAATTCCAGAGTAGTGAGCCTGGACAAAAGGCCGGAAGTGATCTCTGATAGGCACCATGGGAGGTTGTTGCACGTTTTCTTCAGCCATGATATGTAATTCTTCTTCTCTTCTCAATCTTCTCAAAACTCTTGCAGTGTGTTCGATCTCCGGATCAAAAAGTAGATAATTAGTGCTTTGAGATCTTCGCATACACTACACTCAATAAGAAGAAAAATAAATCAGTATTAAAAATAATATAAAATAAAAACTCTAAATTAAAATCTAGACTAATTGGTAACAAGACTAAAATAAAATCAACAATTTACTCCCCGGCAACGGCGGCAAAAACTTGTTGTGAAAAATGCCCGCAAGCGTACGAGTGTCAAGTTTTAATAAAGTGATGAATCAAGTATCGTTCCCACAAGGAGTAGATTGAAAATATTCAGTACTTGTAATTATAATAGTCTAAACTTTATCTAAAAAATCAAAATTTTAGAAATCTGCAGAAAACAAAATAAACAAGTGACTTTTAGTAGCACGCACACAACTTTTAGGTAATTAATCAATCAGAGGAAAAATGATCTAGAGGTATTGATTTCACCAGATTTCAACCAACTACTTCTAATTAACTTATTTTCATGAATTTTATTCAATTAATAGCCAAGAACACTTAAGTGTATTATTTCCCTCTCCCGATCAACAAATAATATGTATCAATTACGATTCAATTCCAATATCCCTATTAAAAATCTAATCGTAGTGATATGTGTAAAATAATGTTCTTCCTAACACTCCATTAACGATATATACTCTCCCGAGCTATATAAACAATTAACGGTGTAATTTCTAATGATCCTATTCAGAATCCCCTCTCCCGAGCAATGATTTTGAATGATTATGATAAATCAATTAGTGATCAATTAATTGAAAATACATTCAATTCTAGAAAAACAATTAATCTACTAGAATTCAATCCAATAAAATAAAAAGTTGTAAAAGCATCTCAACCAGGCTACATCTAGACTAAGAAATTTAGTTCATAATAAAATTCTGAAAAACACAAATCATATTCAAAAAATTAGGCATCAATTCAATAATAAAAAACTTGAATAAGAATAACAAAGCAGAATATTCGACGCCGATTCCGGTCGATCAATCTTCGTCTTTGTTCCTTGATTGTTCTTCAAGTTTGCACAGATTTCCTTCTCCAAAATCTCAAGATAAAGCTCTCTGATTTTTGTGACGTATTGTGGCGGCTCTCCCCTCCTATTGTGTCTTTGAAATCTCTTTTATATGTCCTCGAAGCCCGTCAAAGAAAGCCCGACAAATCGAGAGTGTTAAAGTTGCAAAAATCTTCCAATTACTCGCAAAGAGCAGCGCAGGCACGCATGAGATTCGAATTTACATTTTTTTCACGTCCAGGGATGGTGCGGGCGCTACTGTTGAGAGGAGCGGGCACGCACGCCTCTGGCATGTGCTAGTTTGTAGCGCGCGACAATTTTCAAAAAATCATGTATCCCAAACTAACCGTCGGATTGAGCTAAAATTTTTACAGCACCTTTAAACATCCAAAATCTTATTATGAATGGCTCTCAATCATTCCCAGTAATTTTCTGAATTTACTGCTCATAATTCGTCCTTCCGCTTTTTTTGTTACTTTTTCTCAAATCCTTACAACTCACAAAAACAACAAAAAGTACACATAATTTTATAGTTGTGTTTTTGTTGCATATTTTAGTTTTATTTTGTTGTTGTTTTGCATTTGTTTATGTGTTTTAGTTATGTGTTTTGTTCGTATTGCGTATTTTGTGTCTGCATAATTTGTTTCCTGGTTTGTTGGTTAGGTTGTGTGTTATGGTGGATGCTTGGATTGAACTATGGAACAAGAGAAATGTTGAAGAATTTTTTAAGAAAGTGACCGATCGATCTGAAAGATATTGCCGATCGAGCGGCCACCTTATATTTGAAGGATAGTAGGCTCTGGAATTTTGGCCGATTGATCCGCAACATTTGACCGATCGAGGGGCTCGTGGAATTCGCAAAATAGTAGGATCACATTTTTGCTCCCGGTCGATCTGCAACATTTGACCGATCGATCGAGCAAGACGTGCAGATTCGGTAAGGAGTTTTTAAATTAGGAAACTCTATTTTTAATGATTCTAGTCTTTTATTAGGCTTATATATTCCAAATTGTATTTATCAAGAATAATTCTGGACGGCTTGGAACATGAGAAGCATATTGGCGGCTAGGTTTCTTCTTCTCTTTTCTTAGAATTAATTTTTCTTTCATGAGTTTTGCTAGAAAATTCATGAATATTTCTGGCTAAGTTTTAGTACTTGGTTGAGTAAGACAAACCCTTGATTTGGTTTATTCATGAGATTCGAATTTTTCATTGTTTAATTCCAAATTGTGTATAAAGAGTTGTTTTGGATTGATTGTCAGGCTTGTATGTGAAATTTTAGGATTGATCACCTTAGGATTTTGCTATACAATCTATTGCTAAATTAGAATTCAAATCCGTAATTGTTAGAATCATCATATTTTTGAAGCAACTATGACTAATATTTTCTGCTGTTGAATTTGTTAAATCGCAGGAACAATAATTGACTAGATTAAATACAATCGCTGGTATTTGTGTTGTCTAGATTCATCAGTTTTACTCATTTGAATGCTTTCGTGGATTTAAATATAATCACTGGTATTGGGTTAATTTATGGGGTAAGGGTTAACTTAGAACGCTGGTGTCTAGTTAACTAAAATTAAGGTGTGACCGCTAAAATCATTTTGATAAAAATGTACTGGCAAGCGCACCAGGTCAAATAATAGTAAAGTGGACTGAGAGTCCAAGTATCGATCCCACATGGACTGCAGTCAATTCTCAAGAATTAATTATTTAGCTTAATCTAGACAAAATCATAAAAAGCAATTTTATTTAAATAAAATAATAATTTATAATAAAAACTGCTTAAGAAATAATAATTAAAATAGTTGAAAATAAAATTTAATTAAAACGAGACAACCAAGACACACGTAGGTACCAAACAAATCATGTAGCATGTAATCGATTCAGGACCTAGATTTAATATTAAATCACGTGAATTCTCCTAACTTGTTCAAAGGTCTATTTTTAGAACAATCAAACCTATTCAAATGTTGACGGATTAATCTTTCATAATTCTAATCAAATTTGAATGCATGAATAACTGTGAAAATTCAGTAAACACCTAAACCGCACATTAAAACCTATTTCTATTTCTAGTTGGTTTTATAATATGTTAATTATCAGAGTAATCAAAATCAATTCCTTATCTGTCGACTTGGAATCTATTAACATGCAAACAAACAGTTGATCAGGCTATTCACAAGACAAATATAAATCTGACAATCAATAAAATAAAATCAAGTCTGAAAAATCCCAAACAAACATCCAAGTTTTCTACATAAATTTGTTCGGCCCAATCACGTCGTCTTGGTTGAAAATAAACTTTTCAATAATTGGAAACAATAGTCAAACAAAAATTAAGAAAGAAAAGAAGAAAAGAAGAAAAACTCTGATGGAGCGTCTTCAATCTCCATGCCCGTAGCCGCCGCCTCTGTCTGTCGTCTGGAACTTCCGAACCCCCAAAAATATGATATATCTTCTATTTATATGATCCGAAACCCATACCAATTAATTTTCTTCTGAAAGAGTGGGTGCCCGGTGAGCCAACTTGTGGCTAAGGGCTTTGATGACTCTTTGTATAAACAATCTTTTGTTTAATATAATTTACACTTTTATTAATGGCAATGACTTTGTCTTTCTTCATATTGTGATATTGTGATATATTATTGTTGTTTTGATAAAGACCTTGAATATACTATAGTGTATGTAAGATGTGGTAGAACATGAAGATGTCTATCATGAAACACATCTTATAGTCACTGTATATTCTAAACTGTTCCTAGTCGATTGAGCCGTCCGATAATAAGGATAAGGATCGCTCGAGTTTGAGACTAGCATTTGCAATGCAGAGTACCACGTTTCATTGGTAAGGAACATAGAGATGTTCGAAGCATGCAAATGGATATTCATATGATGAATGATCGAACTACCCTATCCGGACTTTCCAAGTGGTTATCACTTATCGAGTGGATATAGTCCGCGGTTTTGGTTGTACACCATTAGTCCTTACTACTTGAAACATCATTGAGACTCTATATGCTAGTACTGTGCTTTGACTCGTTTACCGACTCTATTGGGGTCATCAGGTGTCGGGATTGGGTATAGTTACAACACATATAGGAGTCGATGCTTTGTTGTCAAGGATTCACCACATACTTGCGAGTGTGGATATCCTATGCGATCTGAGGAGATATTAGTGTGTGACGAATCTCTGGCCAGAGTACATGATGTGATTTAAGAAATGGTTTCTTAGTAGCACATGCGATGTCACTATTTGATCTTCAAGATGTATTGCATAGTTATCGAATCTCGAGCGACTCTCGATATACCAATGGTTGTTGATTCGATCGGGATATATGGATGAAGGGACCGTACTGTACGCTAACCAAAATCTACTGGTTCTTGTAGGCACTATCAGTGATACCTAGGGAATCATGGGGCGATGTTGCTAGGCGCTCATACCATGATTCGATGGGCAAGTCGGAAATTGTTGTTCCGAGTCACAAGGAGTTGTGAGCCCACGGCTAGCTGTATCCCTGAACCATTGAGGGTCACACAGTGTAATGGATTTTTAATCCCCGTTGAGATAGTTAAATTTAAAGAGTTAAATTTAATGAACGAAGAAGTTGGACTTCTTATTTAAGAGTAGAGGAGTAAGATATCCTAAAATGACATAGGGATGGCCATTTTTGGAAATCACTGAATTCGGATTCAGAAAATTTTATCTTGACTTTAAAAGGTGCAGAAATGGTTTCTGTGCACATTGGTGAAATCAGTTTATCAATCGGAGTCACGATGAATTTTATATTAATTTCTGAACATGCGGGCTTTGCTTGTCGGGCTTGAACTTATGACTAATGGACCCTAAGCTGTTAGTGGCCTACATTATAAATAAGTTATTGCAGTAAAGAAATTACACAACAACAGGTCACAAGGATTTTTCGAAAACCCTAGTCTATTTTTTTAAAGGTGGCCGTCCCCCCCTCTCCCTCTACTCGAGAAAAATCCAGCCTGTGATTTTGAATTACAGTCTGGTTTAACGGATCAAATTCGTTAATCTCTTCGTAGAAAACTTCTGATAGATTTTCTAGTGCAATCTATCAGAGGGATTAAATATCCGTTCGTGGACCTGATTGAAGAACAGTTCGTCCATCAGTTCCAGGGATATACAACAAGAGCAGAGAAATCTGTTGGTGTCCAAAATCTCGATTCGAGATTAAAGGTAAAATTTTTATAATTGTTATTTAATTTTTACACACATAATTTAATCGTAAGGTTGATACCCATTATGGAATCGTTCCATACAAAAATTTTAAACTTCCGCTGCACCGGGTATCAATCATAATTGATCTGAAGGCCGAGTTGTCCAACATCTTCCAACACAAGAACTTTTCGAAATAGTCTGACGTCGGAACTCGCGCGCCTCACATTTTTTGCTCCGAGCGACGATTTTGAAAAATTCATATCTCGAGATCTAGCCGTCGGATCGAGCTAAAATTTGGACAGCAGCTTCAAAACATCTTTAAATTCATTCAGAATGGTGAAGATCGGATTTAGATCTCTATAAAATTGAATTTGATATTTAGACAAAAGCTTTTCCGTAATTCACTCTTCAAAAATCCATTTTCCTACAAAATCAACCCGAGGAGTGAAATACACAATAATGCACTAAAACACATAAAAACACATAAAAACAATATGAATGCACACAAAATAGACATAAACCTATCACAAACTAATGCATACAAAATGCACTTATCAACACCCCCATACTTAAACCTTTCTCGCCCTCGAGCAAGACATGCCAAAAACAATATGCAAACAACGACATAAGTAAGAATAAATCATGAACAACATATCCTTCGATAATTTTCAACTTCAACAAGTAAAAACCCCAAAACTTCTGATTGTTCACAATACACTGTCAGTTTAACGTAAACGTGAGTGTGTGCCATGTAATTCCAGTTTCATGCAACTTCAAAAGATTTTGTCCTAAGAATGCCTAGCGACCTATGACAATTCAATGCAAGTATCACAATCTAGCACTCCGTCATCTCAACAATCCCAAACAAAAACATGCACTTTCTTAAGAGTAATTACGTACCTCCGG
This sequence comes from Henckelia pumila, assembly GCF_033568475.1. Lineage (NCBI taxonomy): Eukaryota > Viridiplantae > Streptophyta > Magnoliopsida > Lamiales > Gesneriaceae > Henckelia > Henckelia pumila. The sequence goes on from NW_027331874.1 coordinate 819,223, forward strand.
ATTTTGCACCCGTTAGTTTTAATAAGCCCCAATAATTACCCGCAAACTTAGCTATAACTAAGATAGGATTCGAATTTTAATCCCCTCGTCTATAGCCCGGATGGAGCATCAATCCCATTTAACCCGCAAACTTAGCTATGGAACAAAGATTAGGATTTCAATCATTGTCCAAGCTTGGATAGAATTGTTATTTTAAAATTTCAAATTTTCAACCCCATGGAAACCGCATACTTAGTCAAGAACAAGAGATTAGGATTTCAATCTCTGCTCATAACCCGGATGGAGTTAACTTAATTTTCAACAAAAGTTTTTTTCAAAAATTTTATAGGTACGCCCATGATCATACATGCAATGTCTAACAACTATCAAGAACCCAAAGCACTATCATGAAGAACAAACACCTATTGTCGTGCAATGGTCAAGCAAACACGAACTTCATCAATAGCGTCGCTACATTACACTAGTCTAACATGCGTGCTTAAAAATGATTCACAATTCAACCAACAGCTTCTCATGTTCAATCAACATCAACATTTTCTAAAATTATTTTTTTTCTACAACTCTATCATCATCGGCCAATAGTCTTCATTCTACTTATTCACACAACATAAATACAAAACATAATGATATGCATGAATACGAACTATATGCAATAAACTATACCAAATGAATGCAAACAACAACACAAACAAAACTAATCTACCCCCCCCCCCTACTTATCCAAAGCATTGCCCTCAATGCTTTAGAACAATGAACAGAATGCAAAACAAACACACAATGAAAACAAAAATAACACTCCCCTGGTTGCGTATTCGTCCTCTTTCTTCTTGGCAGTAATAGTTGGGGAGGTAGCAGCAGGCTAGGTATATCAGTCAGGTACGGCACACTGTAATGGGAAAGAAGCAAAAATTAAAATAAAGAGAAAAATTTAAACCAAGAAAAAAGAAACTGAAAATCAAGGTAAAGAACACTGGGTTGCCTCCCAGTCAGCGCTAATTTTATAGTCTACAGCCCGACTATACAGAAGCAACCATCAAAGAGCGGCTGCCGCCCATAGTAAGAATCATACGACTCTACGTATGGATTTTGATTTCTTCGCCTTAAAGCTTGGCGTGATATATGCAGTTTAAGCTTGTCGGTCCAGCAATACTCGACATGAATTTTTTCTTTTGGAAGGAGACTCTGAATCTAGGCTGAACCTCCGCAGTCCGAGTTTCAATATGATTTTTCCATTATTCTGTCTGACATCGAAGAGGACGACACTGCCAACACTTGAAGAAGGGGAGTTCTATTTTACATTTGCATTGTATTGTCATTTTGTGTTTTGTGTTGTTATGTTTTGTGTTTCTCTTCTGAAGCATTGAGGGCAATGCTTTAGATAGGTTCGGGGGGATGCATTCATGGTTTTGAATTTGTTTTTGTTGAGTATTTTCATATAGTTTGTTAAATGTTTTGTCATTGTTTCCTGTTTTTTTCGTATGCATAAGTCAAGGATGGAGATTGTTATCTTATGATGCTGAAGTTGGAAAAAATTGAATTTTTGTGAAAATTTTTACTCTTGATTGGACATGAGAAACCATAGGTTGTTTGGTGAATATTTTAAGCACACATGTTTACCAGTGAATTGTAGTGATATATTAGATACTGTGAATGTCTGTTGGACCATTGTACGATAATAGGTGTCTGTGGAACTTGATAGTTTCTTGAATCTTGATGATCTCTTTGATATGACATATATGATCTTGGGCGCACCTTTAAAATATTTTATGAAATTTTTATGAAAATCCAATTAACTCCATCCGGGTTATGAGCAAGAAGATTGAAATCCTAATCATCTTGCTTTTAACTAAGTATGCGGATTAAATGGGGTTAAATTTTGAAAAATTTTAAAATAAAAATTCCATCCGAGCTTGGAAAGTGATTGAAATTCTAGTCACTATTCCATAGCTAAGTTTTCGGGCGTAATGGGATTGTGTTCCATTCGGGTTATAGACGAGGGGATTGAAATTCAAATTCTATCTAAGTTATAGCTAACTATGCAGGTAATTATTTGGGACTTTAAAATTGTCGGGAGCAAAAAATCCGACGGTGCGTAATCATATCTCAAGAGAGTGGTGTTTTGTCGAAGGATTGTTAAGAGGAGGGTTCTTGACGGTGAAACTTACACTAAATTATTATAGGTCGGCGAACAGTCTTGAAACTTTGTCTTTTGAAGTTGCATGTACCTTGGTAGCGCTAAGTCGTGTCACGCCCAAATTACCCAACTCAATCAGATAACCAAAATATGTAGTAGTGTGAGTTGGGATCGTTCCTACGAGGAAAGGAAAATTTAACGTGTTCTAAAATAAAATAAAATAAAAGGGTTTTGAGTTTGAGATTAACTACTAAAATTTAAAAACAATATTTAATGAAATTCTTAACTCTCATGCAAGATTAAATTATAACTGAAGAATTCACTGAAAAACAAGCCTTGGTATCGATCGACTGCACCCTTGATATCATTCATTCAATCATTGATTATCTAAAAATAATCAATCCTATCAAATATTAATCATTGAAAATTAAATTCATGTTTCACCTTAATCCTAGTTAATTAAACACTAGCGTTCGATTAACCCTTACCAATAAATCAACCCGGATACCAGCGATCTAAATTTAAATTTAAGGTAGCATTAAAATGAGTAAAACAGATGAATCTAGACAACACAAATACCAATAATTGTATTTAGCCTAGTCAATTTTTGTTCCTACGATTTAACAAATTCACCAGCAAAAAAATATTAAACGAAGTTGCTTCGAAAATTAGATGGTTCAATCAATTAAGAATTTGAATTCTAATTTACCAGTAGATTGTATAGCAAAATCTTAAGATGGTCAATCTAAAAATCTCACATACAAGCATAGAATAAACCAGAACAACTTTTGATACTTAATAAGGATTAAACATTGAAATATTCGAATCTCATGAATAAAACAATCAAGGGCTTGTCTTTCTCAATCAAGTTCTAAGGTTTAGCCACAACGAATCATGAAAAACCAAAGAAAAATTAAAAGAAAAGAAGAAATTGTTTTAAAGTTGGAATACAAAACCTAGCCACCCAAAGAAGAACTTCAAAGTCTGATCATGATCTCTGAAAAACGAAATAAAAGACCTATTAAAAGTCTAGAGTCCAAAATAAAAAAGTTTCCATAATTAAAAACTCATTCCCAAACAGCACCTCGCGCTCAATCGGTTCAAGTCTGCCGATCGATCGCGAGCAAAAATGTTATCCTACTGCCTTTCAAAGTTATGCAGCCGCTCGATCGGTAAGATGTTGCGGATCGAGCGGTAGAAAATTTCAGCTCCTACTGTTTTGCAGCTTCACATGCCCCACTCGATCGGTAGAAGTTAGCAGATCGAGCGGTCCTTTTCTTCAACATAATATCGGCATTTCCCTTCGCTCCATAGTTCGTCCATGCATCCGCCAAAACGTACAACCTAGCCAACAAATCAGGAAACAATTTATGCAGACACAAAATATGAAATAATAACAAAACACATAATTAAAACACATAAACGAATGAAAAACAACAACTAAATGACATCAAAATATGCAACAAAAACATAACTATCAAATTCCCCCATACTTACTCCTTACTCTCCCTCGAGTAAGTCATGCAAAAATAGAAAGAAAACAAAACAAACACAAAAGCAAAGACAAATCAAGCATAACATAGCCTCAGATAAGTTTCCTACAAAAACAAATTCACAACTACTCTTGATTATCAATAATACACCTTCAGTCGAATGCGAATGTGCGTGTGTGACATGTTATCCCAGTTACATGCAACTTCAAAAGAAAAGTGTCAAGACTGTTCGCCGACCTAAAACAATTCAGTGCAAGTCTCACAATCAAGAACTCTTCTCTCAACAATCCTTCAACACAACACAACTCTCTTGAGATAATTACGCACTAACAAGTTTAAAGTCCCAATAATTACCCGCAGACTTAGCTATAACTAGATAGGATTCAAATTTCAATCCCCTCTTCTATAGCCCGGATGGAACTACAATCACATGAAATCCGCAAACTTAGCTATGAAATAGTGAATCGGATTTCATTCACATTCCAAGCCCGGATGTAATTGGTTTTTTAAAAAACTTTTCAAGATTTAACCCCATTTTATCCGCATACTTAGCCACAAACAAGACGAATAGGATTTCAAACATCTTGCTCGCAACTCGGATGGAGTCAATTTCTCATAAACATGTTATAAAATAATTTTTTTTAAAAATGTACCCAAGAGAGTATATGCTATATCAAAAAGATCATCTAGACTCAAGAACTATCAAGTTCCACAAATACCTATTGTCGTGAAATGGTCCAACAGACATCCACAAAATCTAATATATCAATACACTTCACCGGTTAAACATGCGTGCTTGGGATATTTAACAATCAACCTACGGTTTCTCAAATCTAACCAAGAGTAAAAAATTTCACCAAAAACAATTTTTTTAACAAAATTTCATCATCATAGGCTAATAAATTCATCCTCAACTCATGCATACGACACACAAACAGTAATAACAACGACAAAAACAATTCACAACTAATTGCAATAACGCAACAAAACAAATGCAACAACATGAATGCACCCTCCATACTTAAATGAAGCATTGCCCTCAATTCATCAAAACACAAGACACAAACAACAACTAAACACAATGCAATGCAAAAATGTAAAACGGAACTCCCCTGGTTCACTGGTTGGTGGCGTCCTCCTCTTCAATATCAGGAGGCGGAACAGGGCGGCGTACTGAAATGGGAAGGGTGGCGGATATGGAAGAGCAGTAGGAACGATGATGGTATCAATGCTCAGATGCATAGATATACCCCGAATGAGAGAGTCCATAGCTTGAGCGTTGTGAGCCGCCACAGTATTGAAGTCATTCTGGTGATGAGCAAAGGCGGTAAGCTCAAGGATGGAGTCGGCCTGGGTGCAACGAGGAGGCAGAGGTAGGCGTGTTGGAGCCTAGACCGGAACGAATTTATTATCCACCACAAACTGACTTCTCCGATATGCTCTTTTAGCGTCTATAGCTGCTTTGTCGATGGGGCGCATCGGTTGCAACCATTCCTTGTTGACTCGAGGTTGAAAACTGGCGCGGATGCAGAGCTGATTAATAATCATCGGAAAGAAAAGAACAGCCGTCTTGGAGGCAATCGAATGCCATATCTGATTATGTATCACGCGGCCCACGTTGATCGGCCAATCAAATTCCAGAGCGTAATGAAGAAAGACATGCTCAATTTGGACCTCACTAGTATGTGAAATAGACATCATGCGACGGCATACAAAAATGTACCAAGTTGCCGGGCCCATGTAGAGGTATTTTTTCCGGAAAACACTGGTAAGTAATAGGGTTCTACAAAGCAGCATCGGCATAGCACAACTGAGTAAGAACCTCGTCTAAATCTGGGTCGATGGAGAGGCTTTGGTAGAGACTGTCGTCAACATCCGGCGTCTCTAGAAAACTATTCAACGCATGAGGCTCAAACGAAACCAAAGTACCTCAAACGAAAACTTTACCATCAACACGTTCCGCAGCATTGGCATAGAATTCCCGAACAAGAGGGACAATGGCCTAAGCGGGTTGCTTACAAAATGTCCCCCAACCACGGTTAGCAACTTTTATAGCCACCTCGCTATCTGTAAAGTCAAGTTCAAAACCTCTCTCAGTAATAGGGGAGTGATGGGCCTTAGCGTGATCATATCTATCCCAAGACACTTGATTGACGAATTGGCCGGCAAGGTTGAGTAAAGTGTTGGATGCCCTAGAACCTTGGCGAGAAGGTTTGTCGGTCTCTCAAGTGCGTTAGGCAGTCATGATATCCCAAAGAGTATAGAAATAGTAGCAGGGGAGATTCATCGAACACTTGGAGTGCAAAACAAAATTCCGATGGAGGTATGTGAGACCAATCAAAGAAGATGAGGGCCGGTGGAGGTGAACGGCCGAGGATGATTATTGAAGGCGGCGGAACAAGAATTAGAAAAATAAGAAGTGGCGGATGTGGAGCGGCTGGCACAGCGGTTGGAGAACGGCCGGCGCGGCCACTGGAGAATGGCCGAGGAATCAGAGGCGGCGGATGTGATGACCGGAGTGGAGTGGTGTTGCCAACCTGCAGATTTAGAGATAAAAGAGAGGAGAGAGTGAGAGATGGGAGAAGGGAATCGGGATTTAATTTGCATAAAAGATATATCGCTCGATCGGTAAAGCTTGACCGATCGAGCGAGACCAAAATTTCAAAGCCACTGCCCAACTTAAAAATACGCCCGCTCGATCGGTAAAGATTACCCGATCGAGCGAGCGGAAAATGGTGAACCTGCTGACTTACAAAGGAGAGCTCTCGCTCGATCGGTAGAAGTCTATGGATCAAGCGAGAAAAAAAACGTAACTTACTGCCTGCTCAAAAGAGCGCTCTTGCTCGATTGGTAAAGATTACCCGATCGAGCGAGACAACAAAATTCAAAATATTTTTGGGTTTTTCTAATTTCCAAAAAAAATACAAATTAAAAACAAGAAAAGAGAAAGTACTAAAAAGAATAAGAGTAAAGGAAAAGAAACGAAAAACACTGGGTTGCCTCTCAGTCATCGCTAAATTTACACTCAGTCTATAGCTCGACTGCATGATGCAATTCCTCATGGTGGTTCATGTCGAACTGCCTTGCCCTCCTTCACCCCTTTGGAAAAATTCACAATCAATCTCTGTCGCTACTTTCTCTTCTTGGGAACACCCATCTCTAGATGGTGTCTTCCCTTTTTCTTAGGCATTCCTTTTTCTCGATCTGGAGGCAGTTTTGTCTCAATTTTAGGTACCTGCAAACCAAAAATAAAAATTTTAGCAACAGAATTTTTAGCAGGTTGTTCCAATACTTATTTCAGCTCCCTCTTTTTCACAACTGCCTTGTGTTTTTGTGACAGGTAATCTTTAACGTCAAGATTATTGACAACACTTTCACAACCAGAAATTTTCAGGGTATCAAAAATATTAAACTTAACAATCTCCCCATCAAATTGCATATTAAGAGTACCATTATTGACATTTATGATGGACATTTAAGTTTTCAAAAATGGTCTTCCTAGCAAAATTGGACTATTCAAATCATTGTTTTTCATGTCCAACACATAAAAATCAGCAGGAAAAACCAATTTACCAATTGTCACAAGAACATCCTCTATCACTCCTCTAGGAAAAATAGTAGATTTATCAGCCATCCGAACAACAATTGTGGTCTCATTCAAGGGACCTAGTTTTATGAAGGCATAAACAGAATATGGCATGACATTAATCGACGCTCCTAAGTCTAGAATGGATGTATCAAGCTGAATATCTCCTATCTTACAAGGAATAGAAAACATACCTGGATCCTTGCATTTTGTAGGTACTTTTCTTTGTATCACAGCAGAAACCTGTTCTCCCAATTCAACTTTCTGACACCCCTTCAGTTTGTGTTTTCTCTTCACAGTACACAACTCTTTTAAAAATTTAGCATAGCGAGGTACTTGTTTGATAGCATCTAATAAAAAAATATTCACCTCACATCTACGAAAAGTTTCATACAGTCCCTTTATGCCTTTATCCTTCCTAGAATCTTTTAACGCTAAGGGAAAAGAGGCTACATGTTTGTACTCAGAAAAGGGAGGAAACTTACTTCTTGGTGTGTCTTTCTGACTTGTCTCATTCTCCTCTACTTTGGACTCTTCTACCTCTTCATTCTTTACTGGTACTTGCACCACCTTCTCATGAACCTTCAACTCTCTTCCACTCATCAAAGTTATGGCACTCACGTTCTCTCTTGGATTCGGAATTGTTTGGGAAGGCAAAGCATTGGAATGTTGTGCTTCCAACTTATTGATTGCGGTGGCAAGCTGTCACATCTGGGTATTCAAGTTTTGGATGTTTGCTCATGTTTTGAAAAGTTACAGTATTAGTAGCAAGATCCTTAACAATATTTTCGAGAAACTCACCTGGAGTTGGAATCTGAGGATGCTGATGCTGTTGAGGATACGGTGGCCGATAAGCTTGATTGTGCGGTGCTTGAGGTCCAGGTTATTTTACCTGAGGGTTTCCATATATCAAATTTGGATGATCCTTCCAACCCAGATTGTATATGTTGGAATATGGATCGTACTTCCGCTGTGGTGGTCCAGGAAATCCGCCAGTAACATTAACCTGTTCGACAGATTTTTCTTGAAGAGTGGGACACATATCAGTGGCGTGTCCCATTGCAGCGCAGATACCACATGCCTTTGTAGTCTGTCCATTCCCTACAGCCATTTAATGCACAAGAGACGTTAGTTCAATCAATTGTTGCTCAAGGTAAGAGACATTAACCTCATTGTTTTTCCTTGGTACATGATCATTCCTGTTGGAGCCAAATTTTTGGGAATTGGCAGCCATGTTCTCAATTAAATTCCTTGCTTGTACCGGAGTTTTATCCACAAAAACTCCTCCACTGGCCGCATCTAGCATACTTCTATCATGAGGCAACAAACCTTCATAGCAAAATTGAATTAATTGGTTTTCACTTATCTGATGCTGCGGACAGCTAGCACAAAGCTTTTTGAACCACTCTCAGTATTCATGAAGTGATTCTCCTGTGTATTGCTTTATCCCATAGATTTCCTTCCTGATATTTGCGGCTCTTGAAGCTGGGAAGTACTTCTTCAGAAAAATTCCTTTCATCTTAGTCCAAGTCGTGATGGATCTAGAGGGTAAATAATATAGCCAATCCTTAGCATCACACTTCAAAAAGAAAGGAAAGGCCCTCAGTTGAATCTGCTCCTCTGTCACTCCATGGGGTTTCATACTTGTGCAAATCACATGGAATTCCATCAAGTGTTTGTTAGGATATTCACCTGCAAAACCATGAAAAGAAGGCAATAAATGAATGTGTCCAGATTTAAGCTCAAAAGTAGCATTATTTATGCATAAGGGTTGTTGGTTTGGATCAGGAGTGCCCAATTGTCTAAGACTCAGATTAGTGTTAGCAGCAATTTCTTGCTCAGGAATTTTTGTACGAATCTCTTCCTCTTCCTGTCTTCTACGAGTATCTCTCCTTCGCCTGTGTAGAGTTCTTCTGATCTTTGGGTCGTAATGAAATTCTTCTTCAGAAAAATCACCTGAAAGAATGAACGAGAGAGAAAAACTAGAAACAAAGAAAAGAGAAGAGAGTGGGATTAAACAAAATAAAAAGAAAAAAAACACAATAAATTAAACACCGTTCCCCTGCAACGGCGCCAAAATTGGGTAGCACTAAGTCGTGTCACGCCCAAATTACCCAACTCAATCAGATAACCAAAATATGTAGTAGTGTGAGTAGGGACCGTTCCCACAAAGAAAGAGAAATTTAGCGTGTTCTAAAATAAAATAAAGGGGTTTTGAGTTTGAGATTAACTACTAAAATTTAAAAACAATATTTAATGAAATTCTTAACAACTCTAATGCAAGATTAAATTATAACTGACGAATTCACTGAAAACAAGTCTTGGTATCGGTCGACTACACCCTTGATATCATTCATTCAATCATTGATTACCTAAAAATAATCAATCATATCAAATATTCATCATTGAAAATTAAATTCTCGTTTCACCTTAATTCTAGTTAATTAGGCACCAGCGTTCTAGATTAACCCTTACCAATAAATCAACCCAAATACCAGCGATCTAAATTTAAATTTAAGGTAGCATTCAAATGAGTAAAACTGATGAATCCAGACAACACAAATATCAGCAATTGTATTTAGCCTAGTCAATTGTTGTTCCTACGATTTAACAAATTTACCAGCAGAAAATATTAAACGTAGTTGCTTCGCAAATTAGATGGTTCAAACAATTACGGATTTGAATTCTAATTTAGCAGTAGATTGTATAGCAAAATCTTAAGATGGCCAATCTAAAAATCTCACATACAAGCATAGAATAAATCAGAACAACTTTTGATACTTAATAAGGATTAAACATTGATAAATTCGTATCTCATGAATAAACCAATCAATGGCTTGTCTTCCTCAACCAAGTTCAAAGGTTTAGCCACAACAAATCATGAAAAACCAAAGAAAAATTAAAAGAAAAGAAGAAATTGTTTTAAAGTTGGAATACAAAACCTAGCTGCCCAAAGAAGAACTTCAAAGTCTGATCATGATATCTGAAAAACGGAATAAAAGACCTATTAAAAGTCTAGAGTCCAAAATAAAAGAGTTTCCATAATTAAAAACTCCTTCCCGAACAGTACCTCGCGCTCGATCGGTTAAATTCTGCCGATCGATCGCGAGCAAAAATTTTATCCTACTGCCTTTCAAAGTTATGCAGCCGCTCGATCGGTAAGATGTTGCGGATCGAGTGGCAGAAAATTTCAGCTCCTACTGTTTTGCAACTTCACATGCCCCGCTCGATTGGTAGAAGTTGGCAGATCAAGCGGTCCTTTTCTTCAACATAGTATCGACATTTCCCTTCCCTCCATAGTTCGTCCATGCATCCGCCAAAACGCACAACCTAGCCAACAAATCGGGAAACAATTTATGCTGACACAAAATATGAAATACTAACAAAACACATTATTAAAACACATAAACAAATGCAAAACAACAACTAAATGACATCAAAATATGCTACAAAACATAAATATCATAGCTCGGGTAACATGTCACTCACACATGTTCACGTTAGACTGAAGGTATATCATGGATAATCGAGAGTATGTGTAACTTGTTATTTGTGTGAAAACTTCGCTGAGGCTATGCGATGTTCATGATTCGTACTTGCTTATGTTTTTGTTATGTTTCATTCTGTTTTTGCATGACTTTCTCAAGGGGAAGCAAAGATTAAGTGTGGGGGAGGGAACATGTTTTCTTGCGAGTTTCACCTTTCATGAAGGTGATGAGGTTTGGTCTCAAGGGAAAGCTAGTGCCGAGATTCATTGGTCCGTTTGAGATCTTGGAGAAAGTCGGGGATGTGGCCTATCGTTTGGTGTTACCTTCGTATCTAGACGGTATTCATAATGTGTTCCACGTGTCTCTGTTTTGTCAGTACGTGGAAGATGAGTCTCATATTCTGCATTCTACGGAGTGATAGATGTGTTTTTGTTGCATATTTTATTGTCATTTTGTTGTTGTCTTACATGCATTCATATGTTTTAATTGAGTTTTTATTCATATTTTATGCATCTTGTCTACATAACATGCTCCCCGGTTTATTGTGTAAGAAATGACATTTTGTTGAAAAAGGTTGCTCAGAACTATGCTCACTCGATCCGTTGTTCCTTACCGATCGAGCGAGAGAGAAAATGAGTGTGAGACAAAAGATGCTTCACTCGATCGGTTACTTTTTATCGATCGAGCGAGGTGAAGATAAGAAAAAATAAAGTGCGAGGCAGACAACATCTTGCTCGATCAGCTACTTCTTATCGATTGAGCGGATGGAGGAGAAAGACAAAAGAATTGGGACATAATTACTCTTGCTCGATCGGTCACTTTCTACCAATCGAGCACGACGCGGATTTCGGAGAAAATTTTATAAAAAAGGAAATTTTCTTATGAAGGACTCTAGTCCATATTTAATGATTCTTTTCCGAATATTGTGTATCTTGAAACCATCTTTGGACGGCTGAACGCGAGAGAAACATCTGGCTGCTAGGTTTTCTTCCTAATTTTTCTTAGGATTTCATGAATATTTGTGGCTAAGTTTTAATTCTTGGTAGAGGAAGACAAACCCTTGACATTTTATTTATCTTGTGAGATTTGATTTTCATTGTTTTATTTTTATTTGAGTATCAAAAGTTGTTTGGAATTGATTGTTATGCCTGCGTGTTTGATTATTGGCTGATTATCTAATAATTTTCTTATACAATCTAAAGCTATATTTGAAATCAAATCCATAATTCTTTAATCCCTCTAATTGCGAAGCAACTATGATTAATAATTTCCGCTTGTGAATTTTTAGTTCGTAGGAAAAAAAATTGACTAGATTAAATACAACCGCTTGCGTTTGTATTGTTCAGCTTCATCAATTTCACTAGTTTGAATGCTACCTTGGATTTAAACCTTAATCGCTTGTATTTGGGTTTATTCATTGGTAATGGTTAATTTATAACACTTGTTTCTAATTAAATAAAATTCAGGTGAGATAGGAATTAAGTTTTCAATGATTAATATTCAAATGTTAATTAATTATTTTTATATAATCGATGATCGAGTGAATAACTTCAAGGGCGTAGTCGACCGATACCAATGCTTGTTTTAATTGATTTCTTTGTTATAATTTTAAATCCTGCATGATATTTGATAAAATTTAATTTTAATTGATTTTATTTTTTAGTAGTTAATTTCAAATCCAAAATCCCCTTTTATTTAATTTCAGTAATTTTAAGAACACGATAAATTTCGCTTTCCTCGTGGGAATGATCCCTACTCTCGCTACTACATGTTTATTTAGTTAATCTGAGTTGGGTTAATTTGGGCGTGATACGACTAAGCACTACCAAATTTTGACGCCGTTGTCGGGGAATTCGTTTAATTTATGTGTTTTATTTTTTATTTTATTTATATTTTTTTTTCTCTAGTGCTTCTCTGGTTTGTTAATGCTTACAGGTGAATCTTTTGAAGAAGAATTTTTCTACGATCCGAAGATAGAGAGAACGCTCCATAGAAGAAAGAAGGAGGCTCGAAGAAGATTAGAAGAGGAAGAAGAATTTCGAATTGAAGAACCTAGAGAAGAAATGGCTGCAAACGCAAGTCTAAGCTTGAGACAGCTTGGAACCCCCGATCTGAATCAACAGCCCTTTTGCATTACTTTTCCTACTTTTAGAAGCTAATGAAACTTTCGAGTTAAAATCTGGGCTAATACACTTGTTGCGTCCTTTTCATGGTCTTGCAGGTGAGGATCCCCACAAACATCTGATGGATTTTCATGTGGTTTACACAAGCATGAAACCCCATGGAGTGACGAAAGAACAAATTCAGCTGAGAGCCTTTCCTTTTTCTCTAAAGAATGCTGCAAAGGATTGACTATACTACTTATCTCCTGGATCCATCACTACTTGGACAGAGATGAAGAGGTTTTTCCTATAGAAATACTTTCCAGCTTCGAGGGCTGCAAAAACATCAGAAAGGAGATTTACGGCATCAAGCAGTATATGGGAGAGTCACTTCATGAATATTGGGAGCGGTTCAAGAAGCTCAGTTCTAGCTGTCCGCAACACTAGATAAGTAAAAATATTCTAATTCAATATTGATATGAAGGTTTGTTGCCTCATAATAGGAGTATGGTAGACGCGGCCAGTGGAGGAGTTTTCGTAGACAAAACACCATGGGATGCTAGGAACTTAATCGAGAACATGGCTGCCAATTCTCAGCAATTTGGCACCAACAGAAGTGATCCAGCACCCAGAAGGAATAACAAGGTAAATTTTTCTTCCCTTGAACAACAACTGATTGATCTGACATCTCTTGTGCATCAAATGGTTGTAGGGAATGGACAAAATGCGAAGGTTTGTGGAATTTTCGCTGCAAGGGGACATGCAACTGACATGTGTCCCATACTTCAAGAGAAAACGGTCGAGCAAGTTAATGCCATAGGAAGATTTCAAAGGCCAATACAGAGAAATTATGATCCTTACTCGAATACTTCCAACATCCAAACCTCAGATACGGAAATCCTGCAATGAACCAGCCTGCACCTCATGTGCAATCAAACAATCAAGCTTACAGGCCACCATATCCTCCACAACAGCAGCGTCCTCAAATTCCAACCCCTGGTGAGTTTTTAGAAAATATTGTTAAGGATCTTGCAACTAATACTTTGAACTTTCAACATGAAACCCAAGCAAGTATCCAAAACTTGAACACTCAGGCGGGGCAGTTGGCAACATCAATCAATCGGTTGGAGGCACAAAATTCTAGCAGTTTGCCATCACAAACAGTGGTGAATCCAAAAGAAAATGTAAGTGCAATCACTTTGAGGAGTGGAAAGGAGTTGAAGGTTCATGAAGAAGTGGTGAAAGCACCAATAAAGAACGAAGATGACAAGGAATCTAAGGTGGATGAGAATGAGATAGTTCAAAAAGACACACCAAAAGATAAGTTCCCTCCTCTTTCTGAGTATAAACCCGTACCCCCGTTTTCCTTTGCATTGAAGGAGTCTAGGAAGTATGAAGGTATTAAGGAGCTGTATGACATTTTTCTTATATGTGAGATAAATATTCCTTTGTTAGATGCTATCAAGCAAGTACCTAGCTATGCTAAATTTTTGAAAAAATTATGAACTACAAAAAGAAAACAAAAACTGAAGGGATGCCAAAAATTTGAATTAGGAGAACAGGTTTCTGCTGTGATTCAGAGAAAGATACCTGCAAAATTCATGGATCTAGGTATGTTTTCGATTCCTTGTAAGATAGGGGATGTTCAGCTTGATACGACCATGTTATATTTAGGAGCATCGATTAATGTCATGACATATTCTACTTATGCTTCCTTAAAACTAAGGCCCTTGAATGAAACTGCAATTGTTATCCAGATGGCTGATAGATCTACTATTTATCCTAGGGGTGTGTTAAAGGATGTTCTTGTGAAATTTGGTAATTTGGTTTTTCCTACTGATTTCTATGTGCTTCACATGAAAAATAATGATTTTAATAGTCCAATTTTGCTAGGAAGACCATTTCTAATAACTTCAAAGTCTACCATATATGTTAATAATGGTACTCTCACTATGTAATTTGATGGGAAGATAGTTAAGTTTAATATTTTTGATACCCTAAAATTTCCTAGATGTGAAAGTGTTGTTAATACTCTTGATATCAATGACTACTTGTCACAAGAGCACAAGAAAATTGTGAATGAGAATAAATTGAAGGAGGTAATTGCAAAACCTGCTAAAAACTCAAATGAAAGAATTTTTCTTTCTGATTTGCAGGCATCTAAGACTGAACAAAAAACTTCCTCCGGATCGACCAAAAGTAATACCAATGGAAAAAGGGAAAAATCATTTGGAATCACCAAGAAATCGAAGGAGAGAAATCATAGACAAAAATTAACTGCAAAACTGCTCAAGTGGATGAAGGTGAACAAAGGAACCAGATATGAACCACCATGAGAAGCTGAAGCATGCAGTCGGGCCGACGACTGTAAAAAGAGGCGCTGACTTGGAGGCAACCTAGTGTTTTCTTTACTTTATTTTTATTGTTCTTTTTATGTTTATTTTTTTATTATCTTTTTCTAATCCCCATACCCACCGCCTTCTCAGTTTCAATTCGCCACTCTTGTGATTCCACCAGACGTAGAAGAGGATGAGCAAGCCGACACATGAACTAGGGGAGTTTTGTTTTGCATTTTCATTTAGTGTTCATCTTTGTATATTGCGTCTTTGTCTTCATGTTTGTGTTTATGTTTCTAAAGCATTGAGGGCAATTCTTTAGATAAGTGTGTATGTGTGTGTGTTGGGGGGGGGGGGGGGGTACATTCATTGTTTGTCATTTTGTTTTTGTATTCGTATTGTTGAGTTTTATGCATATAGTTCGTTTGCATGTCATTTTTCAGTTTGTTTAGTGTTGAGTAGGATGGAGATTGATAGCCAATTATGATATGAAGTTGAAAAATAAAATTTTGTGAAAGTTTTTTGCTCTTGATTGGATATGAGAAACCGTAGGTTGAGTAGTGAATATTTTAAGCACACATGTTTGACCAGTGAAATGTAGCGATGTATTGGATAATGTTTGTGTCTGTTGGATCATTTCACGACAATAGGTGTTTGTGGAGCCTGATAGTGTTTTTGAATCCTAATGATCTTTTTGACATGACATAAACGATCTTGGGCGCACTTGTTAAAATATTTTTTATGAAAATTTTGGGAAAATGAAATTAATTCCATCTGGGTTATTAGCAAGAGATTGAAATCCTAATCATCTTGTTCTTGACTAAGTATGCGGATTGAATGGGGTTTAAATTTTGAAAATTTTAAAATAACAATTCCACCCGGGCTTGGAAAGTGATTGAAATTCTATTCACTATTCCATAGCTAAGTTTGCGGATCTAATGGGATTGTAGCTCCATCCGGGCTATAGACGAAGAGATTGAAATTTAAATCCTATCTAAGTTATAACTAAGTTTGCGAGTAAGTATTGGGGCTTAAGAAAAATCGGATTCAAAATTCGGAGGTGCGTAATTATATCTCAAGAGAGTTGTGTTTGTTTAAGGATTGTTGGGAGGAAGGAGCTTTTGATGGTGATACTTACACTGAAGTGTCATAGGTCGACAAACAGTCTTAAAAGTATGTCTTTTGAAGTTGCATGTAGTTGGAATAACATGACACACACGCACGTTCACACTCGACTGGAGGTGTATTATGGAAAATCGAGAGTAGTTGTAAACTTTTTTTTGTATGATGGAACTTCTATGAGGCTATGTTGTTCATGATTCGTCCTTGCTTATGTTTGTTATGTGTGCATATTTTTTTTTCATATCTTGCTCGAGGGCGAGCAAGGTTTAAGTGTGGGGGAAATTGATAGATGTCTTTTTGTTGCATATTTTATTGTCATTTTGTTGTTGTCTTACATGCATTAATATGTTTTAATTGAGTTTTTATTCATATTTTATGCATCTTGTCTACATAACATGCTCCCCGGTTTATTTTATAGGAAATGAAATTTTGTTGAAAAAGGTTGCTCAGAACTATGCTCGCTCGATCCGTTGTTCCTTACCGATCAAGCGAGAGAGAAAATGCGTGTGAGACAGAAGTTGCTTCTCTCGAACGGTTACTTACCAATCGAGCGAGGTGAAGATAAGAAAAAAATGAAGTGTGAGGCATACAACATCCTGCTAGATCTATTACTTCTTACCGATCGAGCGGACGGAGGAGAAAAGACGAAATAATTGGGACAGAATTACTCTCGCTCGATCGGTCATTTTCTACCGATCGAGCGCGACGCGGATTTCGGAGAAATTTTGTAAAAAAGGAAATTTTCTTATGAAGGACTCTAGTCCATATTTAATGATTTTTCCGAATATTCTGTATATTGAAACCATCTTTGGACGGCTGAACGCGAGAGAAACATCTGGCAGCTAGGTTTTCTTCATAATTTTTCTTAGATTTCATCTTTTCTTTTGGAATTTTTCTTAGGATTTCATGAATATTTGTGGCTAAGTTTTAATTCTTGGCAGAGAAAGACAAACCCTTAAAGTTTTATTTATCTTGTGAGATTTGATTTTCATTGTTTGATTTTTATTTGAGTATCAAGAGTTGTTTGGAATTGATTGTTATGTCTGTGTGTTGATTATTGGCTGATTATCTAACAATTTTATCATACAATCTAAAGCTAAATTAGAAATCAAATTCGTAATTGTTTGATCCCTCTAATTTGCGAAGCAAATATGATTAATAATTTCCGCTTGTGAATTTGTTAATTCGTAGGAACAACAATTGACTAGATTAAATACAACCGCTTGTGTTTGTATTGTTTAGCTTCATCAATTTCACTAGTTTGAATGCTACCTTGGGTTTAAACCTTAATCGCTTGTATTTGGGTTAATTCATTGGTAATGGTTAATTTAGAACGCTTTTGTCTAATTAACTAAAATTAAAGTGAGATAGGAATTAAGTTTTTAAGGATGAATATTCAAATGTTAATTAATTATTTTTAGAGAATTGATGATCGAGTGAATAACTTCAAGGGTGTAGTCGACCGATGCCAAGGCTTGTTTTAATTGATTTTTTCGTTATAATTTTAAATCCTGCATGCTAGTTGATAAAATTTAATTTTAATTGCTTTTAATTTTTAGTAGTTAATTTCAAATCCAAAATCCCCTTTTATTTATTTTCAGTAATTTTGAACACGATAAATTTCTTTTTTCTCGTAGGAATGATCCCTACTCTCGCTTCTACATGTTTATTTAGTTAATCTGAGTTGGGTTAATTTGGGCATGATACGACTAAGAGCTACCACGAAGGTTCAACTGGAACCTGACTTGTCATATGTGGAGAGACCGCTCAGAATTCTTGACAGAAAAAACAAGGTGCTTCGGAATAAGCGCATCCCTCTGGTCATGGTTCTGTGGCAGCATCGAGTTACCAAGGAAGATACTTGGGAGCTCAAGATTCGTATGCGTTCTGAACATCCAGAATTGTTTTGATTGTATTTTATTTTCGCATTTAAGTTGTAATTGTAACTGCAGTATTGTAATAAGATTTTTCAGCATTGTGTTCCGTTATCCTAGTCTTGATTTCGAGGACGTAATCTCTTAAATGGGAGATAATGTAGTAACCCGTCTCCAAATTAAGTTAATCAAGTGCCTAATTATGTTTAATTAGCTAAAACATGATTAGAGATCTTCTAATAGGTTTTAAAAGTGGAAGAACGGACTTAGAACGATAAAAAAAGGGCCTGGAAGATTTTTGGGTTTCGGGTAGTTCGGATGGTCCGAAACAAGTTCGGACACTCCGAACAGATCAGAGCCTAGATCGGAAGACCCTTGATTGGATAGGATGTTAATATCAGACGCTCCGAAGTCTTAGATCGGACGCTGAAATCATATTACGTAAGAAATGATGTCACATCCAGGACACGTTTTCGGAGGGGGTTAATTGGAGAGTTCGAACTATCCGATCTCGGGGTTTGGATGGTCCGAGCTACGTCTATAAATAGAGGCCAAATGCCTCATTCTGAACTCTCACCTTCCTCTCTTCTCTCTCCAATTCAATTAGTATTTTTGACTTTTAGGGGTTTCTAGGCTTCCTACTGGAAGTCTGGGAGTGGCGGAGCGCTTCGGGGATATAAGCAAAGTTGTGCCTAAGTTTTGAGGTAGTCTTAATTAGTGGGATAACGATGGATGTAGGTATAACTTTGGATCCCTATAGAGATTAGGGAGTATGTAATACCTTTGTTAAGGCTTTTAGAACACAATAAGTGATATAGTGATTATTGCTTATAGGCATGTATTTTGAGTACCTGGACCGCTAGAGTTGCTAGGGTTCTTGGGTTTTCTCAATAGAGGTATGGACGTATTATCCGAGATACAAGGTTGAATATACATGTATTATGTTTGCATGTTTTGTGTGGAATTATTTTGTGCATTGATATTATGCGGCATGCATGTACACGTTGAGATTTATTTCTTGATTTGCATAGCCTGTAGTAGGGGTCACTCATCCCCGTATTTTACTTGATGGATTTCCATGGATTTGGATCCGGTTATATACACGAGTTTTATGGTATGGGAGCCAACTCCTGATGCGATGGCTCAGCGTGCTACATACCATGGCACCTTGACTGGGCAGTATTCTTGATAGGTTTTCCAGTACCCTTCATATTCCATGTGCATGCATGGTATATGTATATTCATACTTCTGTATTGAGCGTTTATTCTCACGTCCTTGTGTTTTGTGTTTTACGTCCTATTCAATGGGGAAGGACTAAGGTTGGACAGACCCAGTGGCAGCGGTCGTTGAGCTGTAGTGGTTGCGTGGTGATCCTATCTCTGTTCAGGCTGTATGGTTGGACTTTTTAGTACCTTCCGTTCAATTTAAGACTTAATTGCATGCTTAATCTCTAATTAGTTAGTGATTCTAGGTTTGGTCACTACAATTCTTCTTTAATACTGTTTCCCACGTTTTGTGTCTTGCGCTACAAGTTATCAGAAAATTTCAAAAAAAAAAGAGAAAATTCAAAAAAAAAATCGGTCAACAAAAAATTTTTGAAAGGACCGAAAAGTTTCAAAAAAATTTGAGGAAGCAAGATAATTTGTGGTCAATTTTTGTGTCTTTGTTCATCCTTGGGTGCAAATAAAAAATTTAAAATTGTCTATAATTCCTTCAACTTGTTTTTGTGTTATCTACGTGACTCAATCTTCAAGTGTCGACAAATTTTGGACTTGTGAGTTTGATACACTTCAACAAAAGCAAAAGACCTTCCATAAATTTTTAGTGAAAAAAAGAGTATTTGAGTGATTTTTTTTTAAGTGACTTGTGAGATTTTGTGTGAGGAAAAATTTATTACTAACCGTTTCTTACAGGTACAATGAGTTCTAGTAAAGAAGGAGGGGATAGCTTGAGCCAAGGATTTTACAAGGCTCAAGTAGAGGAGTTGTCTAGAATGATGAGGGCCGTGATGAGGGCAGAGTTGGAGTCAGTGAATGAAAGAATAAATAGGCTTGAAGTTAGTGGTAGTGGAGGTAAAAATAAAAATAAAATATTTGAGAAAGAGGATGATGATGGTGAAGATGATGAGAGTCTTGGTGAAAATAGAGGTAGAAATAGACGAGGTCAAGAGGGGAAATAAATAGAAGGCGAGCGATGCGTGGGAGATACGTTGATGGGGGTAGAGAGGATTGAAACATTAGTAGTATTAAGATGAATTGAAAGAGTGGGTGCCCAGTGAGCCAACTTGTGGCTATGGGCTTTGATGACTCTTTGTACAAACGATCTTTTGTTTAATGAAATTTACACTTTTATTAATGGCAATGACTTTATCTTTCTTCATATTGTTATATTGTGATATACTATTGTTGTTTTGATAAAGACCTTGAATATACTATAGTGTATGTAAGATGTGGTAGAACATGGGGATGTCTATCATGAAATACATCTTATAGTCACTGTATATTCTAAACTGTTCCTAGTCGATTGAGCCGTCCGATAATAAGGATAAGGATCGCTCGAGTTTGAGACTAGCATTTGCGATGCGGAGTACCACGTTTCATTGGTAAGGAACATGGAGATGTTCGAAGCATGCAAATGGATATTCATAGGATGAATAATCGAACTACCCTATCCGGACTTTCCAAGTGGTTATCACTTATCGAGTGGATAAAGTCCGCGGTTTTTGGTTGTACACCATTAGTCCTTACTACTTGAAACATCATGGAGACTCTATATGCTAGTACTGTGCTTTGACTCGTTTACCGACTCTATGGGGGTCATCAGGTGTCGGGATTGGGTACAGTTACAACACATATAGGAGTCGATGCATTGTTGTCAAGGATTCACCACATACTTGCGAGTGTGGATATCCTATGCGATCTGAGGAGATATTAGTGTGACAAATCTCTGGCCAGAGTACTTGATGTGATTTAAGAAATGGTTTCTTAGTAGCACATGCGATGTCACTAATTGGATCTTCAAGATGTATTGTATAGTTATCGAATCTTGAGCGACTCTCGATATACCAATGGTTGTTGATTCGATCGGGATATATGGATGAAGGGACCGTACTGTACGCTAACCAAAATCTACTGGTTCTTGTAGGCACTATCAGTGATACCTAGGGAATCATGGGGCGATGTTGCTAGGCGCTTTACCATGATTCGTTGGGCAAGTCGGAAATCGTTGTTCCGAGTCACAAGGAGTTGTGAGCCCACGGCTAGCTGTATCCCTGAACCATTGAGGGTCACACAGTGTAATGGAATTTTAATCCCCGTTGAGATAGTTAAATTTAAAGAGTTAAATTTAATGAATAAAGAAGTTGGACTTCTTAAATAAGAGTAAGGGAGTAGGATTTCCTAAAATGACATAGGGATGGACATTTTTGGAAACCACTGAATTCGGATTCAGGAAAATTTATCTTGACTATAAAATGTGCAGAAATGGTTTCTGTGCACATTGGTAAAATCGGTTTATCAATCGGAGTCACGATGAATTTTATATTAATTTCTGAACGTGTGGGCTTTGCTTGTCGGGCCTCAACTTATGACTAATGGGCCCTAAGGTGTTAGTGGCCTGCATTATAAATAAGTTATTACAGTACAGAAATTAAAGACAACTGGTCATTAATTTGAGAGACAGAAAAATCGAAACCCTAGCCTTCTCTCTCTAGAAATTCGGCCGCCCCCTCCCTCTCTCTGTCAGAGAAATTCCGGTCTGTGATTTTGAATTGCAGTCAGGAATAGCGAATCAAATTCGTTTATTCTCTTCGCAGAAAACTTCTGATAGATTTTCTAGTGCAATCTATCAGAGGGATTAAACCTCCATTCGTGGACCTGATTGAAGGAGTTCATCGGTTCCAGGGAGAGACAACAAGAGCAGAGAAATCTGTTGGAGTCCAATAATCTCGATTCGAGATTGAAGGTAAAATTTAATAATTGTTATTTAAATTTTACACACACTTATAATTTAATCGTTGAACGGTTGATACCCACAATATGGAATTGTTCCATAATAAAATTTTAAACTTCCGCTGCACCGGGTATCAATCGTGATTGATCTGAACGCCAGTTTTCCAACAGTGGTATCAAAGCCAGGTTGCTCAGATCAAACGATTAAATTAATCGATTGTACAAAAATTTTTGAGTCTCGGTTTTTGAAACAAAATAAATATTTTTAAATAAAATAAAATTTTTTCGGGGCAAAACCCGGGCAGCGATTGGATCGCTGCCCGGTGGGGCAGCAATTGTTGCTGCCCCGCGCCGCCCACGGCGGCGCACGGCGTCGCCCAGGGGCGACGCTCAGCGCCGCCAGGGCAGCGCTCGGCGCTGCACAGGGCGGCGCTCGGCGCTGCCCAGCGGCTGCGCCAGGCGCCGCCAGGGCAGCAACTGTTGCTGCCCTAAAGGGGCAGCCGGGCTGCCCCGGCCCGCGCCCACGGGTGCGGGCCGGCCCGGGAGTGTCCCGGGCGGCCCGCGGGAAAAATTAAATTTTTATTTTAAAATTAATTTTAATGTGTTAAAATTTTATTTTTGGTCCGGTCAAAAATTGTTTTTGATTGGTTCACGAGATTTCGGATCGAATTGTTCGAGTCCGTAAACTTTAAAATTGATTTTTGGATAAATTTGAATTTTTGGAAAATTTTAATATTTTATCCTTAAATTGAATTTTGAAATCAATTATTTTTGGTACAATTGATGATAAGATTTGATCTTATGAATATATTAAGTAAAATATGATTTTATCTATAAAATTGGATTTTGTAGATAAAATATGATTTTATTTGATAAAGAGATAAAATATGATTTTATATGTAAAATGAGATTTTATATATAAAATATGATTTTATCCTGTTTAAATTTGAAATGCCACTGCATGTTATCCAATAAATTAATTTTGAATTAAATATTATTGGATAAGGATGATCGATTGCCATGACCAATTTTGTAGGTGTATGTTAGGAATTTACATTTGTTTTTATTGTTGTTGGTTTTATTAATGGGCCTGGTTTATGGCCCGATATGAATGTCATATGTAATAAAAGTGGGCTTGGTTTATGGCCCGTTCCCACCCCTAAAAATGTATCCCCTGCTTGTCATTGTTATTTATTGTAAATACATTAGATTTAGTGGGAGATCAAGATTTGAAGATGGTGGGCCCAGCAGACAATAAAGACGAAGAAATGTAAATTGGAAGCTAATGTAATAGGATTGCATTGCATACTGCATATTACCTAGGATTGGACTAAGACTCGTGATTGGCAACCACGGGTCAATTAGAAATGGAATCGATCATCCTATATAATATATGATATTATGATTGTATGCATGTTTTAGACATAATTGCGTGAATCCGGCAAGCATGCAATAATTTAAAAAATTGATGAGACAAATTTTTATAATTAAAAATCCCTCATTTTAAATATGATTTAAAATTGATATCAAGATAAATAAAGGAAATTTAAATTTGTTTAAATGTTCCTACCTTCCATCAACGGTCAATGTATGTGATGCTACCCGCGGATACGGTCCGGCTCATATTATTGGGGGGGCCCGTCCGTCGGAAAGCTGTACATTGGATCGACACATGTTGTAAGTTGGGTGGAACTCCCATGGGATCGGCTCATATTATTGGGGGATCCACATGGCGACCGTCCATCACAACTTAATATTGATGGGTCATCTTGACATGTCACTTTAAACGGCGTCATATTATTGGGCCCTTATTGGACATGAGGTAAATACATGGGGGTTGCTTTGGAAGCAATTGGGCTCTACCTTTTGAGAATTATGGTTGGCTGATATTATTCGGGACCATAAGTTTGTCAATTGGACTTCATGTTCTCACTAAGGAAAAAGTTTCCCGTTTTCACTAGAGGGTAGTGAAATCGTTAAAATAGTGGGAGTGAGATTCATAAAATTAAATTCGCCTATTTTATGTCTTAGTAAATTGCTTAAACAATCATTGATATATGTCTGTTTTTCTTTTCAGTATTTCATACAATGAATTCGCGTAATCCATTATTCTCGATCCTCGAACAAAACAAGTTAACTGGCGCAAACTATACGGAATGGTTCCGGAAGTTGAAGATTGTCTTGACTTCGGAGAAGATGCTCTACGTGTTAGAGAAATCACCTCCGAAGGAAGCACCAGCTGACGTAAGTCCGGAGGAATTGGCCAAACTTGATGCATGGTGGGACCATGACATCAAGACCAAATGCTATATGCAAGCCTCGATGTCTGATGAACTCCAGAGGCGATTTGAGGACACCGTGAATGCTGCTGACATTCACGCTCAACTCAAGGAACTCTTTGGGGCTCAATCGAGGGCTGAAAGGTTCTCTACTGTTAAGGAGCTAATGACGTGTCGCATGCGTGAAGGGACTTCGGTCCGTGATCATGGGGTACGAGTGATTTGGCTCATACAAAAGTTAGCGACCCTTGATTTGGTGTTGGAGCATGAACTCAACGTGGATTTACTGCTTCTGTCTCTTCCTTCTTCGTTTGACGGATTTGTGGTAAATTTTAATATGAACAAGATAGAGGCCACCCTTGAAGAGATGGTCAATATGCTTGTGACATATGAATCCACACTTAAGAAGGATAAGCCAGCTTTCTTGGTGGGCTCCTCATCTTCTGCAAAGAAGGGGCCAAGTATGAAGGGCAAGAAACGTTCTGCCCCACCCAAGAAAGTCGAGCCCGAGAAGAAGCACAAGACAAAGGCTTCAAACAATGCAAAATCCAAGGATGTTTGCCATTACTGCAAGAAGCCCGGTCATTGGAAGCGCAATTGCAAGGAATATCTAGAGCAGTTGGGAACTGCAAAGGGTATGTTCTATATTGAAATAAACATTTCACTTAATAATACTTCTTGGGTATTGGATACCGGATGTGGATCTCACATTTGCAATGATTTGCAGGTGATGACAAGAAGTCGCAAGCTTAGAATGGGTGAGACCCAGCTGAGGCTCGGGAATGGTTCCAGAGTTGAAGCTACAGCCATTGGAGATGTTTGTTTAATTTTGCAGAACGGTTTTAAGTTATTTTTAAGAGATGTTTTATTTGTTCCGGATTTAATTAAAAACATTATTTCTGTTTCTATGCTAGATAGAGATGGTTATTCTTGCAATTTTGTGAATGGGATTTGCAATATTTACAAGAATGAATGTTTGATTGGAAATGGACAACTTGAAAACGATCTATACAACTTAAAACTAAAAGACGTTCCAATAAATTATATTGATAAACCGGAGACAACAAACAAAAGGAAAATCGATAGTCAAAACCCAGCAAACCTTTGGCACGCTAGACTAGGTCATATTTCCTCAAGGAGGATGAACAAGCTAGTGGGAGAGGGCATGTTTGATATGTCTGATATTAACTCTCTACCTACTTGTGAATCCTGCCTGAAAGGAAAAATGACTAAATCTCCTTTTAAGGGGAAACCTGAGCGTAGTCAAAATCTGTTGGATTTGATCCATACAGATGTTTGTGGACCATTTAGAGTTGGGACTCAATATGGCCACACCTACTTCATTACCTTTACTGACGATTATTCAAGGTATGGGTATTTATATTTAATGAAATATAAGTCTGAAGCATTTGAAAAGTTCAAAGAATTCAAGGCTGAAGTAGAAAACAAGCTAGGTAAAAGTATTAAAGCACTTCGATCGGATCGAGGTGGAGAATACTTAAGTACCGAGTTTTTGGACTATCTAAAAGAGAATGGGATTCTCTCTCAGTGGACTCCTCCTATGACACCACAGCTTAATGGTGTATCGGAGCGTCGTAATCGAACTTTGTTGGACATGGTTCGATCCATGATGAGCTTCACTGAACTTCCACCTTCGTTTTGGGGCTATGCGCTTGAAACGGCGGTATTGTTGTTGAACAACGTCCACACTAAAGCAGTGGACAAAACACCATACGAGTTATGGAATGGCAAAGCTCCTAAGTATTCGTACTTGAGGATTTGGGGATGTCCTGCTTACGTGAAGCGGACAGTGGGAGATAAGTTGGATAGTCGATCCAGCTTATGTTATTTTGTAGGGTATCCGAAGAATTCAATCGGATATTATTTCTATTATCCTGCTGAAACAAAGGTGTTTGTTTCTAGGAATGCCACCTTCTTGGAGAAGGAGTTCTTATTGGATAAGAAAGGCGAGATGATGGAACTCGAAGAAGTTCGAGAAGAACCCGAAATACAAAATAACGATCCTATGCCTCAGGAACCATTACCGGACACGCCTGAACCTAGAAGATCCGAGAGGACTTCTAGACCTCCTGTTCGATATGGTCTTCTTCTTGAAGGGGATCAAGATGAACCCGACATTGGATGTGATCCAAGAAACTTCAAGGAAGCAATTTCTGATGCGGATTCAAATTTATGGCTTGAAGCTATGCAGTCTGAATTGGATTCGATGCATACAAACCAAGTTTGGTCTTTAGTAGATCCTCCTGATGGAATTGTTCCAATAGGGTGTAAATGGATCTACAAGAGAAAGCTTGGGCCTGATGGTAAGGTATTGACCTACAAGGCACGATTGGTGGCAAAAGGTTATACTCAAAGACAAGGAGTTGACTATGATGAAACCTTTTCACCAGTTGCAATGTTCAAGTCCATAAGAATCCTTATTGCCATAGCTGCATGGTATGACTATGAGATATGGCAAATGGATGTGAAGACTGCCTTTCTTAATGGAGACATTAAGGAAGAAATCTATATGAAGCAGCCTGAGGGGTTCACATCCATGGGAAGCGAGCATAAGGTATGCAAGCTTCAGAGATCAATTTATGGTCTAAAACAAGCATCAAGAAGTTGGAACCAGAAATTTGATGAAACAATAAAAGATTTTGGTTTCATCAAGAACCCGGAGGAACCGTGCGTGTACAAGAAAGTAGTTAAGGATGCTGTGACATTCTTAGTACTTTATGTTGATGACATCCTACTCATTGGGAATGATGTAGGGATGTTGCAGTCAACAAAGATATGGTTATCAGGTAGATTCTCGATGAAGGATTTGGGTGAGGCATCCTACATTCTTGGGATACAGATCTATAGAGATAGATCTAAGAGAATGATAGGACTCACTCAATCAACCTACATCGACACCATATTGAAACGGTTTTCAATGGATGGGTCCAAGAGAGGACATCTACCCATGTGTCATGGAGTTTCTTTATCCAAGTCTATGTGTCCCAAGACTGATGCAGAGATAGAGAATATGACACATGTACCATATGCGTCAGCTATAGGTAGTATCATGTATGGGATGATATCTACCAGACCGGATGTAGCATTTGCTCTGAGTGTCACGAGCAGATATCAGTCTAATCCTGGTCAAATGCATTGGAAAGCCGTGAAGGACATTCTTAAGTACTTACGAAGGACTAAGAATATGTTCATGGTATATGGAGGACGAGATCTGAAATTGGAAGGCTATACCGACTCTAGCTTCCAAAGTGACGTGGATGACTCGAAGTCAACCTCTGGATTTGTGTTCATGCTCAATGGCGGTGCTGTCTCTTGGAAGAGTTCCAAGCAGGACACCACAGCGGATTCCACCACTGAGGCTGAATACATTGCAGCATCAGCTGCTGCTAAAGAGGCCGTTTGGATGAGGAAGTTCGTCCAAGAGTTGGGCGTCATTCCTGAATTTGTTGGTCCAGTCCCGGTGTACTGTGACAACACGGGTGCCGTTGCTCAAGCAAAGGAACCAAGGTCTCATCAAAGATCCAAACACGTACTGAGGAAATACCACATCATCCGGGAGATTGTGGAAAGAGGAGACATTACTGTCGAACGAGTGGCCTCTGCAGACAATATCGCTGATCCGCTTACTAAGCCCTTGCCAGGACCATTGTTTGACAAACATCGCGAAGCAATGGGTCTACGTAGTATGACTAGTTGGCTATAGGGCATGTGGGAGATTGAAAGAGTGGGTGCCCAGTGAGCCAACTTGTGGCTATGGGCTTTGATGACTCTTTGTACAAACGATCTTTTGTTTAATGAAATTTACACTTTTATTAATGGCAATGACTTTATCTTTCTTCATATTGTTATATTGTGATATACTATTGTTGTTTTGATAAAGACCTTGAATATACTATAGTGTATGTAAGATGTGGTAGAACATGGGGATGTCTATCATGAAATACATCTTATAGTCACTGTATATTCTAAACTGTTCCTAGTCGATTGAGCCGTCCGATAATAAGGATAAGGATCGCTCGAGTTTGAGACTAGCATTTGCGATGCGGAGTACCACGTTTCATTGGTAAGGAACATGGAGATGTTCGAAGCATGCAAATGGATATTCATAGGATGAATAATCGAACTACCCTATCCGGACTTTCCAAGTGGTTATCACTTATCGAGTGGATAAAGTCCGCGGTTTTTGGTTGTACACCATTAGTCCTTACTACTTGAAACATCATGGAGACTCTATATGCTAGTACTGTGCTTTGACTCGTTTACCGACTCTATGGGGGTCATCAGGTGTCGGGATTGGGTACAGTTACAACACATATAGGAGTCGATGCATTGTTGTCAAGGATTCACCACATACTTGCGAGTGTGGATATCCTATGCGATCTGAGGAGATATTAGTGTGACAAATCTCTGGCCAGAGTACTTGATGTGATTTAAGAAATGGTTTCTTAGTAGCACATGCGATGTCACTAATTGGATCTTCAAGATGTATTGTATAGTTATCGAATCTTGAGCGACTCTCGATATACCAATGGTTGTTGATTCGATCGGGATATATGGATGAAGGGACCGTACTGTACGCTAACCAAAATCTACTGGTTCTTGTAGGCACTATCAGTGATACCTAGGGAATCATGGGGCGATGTTGCTAGGCGCTTTACCATGATTCGTTGGGCAAGTCGGAAATCGTTGTTCCGAGTCACAAGGAGTTGTGAGCCCACGGCTAGCTGTATCCCTGAACCATTGAGGGTCACACAGTGTAATGGAATTTTAATCCCCGTTGAGATAGTTAAATTTAAAGAGTTAAATTTAATGAATAAAGAAGTTGGACTTCTTAAATAAGAGTAAGGGAGTAGGATTTCCTAAAATGACATAGGGATGGACATTTTTGGAAACCACTGAATTCGGATTCAGGAAAATTTATCTTGACTATAAAATGTGCAGAAATGGTTTCTGTGCACATTGGTAAAATCGGTTTATCAATCGGAGTCACGATGAATTTTATATTAATTTCTGAACGTGTGGGCTTTGCTTGTCGGGCCTCAACTTATGACTAATGGGCCCTAAGGTGTTAGTGGCCTGCATTATAAATAAGTTATTACAGTACAGAAATTAAAGACAACTGGTCATTAATTTGAGAGACAGAAAAATCGAAACCCTAGCCTTCTCTCTCTAGAAATTCGGCCGCCCCCTCCCTCTCTCTGTCAGAGAAATTCCGGTCTGTGATTTTGAATTGCAGTCAGGAATAGCGAATCAAATTCGTTTATTCTCTTCGCAGAAAACTTCTGATAGATTTTCTAGTGCAATCTATCAGAGGGATTAAACCTCCATTCGTGGACCTGATTGAAGGAGTTCATCGGTTCCAGGGAGAGACAATAAGAGCAGAGAAATCTGTTGGAGTCCAATAATCTCGATTCGAGATTGAAGGTAAAATTTAATAATTGTTATTTAAATTTTACACACACTTATAATTTAATCGTTGAACGGTTGATACCCACAATATGGAATTGTTCCATAATAAAATTTTAAACTTCCGCTGCACCGGGTATCAATCGTGATTGATCTGAACGCCAGTTTTCCAACATGAATATCCCTTCGTTTCATAGGAAATCTGACCCGGAGGCATATTTGGAGTTAGAGAAACGAGTGGAGTTTGTATTTGATCGCAATCACTATTCTGAGCTTAAAAAGTTGAGATTGGCGGTGGTGGAGTTTGTAGAATATTATGCTTTAATTTTGTGGGATCAATTGGTTACCACTAGGAGGAGATGTGGAGAGCGAGCTATTGAGACGTGAGATGATATGAAGCGGATTATGAGAAAGAGATTTGTGCCTAATTACTATTATCGTGAAATGTTTAGGCGATTGCAGAATTTGAAACAAGGTTCGAGAAGCGTAGATGATTATTTCAAAGAGTTAGAGACTACCATGATTCGGACCAATATTGAAGAAGATGGTGAGACGATCATGCCATGTTTCTTGTGTGGCTTGAATCGGGAGATTCAGGATAAAGAAGAGCTTTGACATTGTGTTGATCTTGATGAGATGGTTGATAATTGTGTTTCAAATGCATATTTTTGTGTTTTTTTTTCATGCATTCATATGTTTTTGTTGTTGTTTTATTTAGTTTTATCATGTTTAATGCAGCATAATACTTTTCCTGGTCCATTTTGTAGGAAAGCTCGGAAAAATCCAGAAGTTGGACAGAAAGTGTCTCGCTCGAACGAGACTTGTGATCGCTTGAGCGAGCGAGACGTGCAAAAATTCCTCCAAGACAGACAGTTGCTCGCTCGAGCAAGAGTCATGCTCGCTCGAGCGAGCGAAGCGAGAAAAGAAATTCCCAGAACAGAAAGTTGCTCGCTCGAGCGAGCGGAGCGTGCCGACTTTTTAAAAATATAAACTCTTGCTCGGGAAGGATATCATCTTTTGAAGAATAAGGGTTGCAGAACACTTTTGAAGGCAAGAGAGGCGGCCAACACCATCTTCGATTTTGCTTTCTTCTTTTCTTTTTATTTTTGATTTTTATTTGATGTTTGGATTAAAAAACTTTTGTTTTTGAATCATGTTAAACTTTGAGTAGTTTCTTTCATTCGATCAAGTCCGCGTGATTGGGCCAGACAATTTATATAGAAAACTTGGATGTTTATTTGAGATTTTCTAGACTTGATTTTATTTTATTGATTATCAAATTGATATTTTTTTTGTGAATGATTTGGCCAGTTATTTGCTTGCATGTTAATTGATTCCAAGTCGACAGAGGAGGCATCGATTTCGATCATGATAATCAACATATTGTAAAACCAACTAGAAATAGAATTCGGTTTCATTATGCGGTTTGGGTGTAAACTGAATTTTCACCGTTCGTCATGCATTCAAATTTGATTAGAATTACGAAAGATTAATCCGTCAATATTTGAATAGGTTTGATTGTTCTAGAAATTTTCCATTGAACGATGTAGGAGAATTCCCGCGAATTAAGATTAGTTCTGAGTCTTGAATCAACTACTTGTTACATAATTTTTCTGGTACCTACGTGAGTTCTTGATCGAGATTTTTCCCTATCGAATTAAATACAAAAATATCTGCTGTGTTTTGAGTTGATTTTTATTTGCAATTTAATTTCTTACTTTAAAATCTAAAATCACTCTTAATTATATTCTGGTAGTCATATTTATACAGTCACTGTGGTTTCGACATCTGATTTCTATTCACTATCTATAACTTGACCTGGTACACTTGCCAGTAGAATTTATTCACACCGATTTTAGCGGTCAAGTTTTTGGCGCCGTTGTCGGGGACTGTTTGATATCAGAATTTTTATTTCGTCCACCAACTGAAGGCTATGGATCTAGCATCGTTTGCCCTATTGTGGAGGCGAATAATTTTGAATTGAAGCCTTCAATCATTCAGAAAATTCAGCTGCAAGCAAGATTTGGGGGTACATCTGTGGAAGACCCCTACGCTTATCTGGAGCGTTTTCTGTCGATCTGCGACACTTTTAAGGCTAAGGGAGTAACATCTGATGCATTGCGACTGCGGTTATTCCCATTCTCTCTGCAAGGTGAAGCTGTTGAATGGCTGGATTAATTTCATGCGGGTTCTATCACTACATGGAACCAACTTGTTCAGAATTTTCTGAATATGTATTTCCCTCCCACGAAGATGGAAAAACTATTTTCTGACATAATCTCATTCAGGAAGAAGGAAGCTGAATCTCTACATGCGGCTTGGACCCGATTCAAAAATATGTTGAGGATGTGTCCTCAACATAATATTATTTAGAGCCTGCAGACTCAGACCTTCTACAACAGGGCTGATCAGTCTGTTCGATCCATGTTGGATGTTGCTTCTAACGGAAGCCTATTCAGGAAGACACCAGCAGAGGCATGGGAAATCATTGGAAACATGGCTAAAAGCAACATTGGATGACCAGATGTTAAGAAGGAGAAAAAGGCTAGAGTACTAGAAGTCGATGCACTGACAGAACTGAATGCCAAAATCGATGCTCTTACTCATTAGATGGAAATTATGCAGACAGCTCTAGACAATCAATTGCAAGCTCAGCAGCCCGAGGAACAGCAAGTATTTGAGATTGATGCGGCGAATTTCATCGGAAATCAAGGGAGACAGCCATACAATCCGTACAGCAATACTAATAATCCAGGCTGGAAGAACCATCTGAACTTATCGTGGAAACATGCAGATCCTACAGCCAACACTTCGAAGCCAGTCGAGAAAAATCCCTCCTTTGAAGAAATCATGATGAAATAAGTAGCGGGTATTGAGACTCGTCTACAGAATCAGGAGGCAATGTTGCAGAATTTGGAAACACAGATGAGCCAGATAGCGACACAACTGTCAACTAGGCCAGCAGGATCGTTGCCTAACAATACTGAGAAGAATCCAAAGGATGTCAATGTTATTCTGGCGGTCACTATATCGCAAGCAGGGACTACGGAGAAGAAAACTGAGGATGAAGAAGCAAGTGAGCTAATAAAGGATAAAGGGCTAGAGGAAGCACCAAAGCAGGAAGACTCGACGCCTACGGGCAAGAAAGGTAAGTCTTCTAACCCAATTACTAATGATAACATTGATTTGAGTAAACTCATCTTCCCCCAAAGAGCAAAGCAACTAAAATTGGATAATCAATTTGCAAAATTTCTAGAGATTTTCAAAAATCTTCGTATTAATATTCCATTTGCAGATGCTTTGGCTCAAATTCCCAGTTATGAAAAATTTTTGAAAGAGATTTTGTCTAACAAGAGAAAATTTGTGGATTTTGAAACTGTGAAGTTGTTGAGGAATGTTCTGCTATTTTACAAAATAAACTCCCTCTGAAACTTAAGGATCCCGGTAGATTTTCAATTCCATGCACTATTGGAAAATCATTTTTTAACAAGGCGTTGTGACTTAGGTGCAAGTATTAATCTTATGCCTTATTCATGTTTTGAAAAGCTAGGAATTGGTGAAGTTAAGCCAACCACTATCTCCCTGCAATTAGCTGACAGATCTATAAAATATCCAAGGGGGATTGTAGAAGATGTGTTGGTTAAAGTTGATAAGTTTATATTTCCAGTAGACTTTGTTGTGCTTGATATGGAAGAGGATTGTGAGATACCTCTTATTTTTGGTAGGCCATTTTTAGCCACTTGAAAGGCTCTAATTGATGAGCATAAGGGAGATTTGATTTTGCGTGTGAATGATGAGAGTGTAATTTTCAATGTTTTTCATGGCCTTTGTTATCCTGCGGACAATTCTGATTGTTTCAGAATTGATATTACTTATTATTTGGTTGAGTGTTCTTTGCAGGAACAGTTGTCCATGGATCCATTAGAAATTTGTTTGACAGGTACAACGGATGAGGAGCATGTTAGCGAGGATGTTCATGAAGTGGCACGATATCTGGATTGGAGTCTACCATTTGACAGACTCATCAGTACTAAGATGGGGGAGCTTGACCATACTCCAAAACCACCCCCTAGTCTTTAACTTAAACCACTCCCTTTTCATTTGAAATATTTATATTTATTAAAGAATGATAAACTTCCAGTAATCTGTTCATCTTCTTTGACAGGTTGTGAGGAGGAAAAATTGCTGAGGGTGATTAGAGAACACATAAGAGCCATAGGATGGAGCTTGGTTGTTATCAAAGGGATTAGTCCAACCATGTGCATGCACAAAATATTGATGGAGGCGGAGCACAAGACATCCACTCAACCATAGAGGCGACTCAACCCAGCTATGCAAGAGGTAGTGAAAAAGGAGGTGATAAAAATCCTTGATGCAGGTATTATCTATCCTATATCTGATAGTGAATGGGTGAGTCCAATTCAAGTAGTTCCTAGCACGCCTGCGCAGCCCGTAAGGCGCGCCCACGCGGCCTACAACCCCCGGACAGGGCGCTGTGCATGCCCGCGCCACTATTCGGCGCGCCCACGCACCCCTCCCTTTAAAAAAAATTTGTTGTTTATCTTTTACCTCTCGATCGTTGATTGCATGAATTTTTTTTATGTTTATATGATTAGAATCCGGGTCCTTACAATATTTCTCCAGAAATTCACTGCCATGTCTTCCCAAGAAGTAATACTTCCCAGCGGCAGTGATTGAAACCAACTCCTTGCCTGATTCCTGAGTAAAAACAGAAATAAACGCTGTAAGGCTCGAAAATATTAAGTTATTAATTACGGGATTTAAGATTTACATTCGAAATATGAGAAAATATGAATTTGAGAAATGTCAGAGGATTTTCGGATTTTAAGATTTTAATATCTGGAATTCTTAAATTCAAAGATTAAAAATATTTGAATTGATATTTATGGAATTTACGATGTAAATTCCAAGATGATAAATATCAAGGATTGACTTTGAGGATGAAATTCGAGCAAGGGCCAATTTGCAAATATTGAGAAATTCAAGGACTAAAATGCGATAAGGTCCGAAATGATTTAATTTGAATCCGAGAATATTTAATTTGAAAATATTTAGAGTTTATAATTAAATTCTAATATTCTTAAATTATTTAGGATTAAAATTGAATTAAATCGCTTGTCCGGGGATTGATTTGCAATTCTGCCATAGCTCAGGGCCTAAACTGCAAATAGGTCAATATATATCTACTTTGACTTAACAATTCACGTGAGAATCAGATTTGGGACAGAAAAACCGAGAGAGAGGGAGAAAGGGGTTTTAAAACATTTTCAATATTTCAAGCTTTCATATCTTTTGATCCGCCCGATAGAATTTCCGATTGATCGTATATTTGCGATCACAGCTCCGAGTGCTACATTTTGACGTAAGTTTTATGAAGTTCTGCCATGTTTGAATTTTAAGATGTTGTTAGAATTAAGATTTGATTGTATAAACGTGTTCTAGTTTATACGAAGATAGCATATCTAAGACGGATCGAAAAAAGATCGTCGTTTGGACATGTTTTCGAATTGATGAAGAATTTTGAGAAATCTGAATTTTCTTGATTGATATGTACGTGTATGTGCTGCAAATTTTAGGAAGTTATAGTGTTAAGGTAGTGATGATACTGATGTTAATGTGTTTGGAATTTCGGTTTCGAACCGTTACGTCGCCGATTTTGATTTTGGATTGAACAATCAAGTCATATAGTTGTTTCAGATTTGATGAGATTGGAATGGGAGCGAAATATGATGTTAAGCTATGTTACTACTTCATTTCAGAATTGAATGTGAAGATATCGAAGTCGAATCGACGAGTTCGAGCTGTTTGAACAATCAAATTTGAATCAAGCATTTGATCAACTATCAACTTCGATGAGCAAGCTTGGCATGGATAGAAGTTTAAATACGCCATCAGATTTGAAGCTAGCAAGCATGAATATGTCAATACGGCTATTGAAAGGTATGATTCGACATTATCTTTGTCAGGTAGAACAACTCGAGAACGTGGTGGTTTTTGAGTTTTCCTAAAATCACATACTTAATTGTTTATATGCGTTCATATGAATTGATATTTGTTATTGCTTGGCTTGATTAAGTGATTTGAGTGTTTAAGATGTTTTACAGTATTAATGCATACATATTATGTTGCATTCATCTTGAACTATACCTTATAAAGCACAAAGGGATGATTGGCTAAGAGTGCATATGACATTTGGAGGGCTGTAGTTGAGTGGCACGGAATGTAGATTTACCTAGAAGACTCGCTATAGTTGCACCAAATTCAGGGGATTTGAGATATTTAACGCCACCTCGATTGGGTAAGTTGGTGGTCGGTTAAAGATTTTATTTCTCCGGGATCCCAAGAACTAAGATTTATTGGTATCAGATTTGATAACCTATTCCTTGACACATGCATTGCATTTATGCATTAACCTAGAGATTTCTATGGTGTAGAATATGCAGTTATAAATGCTAGCATGTTGTGATATGCCATTCTAGATATGAATGTATTGATATGCTTGATATGCTATTGATTTAGATGAATAGCTATGCTTTAAGAATTTAAGAATGGAGTAGATTTCTATGATTACATGTTGTTACATGTTTTGATGATTTAGAATTCTTATAGCATATAGATTCAATATGCCTATATGGTGTATATTCATGTCTTTCATACTGAGAATTATATTCTCACCGGAGTTATCCGGCTGTTGCTTTGTTTGTATGTGTGCATTGCATCAGGGGGTATGATCAAGTCAGGCATGGCTTGGATAGCACGAGATTGAAAGATTAGAAGTGGTGACTTGGGTTTTTAAGTAGATGACATGTAGTTTATAATGTGGTAAACATGTTAGAACAACAAGCACCTTTGTATACGTTGTTGTCGAGTATTGATTTATACTTGAGAATTCATGTATTACAGATATGTAGATTTATGTTTAAATGCATGTCAAGGATATATAAACATGTTGAGAAGTTTATAGGATAGATTGTATCATTTTTCAGATTTGAATACATATGTATTAATGTATTAATGTATGAATACATATGTTTATTTAGACACTTGATAAAGTGTGCCTGAAAGAATTAGCTATGTGCTACATAGAAAAAGGGCATTTGACAGCAATAGAACAAGCGAATTATGTTGCTGCTGGAATAATTAACCACGCTCAAGCGAGTGCGTTTTCCGCCCGAGCAAGGTTTATTGCAGTTCGCTGGAACAGGAACTCGCGCGCACGCGAGGCCTCATCCCGCGCACGCGAGAGCACTCAGCATGGCCGCTGGAATGATGGCTCGCACGCGGGCGAGGTCTTATCGTGCACGCGCACGAGGAAACCTGTGTAAAAAAAATCAGTCTTTGATTTTATTGTTTCTAGTTTGATTCAATTATGATTAATTGTTAATTTTCCCTAAGAAAAGATTTTTTTGTCTTTGATTTTATTGTTTCTAGTTTGATTCAATTATGATTAATTATTAATTTGCCCTAAGAAAAGATTAGCAACCGAGGTCCCCACAACAGGTGGTATCAGAGCGTAAAGTCTTGGACTAAGAAAGAAGTTGAGCATGGTAGATTGATTTGCATGCATTTATGGTATTGCATGATTATGCTTTACTTATGCGAACCTGATTATTGATTGACCACTTCTTGCTTTACTGATAGAATTACATTCTTATATGCTGATATGTATGCCTGATTTATTGAATTCATTAGAATAAGTGAATTCGTTGTAAGCATGTAATATGTGAAAAAGCATGAGAATTTGCAAGCATGGGTTAGATTAAGAAGTATGCGATTATATGTTGTATATTGAATTGTATTTTATAATCTCTATATTATATATTGTTTCTGTTATCGAATAAGACAGATTGTGCAGATAGCATGAGAACCTCAGACATAACAGAACCTCAGACAGAACAGAACAGTTTTGAGGTAAGGTTTGATCCGATCGATATAATGATTGCCCTGAGGAGTATGTTAGTTGAACAACTCAAGAGCTATTAATCACCAACTCGGAAAGATACATAATATGCTATGTTTAGAAAGGGGTTGAGTTGAAAAGCTGGATCAGTTGTTCAAGTGAAGAATATTCAGATGAACATAGAATCAGCCTGAGTTTATATCAACTCCATGGCTTAGCAAGAAGTTGGTGAATTTTACAGAAGAACTTATGAAAGAGCAGACGTATTGAAATGGTTTGGCAGGTAAGTAAACAGAATTGTTTCTTTCTGTATGTACTAGAAGACATAGAAAAACAAAATGTTCCAAACAGAAGCATATAAACTTGAATGACTTGATTGAAGCCAGAGATAGAATAAAGAAACTAAAAACCGGTTGTATAAAGCAGAGTATAATTTTATTCACGCCTTTGTAATTGTGAAAAAACTATGATCATCACCTCCACTACAACTTCCATAGCAGTATAGCTATGAAGCCAGAGATAGTGACAATAGCAGCAAAGACCGATTTAGCCTAAATGCCAGCAGATGAAGAAATATAAGTATAGCTCCCCTAGCTGAAACAGATCAAGAGAAAATTTGAATGGCAGATAATTTCATAGGAAATAAGAAAGTACAGAAAATAAGGCTCAAGTTGCACAAGATAATGAGATTGCAGGTAATTGAGTAATTGACTGAATATGGTTATATCTTTATTGCATAGCATACATTCATAGATCAATGATTTGTTATGCTACAATCGTTATCTGTTGAGCCTTTATTAATTGTATGTGTTGAGTTTTTGCCTTTGAATAGATGGAATACATTTATAAGATTAGTCAGAAAAGATACAATACAGATTTGAGGAAATACGATTGAATTCGATAATTAACAGTTTAGGGTACTAAGCTAGCGTGCCTTATAGATATTGATGCAATAACGGCAGTGATTCAGGTAGATCAGCAATAGAAATTACTACAAATTTATGATATGAGTTTCAGAAAGTAAGATTCCTTTTATTCGGTACTGGTTATATCAAGATGAAAGTAGAAGATTGTCGGAAGAATTCTAGTCGATGTACTGAATTAGTATAGAACTAACCTAGAATTGATAGATATGTCAGTGGTTAGATTATACAGCAATTATTCAGATGAAATAGTCCGACCTTTCTACGAAAGGAAAGGATTTTTAGATAGAGTGGTGTCCAGTACGAAGGTCTAATGACAACTCGTATAGAAGAGCACTACTTGAACTGAAGAACTCCAAAAACAGCAGAATATCAATTACCAAAGAATTATTCTAGTGCCGAAGTGATTATTAATTCTATGACAACAAGTTAAATCAAAAATATAATATTCGACTATTGTCAAAAGGGAATTAATAGCGAAACTCATGTCAATAGAGAATAATAAAAAATAGTTACAGTCGAGCTTTCTCTTCAAGTTTGCTGAAGCTATTACATCATAGAAATCAGGAATTCTTCAATTTTGATATCGATTCTGAGGTTTTTGTATTCGACCTCGATTGATTTTTATTGACTCTTATTCCTTTGTTATAGTCTGATTTGATTTACTCGCTTTAAGTTTTGATATGCAAGTGAGTTGTTTTCACGGTGCAGATTTTGTCATTCAGAATATTTGATTTTGGACGACCTTGACTTGAGCGAGTTCCTTTGATTTGAAATTTGAGAATTACTGATTATTTGATGTGTCTATTCAGTGTATCTTGAAGTATTTGGCTCGTAACTGATAGAAATTTAGATTCAGAGTACCAGCAAGATTTATGGGTTGACTGCATGATTTACCATTGACTTGGGAAATAGAAAGAAGAAATTAGATGACTGCTTGATCAATTGTGTACAGATCTGTAATTTTTGTACTTTTGTGCTTGAGTTTCTAAACAGATACTCAAACAATCAGAATTGTTGCAATCTCCAAGCTAAACTCGATTGGTTTGGAAAGATAAAAGCAACCTTGATATTAGATCAAGCAATAAAAATTTGATTGAGAACGCTAGATTAAGATATGAGACAAGACAGCAGATCAGAACAGATGAATTTTGCAGTGCATAAATCGTTTGATTATGCCAGATATTCTAGATAGAGAATATCATATTCTAAAAAAAACATATTACAACTGAATTTATATCCCTTCAGTTGTTTAAACATGTATGACTTACATGTATGAAGTACTGGGAAAGTAGTAGTGACAAAAGAAAATGAAAGTAGATATGACAGAATTTGAATTGCCAATACTAAATTTCCAGTACAAGAAACATATAAGTGTTTTATATAAAAGATTAGTTACATAAGAGCTGAAAGAAGATCAACTTTGTGAAAGATTTTAGCTCGAATCTACTCAAATCGTCATGATTTTGCGATTTAGATTGTAGTAGATTGCGATAGATTCAAGAATATGTTGTATTAGGCATGATACAGACATAAAGAGATACCTGTTACAAAGTTAGCAAGATGATCAGATTACAGGAATTATTGAAATCTATTGTCGAGATAGAGAGTTTAGATTTGTTTTCTAGATTGTGGCATTGATTGTCGGATGTTCTGAGTGTTTGGTTGTATGAGATTTCATTATACCATCCTCCGATTAATGGACTATCAGATGTGATTATCCAGATTTTCGAGGACATGCTCACAACTATAGTACTAGATTCGGTACTAGTTGATTGATTATTTGCCACTTGATTACTATATTTCCTGTGACAGCTATCTGATAGATATAGAGACAGTATTTTGATTTTAGATGATAAGAAAAGCAAAATCGTCTTTATATTGAAACGATATTTCAGAAGTATCAGCTATCAGACCAGATATGAGTCAAGAAAATATAGAGAATATGAAGAGTGATTGAACAGAATAAGAACAGAGCGGCATTGACAGAGTTAGAAAATGAGCAACATATCTCAATTTTGAAGCCTGGACAGAATGATCAGCAAAAAATTTCTTTCACGAGCATTATTAGGTTCAGAAAGATTTCAGAAGTGAATCAATAATTGATCCCTGTGCGTATTTGATCTATCTTATTGATTAATACTCAATCTTGAATTTTCAGATAGATGAATTGTTATCCATATGCATTGGCTGAAGAATATCAGCTAGAATATGTATGTGCATTCAATTCAGATAAAGTAGAAGCCGATAAGATTTTAAGAGAAGCCGACTAACCTATGCAGAGTTAGATCACGAGAAAGAGCAACTTAGATATAAGTTGACTCAATGATTATATGTTCATGAGAATAGATATGATTGCAGAAAGGATCAGAAAGAAGAATAAGATACTAGAGAAGAGAAGATATCAGAATAGATATCTAAAGCTCACAGAATTGAAGTAAGTATTACGTCAGTTAGCTATACAGCTTACGAGAATCCGCTGTAAGATCGAATGAGATTTTGAGGACGAAATCATTCCTTAGAAGGGAGGAATTGTAAGGCCCAAAAGTATTAAGTTACTAATTACGGGATTTTGTTGGAAAACGGTGTTCAGATCAATCAGAATTGATACCCGGTGCAGCGGAAGTTTTAAAATTTTATATGGAACGATTCCATATCATGGGTATCAAAACTTTAAGATTAAATTGTGCGTGTAAAAATTAAATAACAATTAAATTTTTACCTTGAATCTCGAAACGAGATTATGGACACCAACAGATAACTCTGCTCTTGTTGTATATCCCAGGAACTGATGGACGAACAATTCTTCAATCAGGTCCACGAACAGAAGTTTAATCCCTCTAATA
This sequence comes from Henckelia pumila, assembly GCF_033568475.1. Taxonomy (NCBI): domain Eukaryota; kingdom Viridiplantae; phylum Streptophyta; class Magnoliopsida; order Lamiales; family Gesneriaceae; genus Henckelia; species Henckelia pumila. The sequence continues at coordinate 860,705 of NW_027331874.1, forward strand.
GATTGCACTAGAAAATCTATCAGAAGTTTCTACGAAGAGAATTAACGAATTTGATCCGTTAAACCAGACTGCAAATTCAAAATTCACAGGCTGGATTTTCTGACAGAGAGAGGAGAGGGGGCGGCGGCCACTAGAGAGAAAAACCTAGTGTTTTCGAAAATTATGCCTTCTGTTCTATAATTTTTGTACTGCAATAACTTATTTATAATGTGGGCTGCTAACAGCTTAGGGCCCATTAGTCATAAGTTCAAGCCTGACAAGCAAAGCCCGCATGTTCAGAAATTAATATAAAATTCATCGTGACTCAGATTGATAAACCAATTTCACCAATGTGCACAGAAACCATTTCTGCAACTTTTAAAGTCAAGATAAATTTTCTGAATCCGAATTCAGTGATTTCCAAAAATGCCCATCCCTATGTCATTTTAGGAAATCTTACTCTTCTACTCTGATATAAGAAGTCCCACTTCTTTATTCACTAAATTTAACTCTTTAAATTTAATTATCTCAACGGGGATTAAAAATCCATTACTTGTGTGACCCTCAATGGTTCAGGGATACAGCTAGCCGTGGGCTCACAACTCCTTGTGACTCGGAACAACAATTTCCGACTTGCCCATCGAATCATGGTAAGAGCGCCTAGCAACATCGCCCCATGATTCCCTAGGTATCACTGATAGTGCCTGCAAGAACCAATAGATTTTGGTTAGCGTACAGTACGGTCCTTTCATCCATATATCCCGATCGAATCAACAACCATTGGTAAATCGAGAGTCGTTCGAGATTCGATAACTATGCAATACATCTTAAAGATCAAATAGTGACATCGCATGTGCTACTAAGAAACCATTTCTTAAAACACATCATGTACTCTGGCCAGAGATTCGTCACACTAATATCTCCTCAAATTGCATAGGATATCCACACTAGCAAGTATGTGGTGAATCCTTGACAACAAAGCATCGACTCCTATATGTGTCGTAACTGTACCCAATCCCGACACCTGATGACCCCAATAGAGTCGGTAAACGAGTCAAAGTACAGTACTAGCATATAGAGTCTCAATGATGTTTCAAGTAGTAAGGACTAATGGTGTACAACCAAAACCGCGGACTTTATCCACTCGATAAGTGATAACCACTTGGAAAGTCCGGATAGGGTAGTTCGATCATTCATCGTATGAATATCCATTTGCATGCTTTGAACATCTCTATGTTCCATACCAATGAAACGTGGTACTCGGCATCGCAAATGCTAGTCTCAATCTCGAGCGATCCTTATCCTTATTAACGGACGGCTCAATCGACTAGGAACTGTTTAGAATATACAGTGACTATAAGATGTGTTTCATGATAGCCATCCCCATGTGCCACCACATCTTACATACACTATAGTATATTCAAGGTCTTCATCTAAACATCTTATAGTATGTCACAACATAATAATATGATAAAAGATAAAGTAAATGCCATTATAAAAGTGTAAATTATATTAAACAAAAGATTGTTTATACATAGAGTCATAAAAGCCCTTAGCCAAAAGTTGGCTCACCGGGCACCCACTCTTTCAATCTCCCACTTGCCCTAAAGCCAACTAGTCATACTACGCAGTCCCATTTCTTCGCGATGTTTGTCAAATAATGGTCCTGGCAAGGGCTTAGTAAGTGGATCAGCGATATTGTCTGCAGAGGCCACTCTCTCGATAGTGATGTCTCCTCTTTCCACGATCTCCCGAATGATGTGGTATTTCCTCAGTACGTGTTTGGATCTTTGATGAGACCTTGGTTCCTTTGCCTGAGCAACGGCACCCGTGTTGTCACAGTACACCGGGACTGGACCAACAACTTCATGAATGACACTCAACTCTTGGACGAAATTCCTCATCCAAACGGCCTCTTTAGCAGCAGCTGATGCCGCAATATATTCTGCCTCAGTGGTGGAATCCGCTGTGGTGTCCTGCTTGGAACTCTTCCAAGAGACAGCACCGCCATTGAGCATGAACACAAATCCAGAGGTTGACTTCGAGTCATCCACGTCACTTTGGAAGCTAGAGTCGGTATAGCCTTCCAATTTCAGTTCTCTTCCTCCATATACCATGAACATATTCTTAGTCCTTCGTAAGTACTTAAGAATGTCCTTCACGGCTTTCCAATGCATTTGACCAGGATTGGCTTGATATCTGCTCGTGACACTCAGAGCAAATGCTACATCCGGTCTGGTAGATATCATCCCATACATGATACTACCTATGGCTGATGCATATGGTACATGTGCCATTTTCTCTATCTCTTCATCAGTCTTGGGACACATGGACTTGGATAGAGAAACTCCATGACACATAGGTAGATGTCCTCTCTTGGACCCATCCATTGAAAACCTTTTCAATATTGTGTCGATGTAGGTTGCTTGAGTGAGTCCTATCATTCTCTTAGATCTATCTCTATAGATCTGTATCCCTAGAATATAGGATGCCTCACCCAAATCCTTCATCGAGAATCTACCTGATAACCATATCTTTGTTGACTGCAACATCCCTATGTCATTCCCAATGAGTAGGATGTCATCAACATAAAGTACTAAGAATGTCACAGCATCCTTAATTACTTTCTTGTACACGCATGGTTCCTCCGGGTTCTTGATGAAACCAAAATCCTTTATTGTTTCATCAAATTTCTGGTTCCAACTTCTTGATGCTTGTTTGAGACCATAGATTGATCTCTGAAGCTTGCATACCTTATGCTCGCTTCCCATGGATGTGTATCCCTCAGGCTGCGTCATATAGATCTCTTCCTTAATGTTTCCATTAAGAAATGCAGTCTTCACATCCATTTGCCATATCTCATAGTCATACCAAGCAGCTATGGCAATAAGGATTCTTATGGACTTGAACATTGCAACTGGTGAAAAGGTTTCATCATAGTCAACTCCTTGTCTTTGAGTATAACCTTTTGCCACCAATCGTGCCTTGTAGGTCAATACCTTACCATCAGGCCCAAGCTTTCTCTTGTAGATCCATTTACACCCTATTGGAACAATTCCATCAGGAGGATCTACTAAAGACCAAACTTGGTTTGTATGCATCGAATCTATTTCCGACTGCATAGCTTCAAGCCATAAATTTGAATCCGCATCAGAAATTGCTTCCTTGAAGTTTCTTGGATCACATCCAACGTCGGGTTCATCTTGATCCCCTTCAAGAAGAAGACCATATCGAATAGGAGGTCTAGAAGTCCTCTCGGATCTTCTAGGTATAGGCGTGTCCTCTGAATGGTTCCTGAGGTGTAGGATCATTATTTTATATCTTGGGTTCTTCTCGAATTTCTTCGAGTTCCATCATCTCGCCTTTCTTATCCAATAAGAACTCCTTCTCCAAGAAGGTGGCATTCCTTGAAACAAACACTTTTGTTTCAGTAGGATGATAGAAATAATATCCGATTGAATTCTTTGGATACCCTACAAAATAACATAAGGTGGATCGACTATCCAACTTATCTCCCACTGTCTGCTTCACGTAAGCTGGACATCCCCAAATCCTCAAGTACGAATACTTAGGAGCTTTGCCATTCCATAACTCGTATGGTGTTTTGTACACTGCTTTAGTATGGACGTTGTTCAACAACAACACCGCTGTTTCAAGCGCGTAGCCCCAAAACAAAGGTGGAAGCTCAGTGAAGCTCATCATAGATCGAACCATGTCCAACAAAGTTCGATTGCGACGCTCCGAAACACCATTAAGCTGAGGTGTCATAGGAGGAGTCCACTGAGAGAGAATCCCATTCTCTTTCAGATAGTCCAAAAACTCGGTACTTAAGTATTCTCCACCTCGATCCGATCGAAGTTCTTTAATACTTTTACCTAGCTTGTTTTCTACTTCAGCCTTGAATTCTTTGAACTTTTCAAATGCTTCAGACTTATATTTCATTAAATATAAATACCCATATCTTGAATAATCATCAGTAAAGGTAATGAAGTAGGTGTGACCAAATTTTGTACCAATACTAAATGGTCCGCAAACATCCGTATGGATCAAATCCAATAGATTTTGACTACGCTCAGGTTTTCCTTTGAAAGGAGATTTAGTCATTTTTCCTTTCAGGAAGGACTCACAAGTAGGTAGAGAGTTAATATCAGACATATCAAACATGCCCTCTCCCACTAGCTTGTTCATTCTCCTTGGGGAAATATGACCTAGCCTAGCATGCCAAAGGTTTGCCGGGTTTTGACTATCGATTTTTCTTTTGTTCGTTGTTACCGGTTTATCAACATAATTAATTGGAACGTCTTTTAATTTTAAGTTATATAGATCATTTTTAAATTGTCCACTTCAAATCAAACATTCATTCTTGTAAATATTGCAAATTCCATTCACAAAATTACAAGAAAACCCATCTCTATCAAGCATAGAAATAGAAATAATGTTTTAATGAAATCTTTGGCACAAATAAAATTATCTTTCTCATAATACAACTTAAAATTGGTTTGCAAAATTAAACAAATATTTCCCATAGCTATGGATTTAACTCTGGAACCATTCCCGAGCCTTGACTGGGTCTCACCCATCCTTAGCCTATTACTTCTTGTCATCATTTGTAACTCATGGCAAATGTGAGATCTACATCTGGTATCCAATACCCAAGAAGTAGTATTAAGAAAAACATTTATTTCAATGTAAAACATACCCTTTGCAGTTCGCAACTGCTCGAGGTATTCCTTGCAGTTACATTTCCAATGACCGGGTTTCTTGCAGTGATGGCAAACTTGTTTAGACTTGTCCAATTTTGCATGTAACATTTGGCCTTGAGATCATGGTCCAACCATTTCTCTAGTTCGGCCAACCTTTCGGCAGTTACATCAGCCGGGGCTGTTTTCGGAGAAGCCTTTTCTAACACTTAGAAAATCTTTTCCGAACTTAGGACAATCTTAACTTATGGAATCATTCTGTATTGTTTGCGCCAGTAAGTTTGTTTTGTTCGAGAATTGAAACATGTGGATTACGAAGATTCATCATAATGATATACTGAGATGAAACAGACAATTATCGATGATTGTTTAATTAATTTACTAAGACATAAAATATGGCGAGATTTCATTTTATGAATTACACTCCCACTATTTTGACGATTTCACTACCCTCTAGTGAAAACGAGAAACATTTTCTTTAGTGGGAACATGGGGTCCAATTGACAAACTATAGTCTCGAATAATATCAGCCAACCATAATTTTCAAAAGGTAGAGCCCAATTGCTTCAAAAGCAACCTCCACGTTTTTACCTCATGTCCAATAAGGGCCCAATAATATGACACCATTTATTTTGACACGTCAAGATGACCCATCAATATTAAGTTGTGATGGACGGTCGCCATGTGGATCCCCAATAATATGAGCAAATCCCATGGGAGTTCCACCCAACTTACAACATGTGTCGATCCAATGTACAGCTTTTTGACGAACGGGCCCCCCCAATAATATGAGCCTGACCGTATCCGCGGGTAGCATCTCATACATTGATCGTTGATGGAAGGTAGGAACATTTAAAAAATATTTAAATTCCCTTTATTTATCTTGATATCAATTTTAAATCATATTTAAAATGAGGGATTTTAATTTTGAAAATTTGTCTCATCATTTAAAATTTGTATGCTTGCGGGATTCATACAATTTAGTCTTAAACATGCATACAACGATAATATCATATATTATATTTTAGGATGATCGATTCCATTACTAATCGACCCGTAGTTGCCAATCACGAGTCTAAGTCCAAAGGTGATATGCAAGTATGCAATGCAATCCTATTACATTGTGCTTCCAATTTACATTTCTTCAGTCTTTATTGTCTGCTGGGCCCACCTTCGTCTTCAAATCTTCATCTCCCACTAAGTACAATGTATTTACAATAAATAACTATGACAAGTAGGGGATACATTTTAAGGGGTGGGAACGGGCCATAAACCAGGCCCATTAATAAAAACAAATGTAAATTCCCTAACATACACCTACAAAATTAGTCATGGCAATCGATCATCCTTATCCAATAATATTTAATTCAAAATTAATTTATTGGATAACATGCAATGGCAATTAAATTAAAAAGGATAAAATCATATTCCATATATAAAATCTTATTTTACATACAAAATCATATTTTATCTTTTTATCAAATAAAATCATATTTTACATATAAAATCCAATTTTATACATAAAATCATATTTTACTCAATATTTCCATAAGATCATATCTTATCATCAATTGTACCAAAAATAATTAATTTCATAAAATCTGATTTAACGGATAAAATCTATAAATTTTCCAAAAATTCAAATTTATCCAAAAATCAATTTTAAAATTTTCGGACTCGAACAATTCGATCCGACGCCTCGTGGACCAATCAAAAACAATTTTCGATCGGACCAAAAATAGAATTTTAAAATATTAAAATTTTAATTAAAAATAAAATTAATTTTCCCGGGGCGCCCAGGACGATCCCGGGCAGCCCGCGCCTCAAAAGGGGCTCGGGCCGGGCAGCGACCATCGCTGCCCGTGTTTTGCCCGTCAAAAATTTAATTTTAAAAATTTGTTTTGTTTCAAAAACCGAGGCTTAAAAATTTTTGTACAATCGATTAATTTAATCGCTTGATCTGAGCAACCTGGCTCTGATACCACTGTTGGAAAACGGTGTTCAGATCAATCAGAATTGATACCCGGTGCAGCGGAAGTTTTAAAATTTTATATGGAACGATTCCATATCATGGGTATCAAAACTTTACGATTAAATTGTGCGTGTAAAAATTAAATAACAATTAAATTTTTACCTTGAATCTCGAAACGAGATTATGGACACCAACAGATAACTCTGCTCTTGTTGTATATCACAGGAACTGATGGACGAACAATTCTTCAATCAGGTCCACGAACAGAAGTTTAATCCCTCTGATAGATTGCACTAGAAAATCTATCAAAAGTTTCTACGAAGAGAATTAACGAATTTGATCCGTTAAACCAGACTGCAAATTCAAAATTCACAGGCTGGATTTTCTGACAGAGAGAGGAGAGGGGGCGGCGGCCACTAGAGAGAAAAACCTAGTGTTTTAGAAAATTATGCCTTATGTTCTATAATTTCTGTACTGCAATAACTTATTTATAATGTGGGCTGCTAACAGCTTAGAGCCCATTAGTCATAAGTTCAAACCTGACAAGCAAAGCCCGCATGTTCAGAAATTAATATAAAATTCATCGTGACTCAGATTGATAAACAAATTTCACCAATGTGCACAGAAACCATTTCTGCAACTTTTAAAGTCAAGATAAATTTTCTGAATCCGAATTCAGTGATTTCCAAAAATGTCCATCTCTATGTCATTTTAGGAAATCTTACTCTTCTACTCTGATATAAGAAGTCCCACTTCTTTATTCACTAAATTTAACTCTTTAAATTTAATTATCTCAACGGGGATTAAAAATCCATTACTTGTGTGACCCTCAATGGTTCAGGGATACAGCTAGTCGTGGGCTCACAACTCCTTGTGACTCGGAACAACAATTTCCGACTTGCCCATCGAATCATGGTAAGAGCGCCTAGCAACATCGCCCCATGATTCTCTAGGTATCACTGATAGTGCCTGCAAGAACCAATAGATTTTGGTTAGCGTACAGTACGGTCCCTTCATCCATATATCCCGATCGAATCAACAACCATTGGTAAATCGAGAGTCGTTCGAGATTCGATAACTATGCAATACATCTTGAAGATCAAATAGTGACATCGCATGTGCTACTAAGAAACCATTTCTTAAAACACATTATGTACTCTGGCCAGAGATTCGTCACACTAATATCTCCTCAGATTGCATAGGATATCCACACTAGCAAGTATGTGGTGAATCCTTGACAACAAAGCATCGACTCCTATATGTGTCGTAACTGTACCCAATCCCGACACCTGATGACCCCAATAGAGTCGGTAAACGAGTCAAAGTACAGTACTAGCATATAGAGTCTCAATGATGTTTCAAGTAGTAAGGACTAATGGTGTACAACCAAAACCGCGGACTTTATCCACTCGATAAGTGATAACCACTTGGAAAGTCCGGATAAGGTAGTTCGATCATTCATCGTATGAATATCCATTTGTATGCTTTGAACATCTCTATGTTCCATACCAATGAAACGTGGTACTCGGCATCGCAAATGCTAGTCTCAATCTCGAGCGATCCTTATCCTTATTAACGGACGGCTCAATCGACTAGGAACTGTTTAGAATATACAGTGACTATAATATGTGTTTCATGATAGCCATCCCCATGTGCCACCACATCTTACATACACTATAGTATATTCAAGGTCTTCATCTAAACATCTTATAGTATGTCACAACATAATAATATGATAAAAGATAAAGTAAATGCCATTATAAAAGTGTAAATTATATTAAACAAAAGATTGTTTATACATAGAGTCATAAAAGCCCTTAGCCACAAGTTGGCTCACCGGGCACCCACTCTTTCAGATTTAAGATTTACATTCGGAATATGATAAAATATGAATTTGAGAAATGTCAGAGGATTTTAGGATTTTAAGATTCTAATATCCGAAAATATTAAATTCAAAGATTAAAAATATTTGAATTGATATTTATGGAATTTACGATGTAAATTCCAAGATGATAAATATCAAGGATTGACTTTGAGGATGAAATCCGAGCAAGGGCCAATTTGCAAATATTGAGAAATTCAAGGACTAAAATACGATAAGGTCCGAAATGATTTAATTTGAATCCGAGAATATTTAATTTAAGAATATTTAGAGTTTAAAATTAAATTCTAATATTCTTAAATTATTTAGGATTAAAATTGAATTAAATCGCTTGTCTGGGGATTGATTTGCAATTATGTCATAGCTCAGGGGCTAAACTGCAAATAGGTCAATATATATCTACTTTGACTTAACAATTCACGTAAGAATCAGATTTGAGACAGAAAAAACCGAGAGAGAGGGAGAAAGGGGTTTTAAACCATTTTCAAGATTTCAATCTTTCATATCTTTTGATCCGCCCGATAGAATTTATGATTGATCGTATATTTGCGATCACATCTCCGAGTGCTACGTTTTGACGTAAGTTTTATAAAGTTCTACCATGTTTGAATTTTAAGATGTTGTTAGAATTAAGATTTGATTGTATAAACGTGTTCTAGTTTATACGACGATAGCATATCTAAGACGGATCGAGAAAAAATCGTCGTTTGGACATGTTTTCGAATTGATGAAGAATTTTGAGAAATCTGAATTTTCTTGATTGATATGTATGTGTATGTGCTGCAAATTTGAGGAAGTTATAGTGTTAAGGTAGTGATGATATTGATGTTAATGTGTTTGGAATTTCGGTTTTGAACCGTTACGCCGCCGGTTTTGATTTTGGATTGAACAATCAAGTCATATAGTTTTTTTAGATTTGATGAGATTGGAATGGGAGTGAAAGATGATGTTAAGCTATGTTGCTACTTCATTTCAAAATTGAATGTGAAGATATCAAAGTCGAATCGACAAGTTCGAGCTGTTTGAACAATCAAAGTTGAATCAAGCATTTGATCAACTATCAACTTCGATGAGCAAGCTTGGCATGAATAAAAGTTTAAATACGCCATCAGATTTGAAGCTAGCAAGCATGAATATGTCAATACGATGATTCAAAGGTATGATTCGACATTATCTTCGTCAGGTAGAACAACTCGAGAACGTGGTGGTTTTCGAGTTTTCCTAAAATTACATACTTAATTGTTTATATGCGTTCATATGAATTGATATGCGTTATTGCTTGGATTGATTAAGTGATTTGAGTGTTCAAGATGTTTTACAGTATTAATGCATACAGATTATGTTGCATTCATCTTCAACCCTACCTTATAAAGCATAGAGGGCTGATTGGCCTAGAGTTCATATGACGTTTGGAGGGCTGTACTTGAGTGGCACGGAATGTAGATTTACTTCTAGAGCTAGAAGACTCACTATAGTTTCACCAAAGTAAGGGGATTTGAGTTATTTAACGCCACCTCGATTGGGTAAGTTGGTGGTTGGTTAAAGATTTTATTTCCCCGGGATCCCAAGAACTAAGATTTATTGGTATCAGATTTGATAGCCTATTCCTTGACACATGCATTGCATTTATGCATTAACCTAGAGATTTCTATGGTTTAGAATATGCAGTTATAAATGCTAGCATGTTGTGATATGTCATTCTAGATATGAATGTATTGATATTGTAAGGCCCGGGATTATTTAATTTAATTTGAGTATATTTAATTTGAGAATATTTAGAGTTTCGATTTAAATTCTAATACTCTTAAATTATTTAGGATTGAAATTAAATTAAAATAAGGGCCGAGGACTGAATTGCAATTTTTGAAGTGTCAGGGACTAAATTGAAATTTTTCTTGAATATATCCAAATTTGTCTTTGATGACTAAGCTAGCATACGTGCAAATTCAGAAATAGAAGAAGGAAAGAACAGAGCAAAACCGAGAGCCCATCTTCTTCATTTGCTATTGATCTTTAAATCCTTATATCTTTTAATCCGGTTATCCGATTTCGATTTTGAAAAGTGTTCTGGAATCCTTGCGACAAGGGATTCGATCTTGTGTAAGTATTATGATGTTTTTAATAGGTTTCGAAATCAGTTTATGAGCAGAGATCAGATTTTATGTTTTTATCATGTTCTTGGAATTCTATTGCTTGTATATGTGAAACCGGATCGAAGATTGATTGTTGAATGAACTTGTTATGATTTCCAGCATGTAGCTCGATATATATATCCTCTGAAATGTTGGGTTATTGTTGTTATACTGCTGATGAGTTGTATCCGAAGTCGGAATATGTTCGATATTTTATTGGTTATCGATTTTTAATCGCTACGCCGTCGGTTTAGGTTGTGAAGTTGTTTTGATAGCCTATGATTGAGCTGAGGATCTTGTGATTGTATACTGATACTTCTTGATCATAATCATTACATTTCATATTAGTTTCAAGCTCGATCAACTTAGGAAGTCCGACTTTGAACCGAGGAAGTTTGCTGGAAGTTTGAAGTGATTGTATTGACGTTATATTGATGAGTTTGATCCGATTTTGGAATGATCATCTTGAATGAAGTTTGATATGATTGTTCTGATTGTTATATTTCAGATTGGAAGTATTCAGAACCAAGATATACGAAGGTATAATGACGATATCGTGAGTTAGGGATTTTGAAACTCAATATCGATTATTCTTGAGTTGTCCCGCCAAAACCACATACTTGTTTATGTTTTGATTTGATTTTGATGTTGTCGATCCATCCCAGGTAGTGGATCTTTGATTTGAGTCGATATGATTATGATACGAGATGTTATTGAATTGGTTCTATGTCGAGGTCGGAGGTTGACCTTATTTTCGAATCCGAAATGATTTCGATAGATGGATATCCATGTCAAGATCGTTTACGAATCTTGATGGCAAACGACGTTATATGAATCAATTCTTAATCGATATATGTGTTATTTACTCTATTGTTGAGTCGATTATGAATAGATTCGATATGATTTATTTAACGCTTTAAATATATGTCGATTATACTGGGAATGATTTCTCACCAGAGTTTATCCGGCTGTTGCTTTGTTTTGTATGTGTGCATGGCAACAGAGGGGGCAGGAGCTAGTCAACGACGACATTGATAGCTTGGGAACGAGAATTAGCAAGTGAGGACTCGGGTTTTAGGTGATGTATGATAGTTGAACAAGCATCAAACTTGTAGAGGATTGATAACTTGAAGTACACTTTATGTAGTGTATGGTTTTAATGCCTTTGATACAATTAGTTTGATGTAATAAAGGCATGGATTTATGCTTGATGTTTGGTACTATCATTATATGCATGTTCCTTAATATATTCAACCATGTTTTGTATTGATTGGAGGTGATTTGGATTGAATATTCATGCTTTGACAGCAAAACAAAATTCTGCTGTTTTTCTGGGCAGAGAGGCCGCTCGATCGGTAGGATTTGACCGATCGAGCGAGGCCTGTTATTGCTGAGCAGAAACTTAAATTTTCTTGCTCGCTCGATCGATAACAATTGACCGATCGAGCGAGGCCAAGATTTGCTCAGACCCGAGGGATGAGATCCCTTGCCCGCTCGATCGGTAGGATTTTACCGATCGAGCGAGGTGCAATATTTAAAAAACTTTTTTTATTTGATTTGAGTATTCTTTTAAATACTTGATTAATTGTTTATTAATCTTAATTGCCCTAAGATGATATTAGCAACCCGAGGTCCCCACAACAGGTAGTATCAGAGCGTTAAGTTTCTCGGACTGAGAATAGATGAGCGGGGTATATCGAGTCTTTTATTCTGATTTATATATTCGTGAAGCATGTGTATTATCTGAATTGATTTACAGCTTTAATAATTGCATGCTATCTATTTATCTGATGTGATTGGAAGCATGTTAGACTGCAATTGAATCATAACTCGATCTCTTGAGAAGACATTGTGTGCTTATCAGAGGAGGGACTGAAACAGAATTGTGTTATGATGTGATGATGAATTGTACACTAATATGTTTGATTATCAAATATGCCTCCTCGACCAGCACCGACTACTATACAGACTTTGGCAATGAATCAGCCAGAGCAGACTAATGCTGCACAGATACCAGTGACAGCACCTGAACATGGACAGAGTAGTACTTCTACTGATGTGTTTGGTGATGCTAATCCGATGGAGAAACTTTTGAAATGATTCCAGTCATTCAAACCACCAACGTTGCAAGGAACTAAAAATTCTGTTGATTGTAAGAATTGGCTTCAGGATATCGAGCAGTTATTTGAATCCCTCGACTATACAGATGATCGTCGTGTGAGACTGGTGATTCATCAACTACATGGCCTTGCAAAGAGTTGGTGGATAGCGACGAAGAGAGCGTTGGAAAATCAAGGTACTTTTATTACCTGGTTAGTATTTCGAACTGCTTTCTATCAACGGTTCTTCCCTGTTTCTTATCAAAAGGACAAAGGAGCAGAGTTTGCAAGTTTCCAATAGGGACAATTAAATATCGAAGAATATGTTGCAAAGTTTACTAGCTTGTTGAAGTTTGCTCCACATATTGTTGTTAGTGATAAAGCTCAAGCCGATCAATTCATCAATGGCTTGAATCCGGATGTGTTCACTCTTGTTAATTCGGAAAGACCGAATACCTTTGCCGATGCTCTGAATCGTGCCAAGGGGGCTGAAGCAGGAATACTGAGGCAACGAGGAGCACAGTTTGTACCACAGCCGATGAGACAACCGCAAGAGCAGCCACAAATTCCACCACCACCTCGATTTGATGCTGGAGGTAGTAGTAGTAGTGGTAAGAAAAATTTCTTAATGGAAAAAGCAAATAGTTTAAGCGTCCAGGTGGTAGCTCTTCGAGTTCAAGTGGATCTAGACAGTTCAGAGGTGGACAGAAATCCAATACTTCTGATGTTTACTGTTCCAAGTGTGGGGGATGTCATACCAATGAGCAATGAAAAGGAATGTTTGGCAGTTGTCACATTTGCCAACAACCGGGTCATTTTGCGAGAGTATGCCCACAGCGAGGTTCTGGGGGTGCACAGGGTGCAAGTGGATCTCGAACAGTGACACAGCCAGAGAGGTAAGCATCCTCAGTGCATTTATTCCAACCTCAGCCATCAGCACAGAGCCGTACTGGAGGAAATAAAGTTGGGAGCCAAAAATAGAGGCAACAAGCTCGAGTGTTTGCACTGACTAAAGAGAAAGCACAAGCTGCACCAGATGATGTGATTGCAGGTAACTGTTTCCTTTATGGTTATCCTGCCTATGTCTTATTTGACACTGGTGCATCACACACATTTATTTCTGAGCAATTTGTTGCATTACACGAGTTGCCTGTTGAACCTTTAGCTACTGTAGTATCTATTTCATCTCCGTTGGGAAGAGGCATCATATCAGTGAAGTCTGTACAAAATTGTATATTACACTCTGAGGGTCATGAGATTGAGGTTGATTGTGTTGTACTCGGTTTGTCTGATTTTGATTGTATAATCGGTATTGATATGTTAACCAAGTACAGATCTACAGTTGACTGTTTTCAAAAAATTGTAAGATTCAGACCTGATATGGCTGATGAATGGAAATTCTACGGTAAGGGATCACGAGCCAGAATTCCTTTGATATCTGATATCTGTTCTTTATATGACTGATTTATTACAGAAAGGGGCAGAGGGATTTATTTATGCAGTCGATATATTGAAGACTAATCCACAATTGGCTTACTTGCCAGTGGTTAGCGAATTTGCTGATGCCACCATATCGAGAGGTAGATTTCAGCATTGAGTTGATGCCAGGTACACAACCGATATCGAAAGCACCTTATCATATGGCACCGATAGAGTTGAAAGAGTTGAAGGACCAACTTGAAGAATTTTTGGCCAAGGGATATATCAGACCGAGTTTTTCGCCCTGGGGAGCTCCGGTTTTGTTTGTTAGAAAGAAAGATGGATCGATGAGACTATGTATTGACTACCGGCAACTGAATAAAGCAACGGTAAAGAATCGTTATCCTTTACCTCGTATCGATGATTTATTTGATCAATTTCAGGGTTCGTCAGTATATTCGAAGATTGATTTACGATCTGGCTATCATCAATTGAGGGTAAGAGATGAAGATATCCCTAAGACTGCATTTAGAACCAGGTATGGTCATTACGAATTTATAGTCATGCCTTTTGGTCTAACGAATGCACCAGCAGTATTTATGGGATTGATGAATAGAGTATTTCAAAAGTATCTAGATGATTTCGTGATCATATTTATCGATGATATTTTGATATACTCTAAGAATTTGTGTGATCATGCTAATCACTTGAGAACAGTTTTGAAGACGTTGAGGAAAGAAAAACTGTATGCTAAGCTATCCAAATGTGAGTTTTGGTTGAAACGGGTGGTTTTTCTGGGTCATATTATATCAGGAGATGGTATTTCAGTTGATCCAAGCAAAGTTGAAGCTGTGATTAGTTGGCAGAGACCGACATCTGTGCCGAAAATTTGAAGTTTTATGGGTTTGGCAGGATATTATCGTCGATTTATCCGATACTTTTCGTCTATTGCAAAGCCTATTACACAGCTTACACAAAAGAATGAACCGTTTGTGTGGTCTGAAGCATGCGAAACCGGTTTTCTTGAGCTGAAGAAGAGGTTGACTACAGCACCAGTTTTGACAATCCCTTCAGGTACTGGTGATTTTGTTGTTTATTGTGATGCTTCTCACCAAGGTTTGAGATGTATTTTGATGCAGAAAGGACATGTTTTCGCTTATGCTTCTCAACAACTGAAATCACATGAAGTCAGATATCCAATTCATGATCTTGAATTGGCAGCTATCGTCTTTGCATTAAAAATCTGGCGACATTATCTGTATGGTGAAAAATTCGAAATCTTTTCTGATCACAAAAGTCTGAAGTATCTGTTTTCACAAATCTGAACTGAACATGAGACAACGAAGATGGCTCGATTTACTGAAGGATTTTGATTGGGAAATCAAATATTATCCAGGGAAATCGAATGCAGCAGCAGATGCCCTAAGTAGGAAGGTATGTGCTTTATCCTTGTCTACTATAGGTGTATCGAATTTGATTGAAGATTGCTGTATATCTGGATATATATTTGAGACAGATAGAAGATCGATGAGAATATGTGCAATCAGTTTTGAGCCTGAGTTGTTGATTCGAATCAAAGAAGCACAGAAATCTGATTTGAGTGTATAGAAGTCGATTGAAATGATCAGATCAGGACATCAGTCTGAGTACAAGGTTAGTAATGATGATATTCTGTATGTGAATAACCGAGTTGTTGTTCCCGATCTTTCAGATTTGAGACAGAATATTTTGACAGAAGCCCATTGTAGTCGATTTAGTATTCATCCTGGAGGAAGAAAAATGTATAACGATTTGAAGAATCAGTACTGGTGGAAACAAATGAAGTCTGATGTGACTGAATTTATATCAAAATGTCTGAATTGCCAACAGGTGAAGGCTGAGAGGAAAAAACCAGGTGGCTTATTAAAGAGTCTCTCTATTCCTGAATGGAAATGGGACCATATTTCCATGGACTTTGTGACAAAATTGCCACGATCATCCCGAGGTTGCGATGCTATTTGGGTGATCATAGACAGATTGACGAAATCTACGTGCTTTATTCCTTATCGAATGACTTATCGTCATGATCAAATGGCAGATCTCTATATTCAAGATTTGGTAAGACTACACGGTGTGCCAAAGTCGATTGTATCTGATCGAGATCCTAGATTTACTTCGCACTTTTGGCATAGCTTACAGGAAGCTCTAGATACGCGCTTACATTTGAGTACTACTTATCATCCTCAAACTGACGGACAATCTGAACGAACCATTCAGACTCTTGAGGATATGCTTAGAGCGGTGATACTTGATTTTGGTGTTACATGACAAGATTCTATACCACTTGTGGAATTCTCTTATAACAACAGTTATCATACGAGTATAGAGATGGCTCCATTTAAAGCGTTGTATGGGAAGAAGTGTCGATCGCCATTATATTGGGATGATGTGTCAGAGGTGCCTGAGTTGGGACCGGATATGATCAGACAGATGACTGAGAAGGTGAAGTTGATTCAGCAGAGAATGAGAACAGCGCAGAACAGACAGACTAGATATGCAAATGTGCGACGACGGCCGTTAACTTTTGAACAGGGAGATAGAGTATTCTTGAAGATTTCACCTTTCAGGGGTACTGTCCGATTTGGCAAGCGAGGAAAATTGTCTCCACGATTTATTGGGCCGTATGAGATTCTCGAGAAGATAGGCAATCTTGCTTATCGACTCGCTCTTCCTTCATCTTTATCTGGAATACATGATGTCTTTAATGTATCTATGCTGAGGAAATATCTATCTGATACGTCGCATATTATTAGATCTGATGAAGCTGAATTGGATGAAACCTTAGGTTATTTTGAACAACCGATTCAGATTTTGGATAGGAAAGAAAAGCAACTCCGAACAAAGACCATTCCATTGGTGAAGATTCAATGGAGTCGGCACGGAGTTGAAGAAGCGACATGGGAAGTTGAAGAAGACATGAGACAGAGATTTCCTTATCTGTTCCACTGATGTGAGTTCTTATTCAGTTCTCTGTTATTCTTTATTCTTGTGAGTATACAGACTGCATATCTATACTGTTTATGAATTCGAGGACGAACTCATATCTTAGTAGGGGAGAAATGTAAGGCCCGGGATTATTTAATTTAATCCGAGTATATTTAATTTGGGAATATTTAGAGTTTCTATTTAAATTCTAATACTCTTAAATTATTTAGGATTGAAATTGAATTAAAATAAGGGCCGAGGACTGAATTGCAATTTTTGAAGTGTCAGGGACTAAATTGCAATTTTTCTTGAATATATCCAATTTTGTCTTTGATGACTAAGCTATCATACGTGCAAATTCAGAAATAGAAGAAGGAAAGAACAGAGCAAAGCCGAGAGCCTATCTTCTTCGTTTGCTATTGATCTTTAAATCCTTATATCTTTTAATCCGGTTATCCGATTTCGATTCCGAAAAGTGTTCTGTAATTCTTGCAACGAGGGCTTCGATCTTGTGTAAGTATTATGATGTTTCTAATAGGTTTCAAAATCAGTTTATGAGCAGAGATTAGATTTTATGTTTTTATCATGTTCTTGGAATTCTATTGCTTGTATATGTGAAACCTGATCGAAGATTGATTGTTGAATGAACTTGTTATGATTTCCAGAATGTAGCTCGATATATATAGCCTCTGAAATGTTGGTTTATTGCTGTTATACTGCTAATGAGTTGTATTCGAATTCGGAAAATGTTCGATATTTTGTCGGTTACCGATTTTTAATCGTTGCGTCGTCGGTTTAGGTTGTGAAGTTGTTTTGATAGCCTATGATTGAGCTGAGGATCTTGTGATTGTATACTGATACTTCTTGGTCATAATCGTTACATTTCAGATTAGTTTCAAGCTCGATCAACTCAGGAAGTCCGACTTTGAACCGAGGAAGTTTGCTGGAGGTTTAAAGTGATTGTATTGACGTTATATTGATGAGTTTTATCCGATTTTGGATTGATCATCTTGAATGAAGTTTGATATGATTGTTCTGATTTTTATATTTCAGATTGGAAGTATTCAGAACCAAGATATACGAAGGTATAATAACGACATCGCGAGTCAGGGATTTTGAAACTCAAGATCGATTATTCTTGAGTTGTCCCACCAAAACCACATACTTGTTTATGTTTTGATTTGATTTTGATGTTGTCGATTTATCCAAGGTAATGGATCTTTGATTTGAGTCGATATGATTATGATACGAGATGTTATTGAATTTTTTCTTTGCCAAAATCGGAGGTTGACCTTATTTTTGAATCCGGAATGATTTCGATAGATGGATATCCATGTCAAGATCGTTTACGAATCTTGATGGCAAACGACGTTATATGAATCAATTCTTAATCGATATATGCGTTATTTACTCTATTTTTGAGTTGATTATGAATAGAGTTGATATTATTTATTTAACGCTTTAAATATATGTCGATTATACTGGGAATGATTTCTCACCGGAGTTTATCCGGCAGTTGCTTTGTTTTGTATGTGTGCATGGAAACAGAGGGGGCAGGAGCTAGTCAACGGCGGCATTGATAGCTTGGGAACGAGAATTATCAAGTGAGGACTCGGGTTTTAGGTGATGTACACCTCAACTCAGCCTTGGAAAAATACATGTTGCCCTTCGAATTCACCCTCCATTTAGCACCCTCTCGACATAAATGCCCACATATTTCTACAAAATCATGCTGCTCACTAATATACTCAGCGTATTCATCATGAAAAATTATGGGCATGTTATAAAATTTTTTTATGGTGTGCCCATCAAACGCCACCAACTTACCTCGCACCAATACACGCAAGTGTTCGTTCTTCACCTTCAAATTTGCGTAAAATTCTCTAACCATAGGAAAAACCGCATCTCGCGGTTGACTCATGAAGGTAAGCCACTGTCTTGCCTCCCCCATTGCCCTCACTTCATGGACTCTCCGTCCTAGATCAAATCCGTGTTCTTTCACCAAAGGTTTTGCCAACAGCACTGTATAATGAGCGGCAGCCACCTCATCCTAGAATTTATCACCAGGAAAATCAACGGATGAAGATGATGCAGCCTGCTTCTGTTTTCTTTTAGGCCACATATCAAGCACTTGATAGGCAAAAGCGCAACAACAAAATTTTCAATTCAAACTTGTAAATCTCACACCCACTGCAGCGGTCACAATACGACAATAATTTCCAATACACAGACACGCAAACAAATTACACCAATTCACCAATTCCCGTAAAAAAACTCATGCACTGCTCGACTAAAATTCTTAATCCAACACTTGCAAATTTTTGAAATATGAAAGACCAAGTTAAGTACCTCATGTAGTGTTTGCGAATGGCCCTTAAAATCGAATGTCAAGCCTCCTGGAAGATCAAGTCCGAAATCTGCCCCAATTTTTAGAACCCTAGATTTGATTTTTTCCTTAAACTATATAGCAAGGAGGTGTAAAACTCGAAAATGGTGGATGTGAGGATGTGAGGACCTCGATTCTAATCAACTAATCTCAAATAGTAAAACAATCATCGATAAATAAATGAGCCAATTTTCTTTTTTTAAATCAAGAACAGTGCCTCGCTCGAGCGGTAGAAAAATATTCGGCTCGAGCGAGATCATCTCGGGCTCAACTATAAAAATCAATTTAACTCGTTCTTCAACATACATCAATTCTAAGAATAATCGGGGCATAAAAATACATGCAGTATTATAAATCAACAATAAAAGCATGCTTCAATAAATAACCGAGTTCTAAAAGTTATTCAACTCTAAATCGACGCCTCACATCTATCATTCGATCCCAAGCTAACCACGTCGCTCTGACTAGCTCCTGCCCCACCTGTTTGTAGGAACACGGTCATTCTTCGGATCGAAAAATAAAGTGATACCCGTTGCAGCGGAAGTTTTAAAATTTTATATGGAACGATTCCATATGGGTATCAAATTCCTACGATTAAAATTGATAACATAAAATTTAAACAATGTAAATTTTACCTTAAAATCACGAAACGAGATTATGGACACCAACAGATTAAACTGCTCTTGTTGTATATCCCAGGAACTGATGAACGAACGTTTCTTCAATCAGGTCCACGAACAAAAGTTTAATCCCTCTGATAGTCTGCACTAGAAATTCTATCAGAAGTTTCTACGAAGAGAAATAACAGATTTGATCTGCTAATTCAGACTGCAAATTCGAAATTTGCAGACTGAAAAATATCAAAGACAGAGGGAAGGGGGGCGACCGAAACTAGAGAGAAACTCTCTAGGGTTTTCGAAAATTTATGACCTTGTGTTGTGTAATTTCTGCACTGCAATAACTTATTTATAATGTGGGCTGCTAACAGCTTAGGGCCCATTAGTCATAAGTTCAAGCCTGACAAGCAAAGCCCGCATGTTGAGAAATTAATATAAAATTCATCGTGACTCAGATTGATAAACCAATTTCACCAATGTCCATCACTATGTCATTTTAGGAAATCTTACTCCCTCTTCTCTTAAATAAGAAGTCCCACTTCTTTATTCACTAAATTTAACTCTTTAAATTTAATTATCTCAACGGGGATTAAAAATCCATTACTTATTTGACCCTCAATGGTTCAGGGATATAGCTAGCCATGGGCTCATAACTCCTTGTGACTCGGAACAAAAATTTCCGACTTACCCAACGAATCATGGTAAGAGCGCCTAGAAACATCGCCCCATGATTTCCTAGGTATCACTGATAGTGCCTGCAAGAACCAATAGATTTTGGTTAGCGTACAGTACGGTCCCTTCATCCATATATCCCGATCGAATCAACAACCATTGGTACATCGAGAGTCGTTCGAGATTCGATAACTATGCAATGCATCTTGAAGATCAAATAGTGACATCGCATGTGCTACTAGGAAACCAAGTAACCTAAAACACATCATGTACTCTGGCCAGATATTCGTCACACTAATATCTCCTCAGATTGCATAGGATATCCACACTCGCAAGTGTGCGGTGAATCCTTGACAACAAAGCATCGACTCCTATACGTGTCGTAACTGTACCCAATCCCGACACCTGATGACCCTAATAGAGTCGGTAAACGAGTCAAAGCACAGTACTAGCATATAGAGTCTCAATGATGTTTCAAGTAATAAGGACTAATGGTGTACAACCAAAATCGCGGACTATATCCACTCGATAAGTGATAACCACTTGGAAAGTCCGAATAGGGTAGTTCGATCATTCATCATATGAATATCTATTTGCATGCTTCGAACATCTCTATGTTCCATACCAATGAAACGTGGTACTCGGCATCGCAAATGCTAGTCTCAATCTCGAGCGATCCTTATCCTTATTTGTGGACGGCTCAATTGACTAGGAACTGTTTAGAATATACAGTGAACATAAGATGTGTTTCATGACAGTGATCTCTCTATATTCACTATCTCATCTTACTTTAGTATATTCAAGGTCTTTATCAAAATAACAATAGTATATCATTATATAATAATAAGATAAAGTGAACGCCATTTAAAGAACGTATATTATATTAAACAAAGATTGTTTACAAAAAGAGACTCTCAAAGCCCTTAGCCACAAGTTGGCTAGCGGGGCATCAACTCTTTCAATCTCCCACTTGCCCTAAAGCCAACTAGTCATACTACGTAGTCCCATTGCTTTGCGATGTTTGTCAAATAATGGTCCTGGCAAGGGCTTAGTAAGTGGATCAGCGATATTGTCTGCAGAGGCCACTCTCTCAACAGTGATGTCTCCTCTTTCCACGATCTCCCGGATGATGTGGTATTTCCTCAGTACGTGTTTGGATCTTTGATAAGACCTTGGTTTTTTTTCCTGAGCAACGGCACCCGTGTTGTCATAGTACACCGGGACTGGACCAACAGCTTCAGGAATAACGCCCAACTCTTGGACGAAATTCCTCATCCAAACGGCCTCTTTAGCAGCAGCTGATGCCGCAATGTATTCAGCCTCAGTGGTGGAATCCGCTGTGGTGTCCTGCTTGGAACTCTTCCAAGAAACAGCACCGCCATTGAGCATGAACACAAATCCAGAGGTTGACTTCGAGTCATCCACGTCACTTTGGAAGCTAGAGTCGGTATAGCCTTCCAATTTCAGTTCTCTTCCTCCATAAACCATGAATACATTCTTAGTTCTTCTCAAGTACTTAAGAATATCCTTCACGGCTTTCCATTGCATTTGACCGGGATTGGCTTGATATCTGCTCGTGACACTCAAAGCAAATGCCACATCCGGTCTGGTAGATATCATCCCATACATGATACTCCTATGGCTGACGCATATGGTATGTGTGTCATTTTCTCTATCTCTTCGTCAGTCTTGGGACACATAGACTTGGATAGAGAGACTCCATGACACATAGGTAGATGTCCTCTCTTGGACTCATCCATTGAAAACCTTTTCAATATAGTGTCGATGTAGGTAGCTTGAGTAAGTCCTATCATTCTCTTAGATCTATCTCTATAGATCTGTATCCCTAGAATATAGGACGCCTCACCCAAATCCTTCATCGAGAATCTACCTGGCAACCATATCTTTCTTGACTGCAACATCCCTACATCATTCCCAATGAGTAAGATGTCATCAACATAAAGTACTAAGAATGTCACAGCATCCTTAATTACTTTCTTGTACACGCACGGTTCCTCCGGGTTCTTGATGAAACCAAAATCCTTTATTGTTTCATCAAATTTCTGGTTCCAACTTCTTGATGCTTATTTGAGACCATAAATTGATCTCTGATGGTTGCATACCTTATTCTCGCTTCCCATGGATGTGTATCCCTCAGGCTGCATCATATAGATATCTTCCTTAATGTTTCCATTAAGAAATGCAGTCTTCACATCCATTTGCCATATCTCATAGTCATACCAAGCTGCTATGGCAATAAGAATTCTTATGGACTTGAACATTGCGACTGGTGAAAAAGTTTCATCATAGTCAACTCCTTGTCTTTGAGTATAACCTTTTGCCACCAATCGTGCCTTGTAGGTCAGTACCTTTCCATCAGGCCCAAGTTTTCTCTTGTAGATCCATTTACATCCTATTGGAACAATTCCATCGCGAGGATCTACTAAAGACCAAACTTGGTTTGTATGCATCGAATCTATTTCCGACTACATAGCTTCAAGCCATAAATTTGAATCCGCATCAGAAATTGCTTCCTTGAATTTTCTTGGATCACATCCAATGTCGAGTTCACTTTGATCCCCTTCAAGAAGAAGACCATATCTAATAAGAGGCCTAGAAGTCCTCTCGGATATTCTAGTAATAGGCGTGTCTTGTGATGATTCTTGAGGTATAGGATCGTTATTTTGTATCTCAGGTTCTTCTCAAATTTCTTCGAGTTCCATCATCTTGTCTTTCTTATCCAATAAGAACTCCTTCTCCAAGAAGGTGGCATTCCTTGAAACAAACACTTTTGTTTCAGTAGGATGATAGAAATAATATCCGATTGAATTCTTCGGATACCCTACAAAATAACATAAGGTGGATCGACTTTCCAACTTATCTCCCACTGTCTGCTTCACGTAAGCAGGACATCCCCAAATCCTCAAGTACGAATACTTAGGAGCTTTGACATTCCATAACTCGTATGGTGTTTTGTCCACTGCTTTAGTGTGGACGTTGTTCAACAACAATACCGCTGTTTCAAGAGCATAGCCCCAAAAAGAATGTAAGAGCTCAGTGAAGCTCATAATAGATCGAACCATGTCCAACAAGGTTTGATTGCGATGCTCCGAAACACCATTCAGCTGAGGTGTCATAGGAGGAGTCCACTGAGAGAGAATCCCATTCTCTTTTAGATAATCCAAGAACTCGGTACTTAAGTATTCTCCACTTCGATCTGATCGAAGTGCTTTAATACTCTTACCTAGTTTGTTTTCTACTTCAGCCTTGAATTCTTTGAACTTTTCAAATGATTCAGACTTATATTTCATCAAATATAAGTACCCATACCTAGAATAATCATCAGTAAAGGTAATGAAGTAGGTGTGACCAAATTTTGTACCAATACTAAATGGTCCGCAAACATCTGTATGGATCAAATCCAATAGATTTTGACTATGCTCTGGCTTTCCTTTGAAAGGAGATTTAGTCATTTTTCCTTTGAGGCAGGACTCACAAGTAGGTAGAGAGTTAATATCAGACATATCAAACATGCCCTCTCCCACTAGCTTGTTCATCCTCCTTGAAGAAATATGACCTAGCCTAGCATGCCAAAGGTTTGCCGGGTTTTGATTATCAATTTTCCTTTTATTTGTTGTTACCGGTTTATCAACATAATTAATTGGAACGTCTTTTAATTTTAAGTTATATAGATCGTTTTCAAGTTGTCCACATCCAATTAAACATTCATTCTTGTAAATATTGCAAATCCCATTCACAAAATTGCAAGAAAAACCATCTCTATCAAGCATAGAAATAGAAATAATGTTTTTAACCAAATCTGGCACATATAAAACATCTCTTAAAAATAACTTAAAATCATTCTACAAAATTAAAAAAATGTCTCCCACAGCTTTGGCTTCAACTCGAGAACCATTTCCGAGCCTCAGCTGGGTCTCACTCATCCTAAGCTTGCGACTTCTTGTCATCATCTGCAAATCATTGCAAATGTGAGATCCACATCCGGTATCCAATACCCAAGAAGTAGTATTAAGTGAAACATTTATTTCAATATAAAACATACCCTTCGCAGTTCGCAACTGCTCGAGATATTCCTTGCAGTTACGTTTCCAATGACCGGGTTTCTTGCAGTGATGGCAAACATCCTTGGATTTTTCCATGTTTGAAGCCTTTGTCTTGTTCTTCTTCTCGGGTCCGGTTTTCTTGGATGGGGCAGAACGTTTCTTACCCTTTGTACTTGGCTCATTCTTAGCAGAAGAAGAGGAGCCCACCAAGAGAACCGGTTTATCCTTCTTTAAAGTGGCTTCATAAGTTACAAGAATATTGACCATCTCTTCAAGGGAGGCCTCTATCTTGTTCATATTGAAATTCACCACAAAACCATCAAACGATGAAGGAAGAGAGAGAAGTAATAAGTCCACATTGAGTTCATGCTCCAATACCAATTCAAGCATTACCAACTTCTGAATGAGCCAAATCATGCGTACCCCATGATCACGGACTGAAGTCCCTTCACGCATGCGACACGTCATTAACTCTTTTACAGTAGCGAACCTTTCAGCTCTCGATTGAGCCCCAAAAAGTTCCTTGAGTTGTGCGTGAATGTCAGCATCATTCACGGTATCCTCAAATCGCCTCTGGAGTTCATCAGACATCGAAGCTTGCATATAGAATTTGGCCTTGATATCATGGTCCCACCATTTATCAAGTTTGGCCAACTCTTCCGGACTTATATCAGCTGGTGCTTCCTTCGGAGGAGATTTTTCTAACACATAGAACATCTTCTCTGAGGTCAAGACAATCTTCAATTTACGGAACCATTCCGTATAGTTTGCGCCAGTCAGTTTGTTTTGTTCGAGAATAGAGAATAGTGGATTACGAGAATTCATCTTAATGAAATACTGAAAAGGAACAGACAATAATCAGTGATTGTTTAATTAATTTACTAAGACATAAAATAAGGCGAAATTTATTTTATGAATCTCACTCCCACTATTTTAACGATTTCACTGCCCTCTAGTGAAAACGAGAAACATTTTCTTTAGTGGGAACATGGAGTCCAATTGACAAACTATAGTCCCGAATAATATCAGTCAACCATAATTTTCAAATGGTAGAGCCCAATTTCTTCCAAAGCAACCTCCATGTTTTTACCTCATGTCCAATAAGGGCCCAATAATATGATGCCGTTTATTGTGACACGTCAAGATGACCCATCAATATTAAGTTGTGATGGACGGTCGCCATGTGGATCCCCAATAATATGAGCCAATCCCATGGGAGTTCCATCCAACTTACAACATGTGTCAATCCAATGTACAGCTTTTCGATGAACGGGCCCCCCCAATAATATGAGCCGGACCGTATCCGCGGGTAGCATCTCATACATTGATCGTTGATGGAAGGTAGGAACATTTAAACAATATTTAAATGCCCTTTTGTTTATCTTGATATCAATTTTAAATCATATTTAAAATGAGGGATTTTAATTTCGAAAATTTGTCTCATCATTTAAAATTTGTATGCTTGCGGGATTCATACAATTTAGTCTAAACATGCATACAACAATAATATCATATATTATTTTAGGATGATCGATTTCATTACTAATCGACCCGTGGTTGCCAATCACGAGTCTAAGTCCAATCCTAGGTAATATGCAAGTATGCAATGCAATCCTATTACATTGAGCTTCCAATTTACATTTCTTCGGTCTTTATTGTCTGCTGGGTCCACCTTTGTCTTCAAATCTTCATCTCTCACTAAGTCTAAAATTTACAATAAATTTCGATGACAAGCATGGGATACATATTTAAGGGGTGGGAACGGGCCATAAACCAGGCCCACTTTTATTACATACGACAATTCATATTGGGCCATAAACCAGGCCCATTAATAAATCCAACAACAATAATTAAAACCAAATGTAAACAACCTAACATACACCTATAACATTGGTCATGGCAATCGATCATCCTTATCCAATAATATTTAATTCAAAAATTAATTTATTGGATACCATGCAATGGCAATAAATATAAATAGATAAAATCATATTTCATACATAAAATCTTATTTTATATATAAAATCATATTTTATCTAGTTTATCCATAAAATCATATTTTACATATAAAATCCAATTTATACATAAAATCATATTTTATTATCAATTGTACCATAATTATTAATTTTATAAAATCTAATTTAATGGATAAAATTTATAAATTTTCCAAAAATTAATTTTTAAAATTTCGGACTCAAACAATTTGATCTGATGCCTCGTGGACCAATCAAAAACAATTTTCAATCGGACCAAAAACTGAAATTTCAAAAATTTCAAAAAATCAAAAATTATATTTTAAAATTTCCGGACTGCCCGGGACAATCCCAGGCAGCCCGGCCTCCACGTGGGACAGAGCTGCCCACGTGGAGGTGGGCAGCCAATCGCTGCCCGTGGGCAGCACCATGCGCTGCCCTTGGGCAACGATCAAATCGCTGCCTCGGGCAGCGACACTCGCTGCCCGATTGCCCTGGAATTTAATTTAAAATTTTCGTTTTATTTTTCTGAAAAATCGAGGCCGGTACAATCGAATAAATTTTAATCGTATAATCTGAGAACAACCTGGCTCTGATACCACTGTAGGAACACGGTCGTTCTCCGGATCGAAAAAGAAAGTGATACCCGTTGTAGCGGAAGTTTTAAAATTTTATATGGAACGATTTCATATGGGTATAAAATTCCTACGATTAAAATTGATAACATAAAATTTAAACAATGTAAATTTTACCTTAAAATCTCGAAACGAGATTATGGACACCAACAGATTAAACTACTCTTGTTGTATATCCCAGGAACTGATGAACGAACGTTTCTTCAATCAGGTCCATGAACAGAAGTTTAATCCCTCTGATAGACTGCACTAGAAAGTCTATCAGAAGTTTCTACGAAGAGAAATAACAGATTTGATCTGCTAATTTAGACTGCAAATTCAAAATTTGCAGACTGAAAAATCTCAAAGACAGAGGGAAGGGGGGCGGCCGAAACTAGAGAGAAACTCTCTAGGGTTTTCGAAAATTTATGACCTTGTGTTGTGTAATTTCTGCACTGCAATAACTTATTTATAATGTGGGCTGCTAACAGCTTAGGGCCCATTAGTCATAAGTTCAAGCCTGACAAGCAAAGCCCGCAGGTTCAGAAATTAATATAAAATTTATCGTGACTCAGATTGATAAACCAATTTCACCAATGTGCACAGAAACCATTTCTGCATCTTTTAAATCCAAGACAAATTTTTTGAATCCGAATTCAGTGGTTTCCAAAAATGTCCATCACTATGTCATTTTAGAAAATTTTACTCTCTCTTCTCTTAAATAAGAAGTCCCACTTCTTTATTCACTAAATTTAACTCTTTAAATTTAATTATCTCAACGGGGATTAAAAATCCATTACTTGTGTGATCCTCAATGGTTCAGGGATACAGCTAGCCGTGGGCTCACAACTCCTTGTGACTCGGAACAACAATTTCCGACTTACCCAACGAATCATGGTAAGAGCGCCTAGCAACATCGCCCCATGATTCCCTAGGTATCACTGATAGTGCCTGCAAGAACCAATAGATTTTGGTTAGCGTACAGTACGGTCCCTTCATCCATATATCCCGATCGAATCAACAACCATTGGTACATCGAGAGTCGTTCGAGATTCGATAACTATGCAATGCATCTTGAAGATCAAATAGTGACATCGCATGTGCTACTAGGAAACCAAGTAACCTAAAACACATCATGTACTCTGGCCAGAGATTCGTCACACTAATATCTCCTCAGATTGCATAGGATATCCACACTCGCAAGTGTGCGGTGATTCCTTGACAACAAAGCATCGACTCCTATACGTGTCGTAACTGTACCCAATCCCGACACCTGATGACCCTAATAGAGTCGGTAAACGAGTCAAAGCACAGTACTAGCATATAGAGTCTCAATGATGTTTCAAGTAATAAGGACTAATGGTGTACAACCAAAACCGCGGACTATATCCACTCGATAAGTGATAACCACTTAGAAAGTCCGAATAGGGTAGTTCGATCATTCATCATATGAATATCTATTTGCATGCTTCGAACATCTCTATGTTCCATACCAATGAAATGTGGTACTCGGCATCGCAAATGCTAGTCTCAATCTCGAGCGATCCTTATCCTTATTTGTGGACGGCTCAATTGACTAGGAACTGTTTAGAATATACAGTGAACATAAGATGTGTTTCATGACAGTGATCTCTCTATATTCACTATCTCATCTTACTTTAGTATATTCAAGGTCTTTATCAAAATAACAATAGTATATCATTATATAATAATAAGATAAAGTGAACGTCATTTAAAGAACGTATATTATATTAAACAAAGATTGTTTACAAAAAGAGACTCTCAAAGCCCTTAGCCACAAGTTGGCTAGCGGGGCATCAAATCTTTCACTGTTGTCAAGTACACATACAAAACAAGACAATAGCCGGATAACTCCGGTGAGAATAAAATCCCAGTAAAAGCGACGTAACATGCAATATCAAATAAATATGTCAAAATCATGTTATAACATAAACATTCTTCGATGATAAATAAATATGAAATGCATGTGCTTAAAAATCGGGATTATCAAATCGGATAATCAAGGGAGACTCGATACTTCGGTTGGGATCCCGAGAACAAGATATCGTATCAACTCACCTACTCTCCCGATCGGGGTGGCAATACGTATCTCAATCCTCTAGACTTCGAGCAACTATAATGAGTATTCGGGTCGCTAGGCGTAACTCAACAACCTAGGCCACTCAAATATAGCTCCCGAATCGTCTAAATCCTATCGGGGCAACTCAGCCCATTTCAAAATCAATGGATTTAGGCTCAAGATGAATGCACATGAAACAGATGCAATTAAATCAAATTAAAACGACAATTCTATTTATTCAGACATCAAAATATCGTAGATGTCATCTCATTAATTCATATATTCAAAATCATGAATATAATATCAAAAATCATTGAAATAATTCCAAATAAGCAAACTCATGTTTTTCAATTCGAATATATGCATCAATTAATTCAAACAATTTCATATAGACAAAATCATGTCTTTTAAGTAATATCGAAATCAATTAATCAGTCAAATTCTCAGTCAATATCAAATAATCAAATAAACATGCAAGTATGTGATTTTAATCGGGAACTCGAGAACCTTAATCTCGCTCGAGTATTCATTCCCTTCGAAATCCACATCAGCTCATACCTCAATTTTCCAATCTAAAAAAGCTCAAATCCTTATACTGCTGATTTCTGCCTCTAATTATCATCGACTAGCTTTCAATCTGCGAAAAATCATATAATGGTCAAAAGTCAACCTTAGTCAACTGTGGTCAAACTTTGACCAAAAATTTCCGAACTTTAATGCGCTCTCACTACTTAACGATTTTGAATCTCGACTCGAAACTTGGATATTTGAATTCATCTCTTCGAGACGATCAAAATTGGGTAACACGTCGATGGTCGCCGGAAAATTTGGGGGAGGCGGCGACGCAGCGGCGACGAGCAAATCAACTCCAAAAATTCTGAATTTTGGCATGGTTCTAGATCTCGACGAGACGATTCCAACAATATAAGCCACGACCGGAATGGAGGTCCGACGCTGCGGCGATCGGAGAAAAATAGGGCGGCGGCCGTGGCGGTTTAAAAACTCCGATCTGCACCAAATATGCCGAAATAATCTACCAAAAGCTAGGGAAATGTTCTACCCATCATCTACTATCATTTAGCAACTCGAAAACTAACAAAAACGAGCTCGAAATCGCGAAATCAAATCGAAGAAGACGATGAACAGTACTGAGAAAATTCTGTGCAGATTTCGTCCGTTCATTCTTACTTTCCCGGCGATCCAACCGTCCGATCTTTGATTTCTTTACACCAATAGCTTCGTCTTGATGTTGGCTACAAAGTGACTGATCGGATCTTTGATCGGAGCTCCGGTGAACGTCCAGAAAAATCAAAAACTACGGCTGCTACAGTAAAGTCGAGAAAATGGAAAAAATTGGGGAAAAATCTTGATCCGTGTTTTCTCAGTGTGAGTTTTCTATTTATAGTAACCCGATATTTTCGGGTCTCAGACTAATTTATTTGATACCCAACTGGTAAAAATTAGTCTTAAATCTGATATTTTCCGGTACACGCACCCAACATCAATAACATCATTTTTTTGAAATTATACACTTTGACCAGTCAATTGAACTCATAAATTTCCAATTTAATTTCTAAGTCCAACTTAGACTCTGACCAGTCATCTCAGTCAATATTTTCCCAAATTAAATTTATCTGGCATAAATAATTATTTTTATTTCGATATCTCAATAATTATTTCAAAATGCCAAATAATACCAGATATCCAAAAATAGTCAAATTCATTGATTAACTGGTATGTGTATTTTATAAATACAATCTATAATCTCATTAGCAATAATAATTATTTCATCAACTCAATAATTATTTTAATTGCTAATTAATTCGATAATTAATTTTTGGGGCGTTACAATTCTCCCCCTCTAAGAATTGATTTCGTCCTCGAAATCGCATGCAATCTGAGAACATCAGATAAAGATCTGAAAGAAACTGTACTCAATCTCATTGCAATAAAGAGATTCGGATATCTCTAACTCATATCATGTTCTATCTTCCAAGTGATTTCTTCGACCTTCTTTAAGTCATTATACTGAAACAACTAGAATTGACTTGTTCTAGAACTACTTCTCTTTCAGTACGTAATATGTATCTGTCATCGGTTATCGATCAATCAAAGTAGTTCAAAGTCTCATTCAATTCAGTCTCATCTCGCCAAAGTATAAAGGAACGAATATTGTTCCATTATTAAAGTCTAAATCAAGACTTACAACTCTGACACATCTGTCTCGCACTGTTCTGATTCTATTCGGAATCATAATCACTTTCTCTGACATCTATGACCACATGAGGTCAAATCGTACTCTATCGCTGATGTATTTCAGAATCATCATTCTCGAAATGAGAAGAAAATTTGCAGTACTCATCGTATCTCGCTTCGAAAAGAGTCATCTCTAAACTCTTCTGGTATTTGTTCAAATCAGAACAATCAACCAAATCATGAATCTAGCCAACTAGTGCAAACTCTAGCACTGCGGCTCATGGAATATCCTCCCAAAACCATGAACATTCTGCTCTAGCTGTCTGTTGGTCTGAAATAATATATTATACTCTGATAAGGCGAGGAAAAAAAAGTTTCTTGAATATCTAACTCTGACCTAAATTCGGTTATCAGATTTTAGCTGTCTGTCAGTTGATAATGGATCAACCAAGAATACTTCGAAATCCTCTAACAAGTCAACAATTCAATCTTCAATCAATCAATCTCAATCTAAACCCAATACACAGTTTAGAATTCAACGGAAACTTATGTCAATCAGACAGTTTCTAACATCTCAAACTCCTCTACTGAGTCAATCTCAACCAAGTCGACATTCATCCAATGTCTTAAAATCAAATTTGATCAATCAACAATTCGCACAATCCCAAAATTCAATATCAAAAAGTTCTTTCTTTGCTGTCATTTCATAGGATCACTCAATCATCTGCGAGTCACAATCTGTTCTCGCAATCATGGGACAATCAAAATCAAAAGTTCAAAAATTCTCATCGAATTCTTCCCAATAACCATCAAATAATAATCAATCAGTAAGGCAAGTTTAAATCCCAAAATTTCTCATTCGATCATAAATCGCAAACAACATCGTATTATTCTCACCAATTGGAAGAACAACACTCAGGTATTCATCTATATGCTCTGAAACTTATTTGGTACTAGTTACACTAATTCAAGTTTCTTCTTCTTCTAATTCGCTCTTTCTGATCTCAAGTGTTGGTAATTCTCGCAATTGAGTTCGAATGCTAAAAAGAAGATGCAACATCTCTACTAACACTGCAATTTGTTTCAAAATTTCTCAAAATACCTAAAATTGAACGATCTTCGGACATAATCTTTATCCGGATCGGTCAAACACTAAATTCAGATAGTGCTATCAATCTCTATCAGTTACGAGCCAACAAAATCGTATATACTGAAGATATAACTCAAATCATCAATGACTCTCAGAGTCAGAATCAAATCAATATCAACGAAAATTGCTAAAGTCATGATTATCAGTAGAAAGAATTCTGGACAACAAACTCTGCTAAGTGAAAACAACTCACTTGCATTTCAAAATCGTGGGTGAATACTTCAGATCAGGCTAAAAGAATAAGTAAAATGAGCCAAACAATCAATATAAAATCAAGTGATCACTCATCAACAGGTACGACATAATGCCCATCATGAAGACAAACCAAAATCATGGTTGTCAACGTGGCCTCAATCACGAGGAGTCCGCACGCACTCATCGATTAGGACTCGGTCCTAAAGCATATTCGAATGTCGCAACAAATAAATCTAGATCACCAAGAAATCAGATAATCAAAATTCACCCGAATCAATATCAATGTCCAAAAAGAAATTTCAATTTCTCAAGAATTATGAATTTCTGAAATTCAGACTCGGAATTTCAATCGATGTCAAATGGAAATAATTATCAAAGTCAAGGTCATGCGAATCAAGGATGCATAACTAAAATAGGATTCAAGAATCTTCATATTAATCGAAGGAAGGCTCAACTGTAACTGAATTCGGTGTCTTTCCAAAAACACTAATATCAACCTCTTATTCTATCGAAAAGAATTTCATCCCAACAATTCTCAAATTCATCTCTTTTCAAAATATCAATCACAATAACTCCTCAACCACTTAAATATTAGAAATTCATACAATTTCCCTTAAGACCCAATAAAAGTATCATTCTCGAAAGAGCAATATTGGATACATCAATAAAATCTCAATATCATCAATTGAGATCTAATCGAATTCTCAAAATATTCAATTAATCCTAATCATCCCAAAAGTTTAGCATAAGAGTGCAGATATTCTTACATTCAAAAATAACTTTCAAAAATATCGCAAAATTAGATCAATTCTCAATAATTCAATCATTTATCAACATCTAATCACAATAGATCCAAGCAATCGGACACAGTCTGTTCATTCATATATATCAATCTCATAATGCTATAAATATAAACATCAACTCAAAAGACATAATCAACTTAATGTCCTTACTGAGTACATCTAGATCTTAATTCACTTCTACTCAATCTCTTGATATCAAACAAAATTCAAGCTTATCATCTCTGATAAATCGAATCATCTACTCAGAATGGGCATTTTCAAACATCTAGCTTTGATCTCAGAGTATTACACAACACTCTCTCAAAACGTACACCACATTCTTCACATCGACAAGTCAAGATCAATAGAATTTTTAACTCGAGGATTCTTACCATTCCAATACAATCGCTGCTCAAATCTGATCTCATTCTGAAATTCTGAAATTCTTAATATCGGAGTTCTATCTCTGTTCCGTATTTAGGTTCATCTGATACGAATCAATTCAATCATTACTAAGAATTAAAATATCAACTCTTAACTTGATCAATCTAAGCCACAATAAACTTCGAGTGGTTTTTAATTCAATTTCCTCAAGAAGGAACATCATCTATTCATATTCTAGATTATTTCATCTTTCATCAATACCATTTCTCAATTTCTAGAGTATACAATTCTTCGCTCAACAAGGAGATTTAGTTGATAACGGCAGAGATATAACATTTCAGAATATCATAATAAAATCTCACTTGCCATCATACTCTCCTCAACAAATTCATGAACATAAAACTCTTTCCAAAACGTCAATTCTCATAGCGAGCAATCTAATCATCACAATTCAAATCTGGTTTGCTAACTATCTGAACCATATCGGCTTAACAATTATAACCTCAAATAATCACAAACACAAATCTCAAAATATCAAAATCATCAACTCTGTTTCGATCATCCTCTAATCATCATACTCATGTAATCGCATGAGTGTTTAAATTCTCATCTCGAATTCAGTTCTGATACTCTTTCATATAATGCATGCTTTTAAAATCAATTCACATAATCAAAGAGGCACATAATTCTGAATCAGTAAAGCATGCTCGCATGTAATTCAAGTAATCAAACAATGAAATTAATCACATGTGAAATAAAATAATTCAAGCAGACTCGATCTACCCCACTCACTCACTTCTATTCCAGTCCAAGAATCTTATCGCTCTTATACCACTTAATATGAGGACCTCGATTCTAATCAACTAATCTCAAATAGTAAAACAATCATCGATAAATAAATGAGCCAATTTTTATTTTTTTTAAATCAAGAACAGTGCCTCGCTCGAGCGGTAGAAAAATATTCGGCTCGAGCGAGATCATCTCGGGCTTAACTATAAAAATCAATTTAACTCGTTCTTCGACATACATAAATTCTAAGAATAATCGGAGCATAAAAATACATGCAGTATTATAAATCAACAATAAAAGCATGCTTCAATAAATAACCGAGTTCTAAAAGTTATTCAACTCTAAATCGATGCCTCACATCTATCATTCGATCCCAAGCTAACCACGTCGACTCTGACTAGCTCCTGCCCCACCTGTTGTCAAGTACACATACAAAACAAGACAACAGCCGGATAACTCCGGTGAGAATAAAATCCCAATAAAAGCGATGTAACATACAATATCAAATAAATATGTCAAAATCATGTTATAACATAAACATTCTTCGATGATAAATAAATAT
This sequence comes from Henckelia pumila, assembly GCF_033568475.1. Classification (NCBI taxonomy): domain Eukaryota; kingdom Viridiplantae; phylum Streptophyta; class Magnoliopsida; order Lamiales; family Gesneriaceae; genus Henckelia; species Henckelia pumila. The sequence continues at coordinate 896,316 of NW_027331874.1, forward strand.
GAAATGCATGTGCTTAAAAATCGGGATTATCAAATCGGATAATCAAGGGAGGCTCGATACTTCGGTTGGGATCTCGAGAACAAGATATCGTATCAACTCACCTACGCTCCCGATCGGGGTGGCAATACGTATCTCAATCCTCTAGACTTCGAGCAACTATAATGAGTATTCGGGTCGCTAGGCGTAACTCAACAACCTAGGCCACTCAAATATAGTTCCCGAATCGTCTAAATCCTATCGGGGCAACTCAGCCCATTTCAAAATCAATGGATTTAGGCTCAAGATGAATGCACATGAAACAGATGCAATTAAATCAAATTAAAACGATAATTCTATTTATTCAGACATCAAAATATCTTAGATGTCATCTCATTAATTCATATATTCAAAATCATGAATATAATATCAAAAATCATTGAAATAATTCCAAATAAGCAAACTCATGCTTTTCAATTCGAATATATGCATCAATTAATTCAAACAATTTCATATAGACAAAATCATGTCTTTTAAGTAATATCGAAATCAATTAATCAGTCAAATTCTCAATCAATATCAAATAATCAAATAAACATGCAAGTATGTGATTTTAATCGGGAACTCGAGAACCTCAATCTCGCTCGAGTATTCATTCCCTTCGAAATCCACATCAGCTCATACCTCAATTTTCCAATCTGAAAAATCTCAAATCCTTAAACAGCTGATTTCTGCCTCTAATTATCATCGACTAGCTTTCAATCTGCGAAAAATCATATAATGGTCAAAAGTCAACCTTAGTCAACTGTGGTCAAACTTTGACCAAAAATTTCCGAACTTTAATGCGCTCTCACCGCTTAACGATTTTGAATCTCGACTCTAAACTTGGATATTTGAATTCATCTCGTCGAGACGATCAAAATTGGGTAACACGTCAATGGTCGCCGGAAATTTTGGGGGAGGCGGCGACGCGGCGGCGATGAGCAAATCAACTCCAAAAATTCTGAATTTTGGCATGGTTGTAGATCTCAACGAGACGATTCCAACAATATAAGCCACAACCGGAATGGAGGTCCGACGCGGCGGCGATCGGAGAAAAATAGGGCGGCGGCGGTGGCGGTTTAAAAACTCCGATCTGCACCAAATATGCCGAAATAATCTACCAAAAGCTAGGGAAATGTTCTACCCATCATCTACTATCATTTAGCAACTCGAACACTAACAAAAACGAGCTCGAAATCGCGAAATCAAATCGAAGAAGACGATGAACAGTACCGAGAAAATTCTGTGCAGATTTCGTCCGTTCATTCTCACTTTCCCGGCGATCCAACTGTCCGATCTTTGATTTCTTTACACCAATAGCTTCATCTTGATGTTGGCTACAAAGTTACCTATCGGATCTTTGATCGGAGCTCTGGTGAACGTCCAAAAAAATCAAAAACTACGGCTGCTACAGTAAAGTCGAGAAAATGGGAAAAATTGGGGAAAAATCTTGATCCGTGTTTTCTCAGTGTGAGTTTTCTATTTATAGTAACCCGATATTTTCGGGTTTCGTACTAATTTATTTGATACCCAACTAGTAAAAATTAGTCTTAAATCTGATATTTTCCGGTACATGCACCCAACATCAATAACATCATTTTTCTGAAATTATACAGTTTGACCAGTCAATTGAACTCATAAATTTCCAATTTAATTTCTAAGTCCAATTTAGACTCGGACCAGTCATCTCAGTCAATATTTTCCCAAATTAAATTTATCTTGCATAAATAATTATTTTTATTTCGATATCTCAATAATTATTTCAAAATGCCAAATAATACCAGATATCTAGAAATAGTCAAATTCATTGATTAACTGGTATGTGTATTTTAAAAATACAATCTATAATCTCATTAGCAATAATAATTATTTAATCAACTCAATAATTATTTTAATTGCTAATTAATTCGATAATTAATTTTTGGAGCGTTAAAGAGGATGTGAGATGAACAATTTCGATCACGAGTTGCGGAGTAATTTGAGTTTTTCAGGCTTAAAATCTACATTGGATGATGTTGAGATGAAGGGGCAAGATAGATCTGTCTTGACAAGAGTCCTCGTAGCTTTTAAAAATTCCAGGGCGCGGGTGCGCTGAGATTTGGGCACAAGGGCGCCGCGACGTTGAGGCTATAGTGCGGGTGCGCTGCTCAAACAGTGTGGGGGAGCCCTGCCTCAAAATAAATTTTGGCTATGAGCACAGGGAAACTATTCTTATAGCGCGGGAGCGCCCTGGAATCGAATTTCCTTCCATTATTTTTCGGCGATTGGCATGGGCACGGGTGCACTGTTCTGTAGGCATGTAAAAATGTCTAAATTAATTAATTTGGAATACATGCTATTAAAATTTAAAAAAACTAGCACTAAACGACATAAAAATATTAAATTCAAGAGAGATAATAAAATTTTGGGTTGCCTCCCAAAAAGCGCTTGGTTTAACGTCACCAGCCCGACTTTCCTAGTTCCTTAACATGGGCTCTATCAATGAAATACTCTCGATGTTCCGCACTTCATCTCCAAAATAATGCTTAAGTCTTTGACCATTAACTTGAAATTTGCGTCCATCATGAAAACTCATATCAATGGCGCCATACGGATGCACTTTTCCACTGTGAACAGGCCAGACCATCTCAATTTCAACTTACCTGGAAATAATCTGAGACGAGAATTAAATAATAATACATGATGTCCAGGCTCGAATTTTCGCCTCAATATTTTTTTTTGTGCCACTTCTTGGTCTGTTCTTTGTAGATCTTTGCATTTTCATAAGCATTATTACGAAAATCCTCCATCTCATTCAATTGCAACATCCGCACTTTGCCAGCTACTTTCAGATCAAAATTAAATTTTTTCACAGCCCAATACTGAGACGACCCTAACCTATAATTTAATTAAAAATAAGGATTTTAATAAAAAAAAAATTGGCATGACCTATTTGTAACTATTAAAAACCACTTGTCTCAAACACATCATTTAAATAAACTAACATAAGACAAGAAATTGGTACGAGAAAGACATGAGTTTAATTAAACAGTACAATCTCATACGAAAGTTTGAAATAGTAAAAATAGTTTACATGCCATAAAACAAGTTTGCAGGGAAAGCACATCATGCCATAAACTTTGAAAAATAACATAGCTCCTTAGTTCATTATTCAGTACTAAAAATGCGGAAAAATAAATAAAAAGAGACGGTCGTGGGTCAGCCCTACCAGTGCGTCAGCCCAGGGTTTCCTGCTAGGGATGGCAATGGGTCGGGTCTAAACCCGGCCCCGCATTGAACTCGACCCGGCGAGGCGGGTTTAGACCCGGCCAAGCGGGTCCACATGCGGGTCTGGGGCGGGTCCCGGGTTTGGCTGAACCCGCCCCGCCAAAAATATATATATTAAATATACTTTAATATAAATATAAAATATACATGTATATATATATTAATAATATATAATTATATTATTTATATTACATAATCAATATTTTATCCCTAATTTGAGTTTATAATATTTTTGGATTTAAATAATTTTAATATATTATGATATTTTTAATATGAAATTATATTATTATGATTTTTCTTTTGTTATTAATTATTAATTAAATAAAAAATGATATATTTTAACTTGTAAGAATATTTTTTGTCCTAAATATTATTAATATAAATTTAAAAAATAAATTTAATGATGATTTGTTAATTTTTTAACTTATTTAATTTTTTATTTAAAAAAATTTAAATTATATTTAATTTAGCGGGTCCAACGTGTCTAACCCGGATTGGACCCGTCGGATCCATGGGGCGGGGCGGGTCCACGGGTTGGCAGGGCGGGTCTCGGGTTTGCCCAAACCCGCCCCGTTGCCATCCCTATTTCCTGCCCCTCGGTACCAAAAGCATCGTCACCTGCACCAAGCAAAGATAGTGAGTCTAAAAAACCAACAAGTATAAACCATGAAATAACGAGGGTTTAAAATACATTCATAATACCTAAAATACTAGTGCGTACAATACCTTGAAACTTTCTCAAAAATGTCTTAAAGATCAAAGGAAAAGAGACTTGAAACTGTAAAGATAGTCACATGCAATGAACTCACAGCTTTAACAAACTCACACTTTAAACTTTAACTCAACTCAAGCATTTAAACATAACTTTCATATACTTTAAATTTAAACTTTAACTTTAAACTTTAACTTTCCTCTGTGAATTTAGATCCTCGATTGCGACTCTATTTTGTTTGATCGATCAATGGCTACAGTACTATGCCGGCAAGGAAGCCAAGATCTCTCCCGACGCGACATTTCCCTTTTGCTCTGATTTGGTAGGGGAGCCGAGATGTTTTCCGGCCGCACACTACACATTTGATTTGGTAGGGGAGCTGAGATGTCTCCCAGCTTCACACTACACGTCTAATTGGAAAGTGAGTCGAGGAATCCCCCGACGGACATTGCATGTCTCGTCATAATCAACTCACTTCATTCAAAATCTTTACTTTACTCAACTTCAAATCAAACTTTTACTTAAATCGAATATGCGAAGGCAGTTTCACTCAACTTGATCAAAACTTTACTCCACTCAAGGAATGGGAGTAACACACTTGAATGTTCAACTTTAGGGGATGAAAACCCAGCTTTAAAACAAGAAAGTATGATGATCAAGAGGCTGCCCCAATGGTAAACTACCCAATCAAGCCACTTTTTTTCCTCAATCACGACTTACCTCGAGTGGTTCAACCGAAAAACCCATGAATCAACTTTACCTTAACCAAATTGACTCCCGCTTGAACCGACACTCTCTAAACACTATAAACTAACCCCAAGGACCAGGTTACAGCCTCCAAAGCCAACCCGAAAGTGTCGATGATGTTGCTGTGAGAGTGTCGATGATGTTGCCCATTGGAGATGCTGCACGGACCAATTACGAGGGGACGGAGAAAAAAATTTAAAGAAGCACTTCAAACATTAATGACAAATTATCAAGAAGAAAGTGAAAGCCTTGAAGATCAATTTGGAGGAAGTTTTAAAGTCATTAAAATGGAAGAGGATGAACAATGTGAAGGAAAATGGAGTAAAATGTTGTCCCGGGAAAAGCGCTGTTGCGCCTCATTGTGCGCAAATGCGCCTCATGGACAAGAACCAAGCGCTGCTGCGCATCCGGAAGTGCTATTGCGCGTGAGAAACAAAGAGGGCAAGCGCTACTGCGCTTGATGAGGCACTGCTACATGACTTGGAGCGCAATTGCGCATGGGAAGTGCGCTTCTGCGCATACGGAGAGAGGGTTGTACGTACTTGTGCGCTTCTGCGGGAAAATGCTTCGCGTTCTTACGCTTCTGTGAAAATTGATTCGCAATATTGCGCTACTGCGAAAATTCCTTGCACTTCTGCGCTTTCTTTCGAGACACACATAACGTGGCATGTTGTGTGTAAGAGAGAGTTAATTATTTATTTTATTATTTCGTGATATATTCCTATTTTTGAGTATTCTAGTCATGTTAGGAAATTATCACAACAATATTTTAGCATATCTTTGCAATATTTTGCATTATCTTTTATTTTGAGTTGAAAACTATAAATACATTATTTTTTATCATTAATAATAGAATTCATATTTTTGATTATATTCAAACTAAAATTCTCTCTAGAATTTTATTGAGGCTTTTCTAGCTTTATTCAAATCAAACTTATCAAAGTTTTCAATTTTGTGGCGTTTGTCGATTTTTTTTCTACATGTTGTCAGAGGCAAGTTTTTTGAAGGTTTGGTTGAGATCAATTGTTTTCTTCGTGATTATTTGTTGCTAGTTTCAAGTAAACTAGAGGTGAATAATCCAAATTCGTTACTTGTTTCAAGATCGGGAAAATTATTTGATTTTTTTTGTTATTGGATTGAGGGTGAGATTCGATATAATCGTGTTTTTCTTCCATACAACGAGAATTAATATCATATAGCATACTCCCTATTTCCTATAAGTCGTCAACACACGGATGACGCATGCCCCAGAGCTTGGGCACAGCCTAGCTACGACTCCTGGACACCTCGCCAGAGCTCCACCGCCTAGCCACTACTACGGACACTGTCCATTATATAAAAACTACTAAATACTTCAACTCTTAAAATAAGAGTACCCAAAAGCTCTTAAAATCGAGCTAACATGGGCCAAGGATAGGTTTGATTTTGCATTTGAAAATGAGTCCTCGGACCCCTATTTATAGACTTCGATCATACACTCTGATCCGTGCATGAGTGCCACATTCCGATCGGGTGATATCGGATTTTCCGATCCCACTTCGGAGGCTCAGATCCCTTTGCATGCAGCTACGTGCGCAAACCTTTTGGCCACGTGAATGGCATTGAGTTCGGATGCTCTGATCTGCCCGGTAGCTTCCGAACTCCATCGATGGCTCCGATCTGGTTCGGACCCTCCGAACTGCTCGAGCCCAAAGAAGCGCATTTAGCATTTTCCGGTATTTTGGACCCAATTCCTTAGTCCGTTGGATCATATAAAAAATCCCTTAATCATGTTTTAATAAATCTAAACATGATTAGAAACTTAATCTAGTAAAATGTAACCGTACTACTATATTCTCCCCCACTTAAGATAATTTCATCCTCGAAATAAATCTTAAGTACCGATACGGACTTGAATAAGAACAACAAGTTCTTTATTCTCTCATATCATTTTACAAGATCTCATTGAATCCAAATAATTGCCAGTAACAACATGGTCTCTCCACAAGTGTCAAATATGTATCCATTGTACCTTAGATGATTGCAAGATGTAAGACTCATCTACCATAAATCATCATTACAGTGACACATAGAACACATCGTGGATTACTAGACCTATACAGCGGCAATGCTAGTATGTAATATATTTCATTTACTGTCCAACATCCCAATTGGACAAATAAACTCTAGAGATACCTTTCTGGTAAACCAACTATATCAACCCCCGGTTGAATTAATTATGGTCCTTCAACCTGTCATTTCTCTCACTTCTTCCCAGAACAGTGGAGTATGACATCATCGTCCATACAACGCCTCAAATGGTGTCACACCATTACTGTTATTATAACTATTGTTGTACGTAAAATCAATCAGTGGCAACTGATCTTGTCAAGCTGGACCAAATTTCACACTTGTAACATATCTCCAAGAGTATGAATCATGCATTCCGACTAATCATCAGTCTCCGGATGATAAGCTGAACTCGAGCCATGAATAGTACCCTTATCATGTTACAAAATCCCCCAAAATCTGGAAATACATCTGGAGTCCCATTCCCTGACAATGTCTACTGGTATGCCATGGAAACTCGCAATTTCCTGAATATGTAATCAATCACTACTGTCAAAAGTGAAATCTCAATTACATGAAACGAAATGCGTTGTCTCGGTGAGTCGATACATCACAACCCTGATAGTATCATAATTCCTCGAGATTACTAGTAAATGGGTCACAAAGTCCATCGTGAGAACTCCCATTTATACTCAGGAATCGATAACTTATGATACAAACTTCAAAGTTATCGATGTTCAATCTAGATCTGTTGATAAACCCAATACTTAGGAAACATACTGATAAACAAAGCTCTTTATACCTTTCCACCTGAATTGATTACACAAGTCCTTGTACACCGAAAGGATTCTCATACTAATGACTAACGCTTGTCATATCACATGTGACAACGTTGTTGTCCACAATATTTGATTTCCTAAACCCTTCATGTTCTCTTCTTGGAAAAATAAATATTTATTTTGTTGACTCAAAAGTCTATTAGTACAATCCCTAATACTAATATAATGACATCTATCTCATAACTTGAGATAACACCTGAAAATGAGAATACTGATTATCTAGCCACGGATAATAATAATTCCTTGCTGAATTCTAACTTACGCTACTAGATGAAAAAAAACTGTTTCATCCCTCTTTGGTAAAGTCCTTAAATCAATACAATCTAACTAATCCCTTACTCGATCTCATCGAATCAGACATATCAATGGCCTAACTCATCCAATATACATTTCAAAAAATCGGTGACAACAATCCCGCTAGACCTGGTAACTTTAAATCTCAGCTGATGTCCTTTTTCCACGTGTAAACACTTGATGCTATCTTGTTAGTACCCATTGAAATTCAAACACTTGCTAGATCAATTTCTGACACTGAAATCCCAGAAGTACTGTAAAAAAATTCCTGAGAACTTCTTACCAGGGTACTGTATTCATCCTATCAGTTTCTTCCAATGATTAACAATCTCACAGTTCAGTTCCTAATCACCAAGCAATAAACAATTCCATTCGTTCTTCTATAAAAAAACATTTACCTTCCCCATCACGGGGTTACAACATCTGTATCTGCCACAGATATATTAGAAGTAAAACTTCTTATCAACTCTTCTTAAGAAGAAGGAAACCCAAAAGCTGAACTAACATATTTCTTGGAAACAACTACGTCTATCTCTGACTGTCTCAGTCGATAGTCACAAATAGTCATTGGGCACTAATCTTGCACCAGTCTAACTAACTATTTCAAAGCAAACATGAAACCTAAGTGCTCAATTTTCACTATCCAAGTGAATTCTTATACTGCCGAATCCATGATGTAACTTAGAAGGCTCATGACATCCGTCAAACACTAACTAGATCAATCATCTGATAGATCTCAAACTCTTCTGAAGCAAAATGTTCCTAGTCAGGAAACACTTATCCCATCACACTTCTTATCCACCAATAAGATCCAGTATCTTTTCAAGGTTATCAACTGACACTAAGTTATACTTTAACGTAACTTTTGCAATGATCTCTAGACTGGGTAAATTTTTCCATCACTCTCTGAAGTGCAAAAATACTTCCAGGGCAACATTGAAAATATATTCCACCATGTCTAGCCTTGATCATTGTTCACGTCTCCCAATATAAGTCATCTCGGTGTTCTAATGAAAAATTGTCATTACTTGACAACCCAACAATCATATTTCAATTCTTATAGGGAAACTTACCTAAGTAAATCCATCACTTAGAATCCAAATTCATCATGATGATCAAGACCCCGATCACTAGTTGTATCTCTAATATAATCAAACAATACTGGTCAAACCTCTTGGTTCTCTCCTAGTATCACGTGCGAGAGCTATCTGTCCAGAATAAACACTTTTCAATGAATTCTTTCCAAGACTATTCTATCAACGAAAACTAAAATTTGTATCTCTGACGAAGTCAGAAGATAATTCATCACATCCCTTGGCACTAACCCAGCACCAAGAATAATCTAAAGAAGACTCAAATAAAATCTGAATATTCTCCTGATAGTTATACCTATTGTTATGACTGTGCATACATCGAGACTGAGGTAAGTCTTCCTAAAATGCCAAACTGAAACAGAACACTCTTCCCAGAGTACACCGACATAAGGTCGTACTTACTATACCATCTCGAAACCCGACAGTCATTAGCATCCTGGCATAACTCATTCTTGAGTCTCTCATGAATTCCATCATTACTGAGCAATATTCCTATCTGGACCAAAATCATTGGTCAAGGAAAACTTTCATAATTTCACAGAAGCACAACTCAAATCCCGAGTGTACAAGGATCTGGCAATTAATCCTGTTGAATACCAATTCAACTAAACTCTTGGATTAAATCCCGAAATCCCAAATTAAAGACCGAAACTTATCTGCTTAGAACGATTACATGTCAAGGAAAAATCCTTCCACGACTGTTCTGACAACAGAAATTCTTGTTATGTATCTCTTGAAGAAATCAGACAAAAAAAAATTGCCTTAAATATTGAATCTCATAAATCTTCACGAGATACTTTCAATATCAATATATTTTCACTATGATTGTTGCAAAATACTAGACTAAGGTAGCCTCCCCCTGAATAACCATCTGAAAACATGAGAGGCTTCCAGATTAATATAAGCCTAGGGTCGCGCTTCCTTCTCAGTCTAATCATCTATTCACACAGTTCCACAGTGCTTAGTATAATTTCTCATTATGCCCTTGATAATACACATCATCTCTGGCAAACACTTAGCTTACTAGAATATTCTAGGTAAAGCATCTAGAACTATTCATCTGTAACATAATTAAATCTCAAGTAAACATTTAAACAAAAGATTAATCATTTATTCAATATAACCAAGATAATCTCAAAGATTACAATACTTGAACCACTAATTCAGGTTCTAATACAATCTTTATTACAATCTCATGTTATGCATAACTTAATTAAAAGATTATACTAAAAGATGTACAATACAACAATAACTAAGTACATCAAATAACTGAGATCTTTTAATACATCTGATTCAACTGATTACAACTGAAATATTGTTTACAACAAAACTTAATACATTATTTAAATTCTTGCGGAATTCTTTCATTCCATCTACTGATCTTGAACTTGAAGTTTCCCGTCTGCCACACAAAAGAATCAATGCAAGAATGTCAGTAGACCTTCTTCCTCACAAGATCTAAAATATGAAATCTTGCTAATCTACCGGATCCTTCCAACATTGTTGGGTTCCTTATTTGGTAGATGAAACAAGATTTTTCTGACAATCTCTCCAAATACTACTGGAGAGTCTTCAGAGGTGGCTTCCTTGGTCGAAGCTAAATGGATGACTACATGTCACACATTCCATTCAACCTTGAGAAGCGTCTAGCGTTGAAAACTGGATCTTCTCTTCCAGCTACATCCTGCTGGGATCCACATAGTACAAAATTCTGATGCCAACCTTGGTAATGACGATCTTGGAAAAGCCTAGGTATCCTGTTATTCCAATTCCTGATACTACTATCGTCATTGAATCCAACTTGAAATCCTACAAAGGATAACCCAAAATCAATACTATGTCCCAAAGAATCTTATTGCATGATCTGATACCATAAATTTAGTGACTCGCGCCGTGATCACCTACTAATCAGAAGTTTAAGCATGAAATTAATCAATAAATAATCTTAATCGGAGTAAATTGCTGAACTTAAATAAGTCAATACCAAAAAAGCAAGACCTAGTGGTCAACCCTGCCATCCAGCCTTGGTCACCACCTAACCTCCCTGTCATCAGGAGAACTACCTGCATCTGCCCCATTGAATGGGTATCCAGACAACAGAAAATAATCTAAAGTGAGCCTAACATGCTCATATGAGAGTATAAGTATACGGTACTATATGTGGATGTATGCAAATGAACTGGGTATCAAGACACTCAGGTCAAGAAACTAGCTCATAGACCAGGCCCAGGGTATATAGCACGCTGCGTCGTCGCCTCAGGATGTGGCTCATATACCCAGTGGATAATGGTGAACTGATACTAGTACAAATGTCCAACCATAATGGTGACCTGATACAAGACTTACGTATTCAACCATCCACAACTCGTAGGGTGACCGCCCTACTACTACAGGATATCTCAAAGATACTGGATCAATATGCTCATGTATGCAACATACAGTCATGACATGTTGTATCATATAAATCATGCAATCACATAATACATACAAACACATAATACATGCATACTCAATCTGGATATCTCGAACAATACTTCCGTACCTTACTAAGGCAGATCCTAGAAGCTCTCCTCTAGGTCCAATCCTACTATGCAGCACTACAATACATAAATACCGTGTATTATCTAGCATGCCAAACATCACCTATCATGCTCTAAAAGTCTTAATTAAACTATAGCATACTACCTATTTTCTATAAGGAGCAAGAACCATACCTTCATTCATCGTCAGTCCGCTGATGACGCATGCCCCAGAGCTTGGGCACAGCCTAGCTACGACTCCTGGACACGTCGCCAAAGCTCCGCCTCCTGGCCACTACTACGGACATTGTCCGTTATATAAAAACTACTACCTACTCCAACTCTTAAAATAAGAGTACCCAAAAGCTCTTAAAATCGAGCTAACATGGGCCAAGGAGAGGTTTGATTTTGCATTTGAAAATGAGGCCTCGGACCCCTATTTATAGACTTCGATCCGATGCTCCGATCCCTAGATCGGATGCTCTGGTCCGTGCATGAGTGTCACGTTTCGATCGGGAGAGATCGGACGCTCTGTTCCCACTTCTGAGGCTCCGATCCCTATTGCATGCAGCTACGTGTGAAAACCTTTTGGCCACGTGCATGGCACTGAGTTTGAATGGTTCGATCTACGTTCGGACGCTCTGATCTGCCCCGTAGCTTTCGAACTCCATCGGTGGCTCCAATTTGGTTCGGACCCTCCGAACTGCTCAAGCCCAAATAAGCTCATTTAGAATTTTCCAGTATTCTGGACCCAATTCCTTGGCCCGTTGGATCATATAAAAAATCCCTTAATCATGTTTTATTAAATCTGAACATGATTATCAACTTAATCTAGTAAAATGGAACCGGGCTGCTACACATATTGTATCAACACTTTCATCTTTCTATCGAATTATCAGTTATTAGAGATTTCAGTCTATATTCATTATTTCAGTCGAAGTTTTGCCTAAGAAAACTAATTAAAAATGCAGAAGTTTAGTCAACACCAAAAATGAAAAAACTGTTGGAACACTTAGTTTTGGTGTCAAGTCAATTACAACAAAACTAATATAAAGAAAAAACTGAAAAATACACGAAAAAGGTTAACTGACATTGACAGCCAAGGAGAACAGTGTTTCAGTTGACAAATCAGCTGAACTAATTTTTTGAAGAAGAAAAAATTTTGTAACGCCCCACTGTATCAAGACGGGTCTTTTCAGCGTGCTTATGTCCTCACTCACACGCACCCTGAGTAACTTCCCAGGGGGTCACCCATCCTATAATTGCCCCAAGTCAAGCACGCTTAACTTTGGAGTTCTTATGTGATGAGCTTCCGAAAAGAAGATGCACCTTCTTGATATGAGTTGTACATATCAAATCTTTTGTACCTCTCATTCCGGTGTGGGATCAGTTCATTCATGTCACCCGTCGCCCATTCTTTGGTGGGGTTTCCATCTTTCAGGTATTAACCACCCATATTGCGGACCATGTACCGCCCTAGGACTTTTTGGCTCCGGGTGTCACATGCCCACCAGCTTCCGCTTGGTTCGTCCCCGAACCACACCGTACTGGGAGAGGCCAGGCTTTGATACCATTTGTAACGCCCCACTGTATCAAGACGGGTCTTTTCAGCGTGCTTATGTCCTCACTCACACGCACCCTGAGTAACTTCCCAGGGGGTCACCCATCCTATAATTGCCCCAAGTCAAGCACGCTTAACTTTGGAGTTCTTATGTGATGAGCTTCCGAAAAGAAGATGCACCTTCTTGATATGAGTTGTACATATCAAATCTTTTGTACCTCTCATTCCGGTGTGGGATCAGTTCATTCATGTCACCCGTCGCCCATTCTTTGGTGGGGTTTCCATCTTTCAGGTATTAACCACCCATATTGCGGACCATGTACCGCCCTAGGACTTTTTGGCTCCGGGTGTCACAAATTTGAAGTGTGTATTTACCTCCCCTCTACGCACATTTACGATCCGATAGATTTTTTGTAAAATTTGATTTCTAATAATATTATTTATCTGTACGCAACCAAGCCCTATAATTTGGGATGAAGTAATAACATGCTATTAATACACTACTTCGTATTGTTGGAACTCTTTCGAGAGCCAAATTAATTAAGTAGTAACTAATGAATGATTCATGCAGTATATATTTTGTGGGATCCGTATACATGTTTTGTGCAACATAAAAACTATATATGCCGTATTAAATTTATATATTCAGTACCCTAGATACCATATATTTGACCTAAAAAAGTAACAACATTTCAATTATAATATGGGACCAAATGTTTGCTGTTTTTTTTTCAAAAGTTATAGCCGGCTAAAATGGTACAAGTAAAATTTTTAAACTGCATACCAGTCCATACACCACGTTTCGTTTATTCTATCCAGCAATAAATAATTAAAAAGCTACTAAGTATATAAATGACGAAAAAATGTATTAAAGTTAATCTCACTAAATATTGATGTTGTTTGCATTATTTATTTATTATTTTGTTATTTATTCTCCGCTCGCATAATGGAAATTAAAAAAATTGAGATTGTGATGTATGATTGGTTTTGTTTTGCACATGAATCATTTGTAATAATTAATAATTATACTAGCAAATCGTATAAAAAAATCGTAGTACATGCGATATACGTATTCGTAGAAAAATTAGCGGATGAATTAGTATTTATTTATTTATTTTTGAAATTGAAATGATACGACAAAAAATAAAATGCAAATAAAAATATATTATACATAGTTGATTAAATGATTTTTTTTTGTTCAGAAGGATTAAATGATGTTTTGAGAATTATAAAACCAAGTTGAATCGAAGAAGATAAAATATCACAACTTGAATAAAGCTTTCGTTAGAACATGCTTTGGAAAACTCGTTTGAACCATGGATGTCAATTCAAATGGGTCGAGTAAGTTGACAAAAATATTGTAAAAATTTCTTAATCCGAACTCAATCAACCAAAATCAACCCGGTTTTATTTTTATATATTTTTTAAAAAAATAATTAAATATAAATTCAAAATACACAACATTGATAGTAATATACTTCCTAAAAAAAATCAAAATTATTTTAAAAAATCAAAATTATTCAAAATAAAACGAAAATCTATTATATCAAAATAATTTTTTTCAAACATACAACATATAAAAATGTAGCAAATCACATTTCTTAATTTTATATAAAATAATAATAAAAAAAAGTTTTGTGTCATCTCGAGTCAACCGAGCCCAATTAATTTGTTTGAGTTACCTTTCGGGTCAACCCGAGTCGATCCGAACTCAAAAAACTCCAACCCTAACCCGATATTTTTCGGGTCGAATCGTGTCGGTTGACGGGTTGAATTGAATTTTGACACCCCTAATTTGTAGAGAATTAGTGCAGATTGACGTGCTAAGCCATTGTTATGCAATAATACCTTGATCTTTATGATCAATTATCAAGAAATGAAAGGAAAGAAAACTTTTCCTACCAAGACAACTTTATACAAAGCCACAAGCTAACCAAGAATATATTGCAAAAGTGTTTCCATTCACACACAGATTCTTCGGAAGAATCCCATGATCAAAATGGGAAGCAATAGAGGCAGATCATCAACTAAAAAAGGATTAAGTTTGCCACTAAATATTATCAAACCCTCAGATAACTTGTAATGCAGGGGAGATATTTACATAACTTGGCTTACTTTTTTTTACCTCCTTTCCCTTTCCTAGCCTTGTTGTACTTCTTCTTTCCTTTTCCACGAGTGACAGGTTCGGTTGCCTGGTTTCTGGGCTTCTTTACTTCATCAACAGCAAAATTTTCAGATGTGTCAGAGTCTTCAAGGTTGCTGTGGGAGATTTTCTCATCAATCAGTTCACTGGAGACAACACTTGATTTTGTGTCGAGCACAGTTGATAACAAGTCTTCCAGTCGAGGCCTTCTCGACTCCAACCTCTTCAAAAGTTCTCCCATCTCAGACATTTCTCGACCATCCAAATTACTGCATTAATGGCAGATCACAGTAATTATCGCACTGAGTTCATGGCAAAAGAAATCAACAAGCTCACAGTGATCTCTGAAAAATCATGTGACCGAGGTTTTTCTTGCAGAAATAGATTTAATTATATATTCTTCAATGAAAAAATAAAAAGAACTACAAAGATTTTCGCACCACTGGACCCTGTAAGTAGGACAAAAAAATATAAAAATATTGTGTGTTTCGAATCTGTCTGTGGTTCTTTAGTTTTTTTTTTTTTTTGGCAAATTTGTAATGATAACCAACCACCTCTTATCTAGCAATGATGAAAGCAGATTCAGTTCCTCGATCGTGTCTGTGGCTTCACACATGTTCTCATCTTTTACACTAGAAGGAGATTTCTGCTCGGTTAGCTGAAATAATGCAGCTGCTAAGAAATTCATGTGCTCCTGTGCCTGAAATGTAGCAACTATAAAATTACAATCCTTACAAGTCAAGAAGCTAAAGATAAAATCCATTTCAAAGTTACCTTCTTTTTCAGGGCAATGCTTTCCGAGTTTCCGTTACTTTCACTTCTACGAGACAGTAACGTGTCAGTTATGTCCCTGAGAAATCCCCACCTCATTTGCAGGTCAAACTTTGTGTTCTCTGAACTCGAGTTTGTATCAGTTTTTGGCATCATTTCTGAAGATTTCACAGCATTACTCTTACCTTGATTTTGACCAATTTGAGGAAGCCCGATGCCAGATTCAGCCACCTTTCCTTCAACTGTAGTTACTCGAGCATTTGATATTTCAGTACCCCTTGGAAACAACATATCAAAGATGTCTTTTTTGCATGAAAAAACCCTTAGGTCCAGAAAAATGGCATCAGGACACACACATTTGAAATTATTCTCTCTCAAGGTTACAATCACAATGGGATCCTGAATAGCCTTGAATGCTGCAGCAACTGTCGCTACAGGTGAAGTATTATTCCTCTGTCCGCGTAAGATAGCGTCATAAAATTCTCTTCGCAGATGGGATCTTATTTGAGGTCTGTGCAACTGCCTAATTAGCATATTCAGGGGCATTTCAGAGTTCAGATACACCAAACATAGAATCACAACCAATCTTTGTCTTAGCACTGGAAAATAGTGGTTGCAATCAATGTTGGAACGCCTGATCCATTCTCCCGTATCAAGAACATTTTCACAGAGAAAATGCTGAACCACTCTGATTGTGAAATTGATAATGCTTTCCGGAGAAGATCCCATGTCTCTGTCTAAATTGTCACTTGGATGGGCACCCGATTGTTGGCATGCAATCCACTCCACGAACGCTGATTTTGAGGTGAAAAACCAACCACAACGGTGAGGTGCCAAAATCAAAAGGCGCTCCAAAAGATACAAGAAACAATTCGGTGATATATAATTGCGAACCCTCCAGTCGGCCACATAAGTTTCTTCCAGAGCTTTAAGAAATCTATAACTCAGACATTCTGCGGAGCTGCTTGATGGAGAAGTATGCAAACTTCCTGATTGTATGATTTCATTTCCTAAAGTGGTGTCAGGAAGAATTTGCGCTGCCAGATTGCTCGAGGCAGACGCCTGTGGAGATTCTGGCTTAATAATGCCCCCAAGGATCTCAATGATTGATTTCCAATACGAGTTCTCAGGTAAACGTTTAGTCATCCTCTCAAGGAGATGGCGTTTTGGCTTGCCAGACCCCAGCCATATCATCATCACTTCTCCTATTTGCTTGTAAGTAAGATCACCATTTATGCTGACATTTCTAAAGATAACTTCTTCCAGTAAAGCCTTGGAAAGTTCAGTTTCCCTAAGAATGATCATGTTTTCTGATAAAGACTGTCTAGGGTCCAGAGGGAAAACAATTTCAGAGTATTTGGTAGATAGTCGTAAGAATTCCGGCAACTTCCAGTCATCAGATTTCTCAAAGAAAAGTGACTTTGACTCCATCAAGAACTTTGCTATATCAAAAATGAAAGTTAAGCATATGCCTTGGCAGTATCTGGACGAGGGCTTCACCTCAAACAATGACTTGAGTGCTTCCAACACTCGAAGTCCGACTGAAAACAACTCTTGGCGCCAGTATATTTGAGCAGCTGACACGAAATGACAAGCAAGAACAGTCACCACCTTTCTCTTCTGGTGTATGAACTGCTTATGCACATTTTTAACCCATTTAGCATCAGGGTTCATCAAAAGACAGGCTACATTTGAGTCTTGTGACAACCTCACACCAAAATAATGCAAACAGAACTTTATGGTACCTTTGAATTTTTGGGTATCGCCTCTTTCAAGACAACCAAGACAGTCTATGATCTCCAAACTGTTTTCCTTGTACAAGTTCCAAATATAAACAAGAGTTCTGACAGAAACTTGGTTCCTCAAAATTTTTTCCTCCGAGTAACCTTCTATATTGTCGGGCAATTTGTGATCCAATTCATATTTCGTCACATGGATTCGAAAATGCACATCCAGTAGTTTTCTAACAGAGAGAATTTCACCTGTGCGACTTTCACCTCGTTTTGAAGCAATGTAACTCTGCATCAACTCAGCCAAGCTCATACTCTCATGTGACAGAATTTTGGCCTCTGCACAGATGGATGCATGAAAGTTTCCAGAAACCTTCTTAGCAGAGGACATCAATTTACCTAAAAGTTCCTCCTTGCCGGGAAAGGACTTCATAGACCAACCTTGGGTTGTCGACACCCATATAGAGTTCGAAATCACGTAAGAAAGGATAAGCATGGAGGCTTCGGCGTAATCCCCAGCCTTCACAAGCAGATCAATCTCATTAAGAATATCTCCCATCAGCTTTGCAACATCTGCTGCCTCCTTGAAGTTTCCAGACTCTTTCTCCAAACTTAAAAGCTCTTCAAGGCAATCTAATGACCTCAAGACATTGCGTTTGGATTCCATAGTACTTAAAGCTCGAACGAATTTCTTAAACAATACATTATTATTTGTTCTATGATATTCCAAAGCACCACTTTTCAAAAACTCCTGCTCAACTTGGTCAATCTCCTTTAGTTTTGCCATAATTTCAGTGTTACAAGGTGCCTGCTGTTTCCAGAACTCTATATATTGTAAACCCATATCAAAAAGATTGCCTCTGGTGCAAGCCGACAAGCACTCCATGAAAAAATTCCCCTTGGCATACACATCTGCTGCAGTGTTGTAGCACCCCGCTAATGTGAAACATTCACCAGCTTTTCTAAACTCCGATGTACCACATTCGTGGAGGTAAATAATTCCTGAAGCATAGATTTGTAATATGTATCATAAAAACAAAAAGAAATCATCTGACACAATAGATATGTCAATAAGAAAAACCATGCTAAAAGGGCGTCCAATGAGATTCCAGATCTAAACAACTTCACCATCTCCTCACCTCAAAGTTTCAATAGCTTACAGATTTTAATTCAAGTCACATATCCAAAAGGAACCAGACATCTGCTCATTATTTTCTTGACTGAGAGAGAATCCCAAGGTCTGCCGAGAATCATAAGGTCAAGTCCAGGTGGAGTTGTCGAATGGTTCTAGTTCACAAATATATGCAAATAGCATAACTAAAGTAAAGGGAGACTGAGATCAACAACAACACTTTAATTTCACGCATACTTATTTATGTCATAGCTCATAGCATCACTTCTCAAGGTAATAATATATGTAGCATATTGACAGAAAAATTTGGTTCTTGCCTAAATGGAATATCTAGAGATACTTTCTTGTTCAGATTGAAGGACTAGAATCGAAAATGCAACAAAACAAATGAGATTGCTCTGCTAAAACTATATTAAAAGTTAAATCTGATAGATTATTTTTTATATTAAAATTTTGAAGCCCTGGAGTTCATAAAGCTCGATCATACCCGCTCTTTCGTATTCCTCCAAATCACAGAAACATTCAGCAGCAGAGGCTGCTCTCCCAATCGAATCAAATAATTCTGCAGCCTCTCTAATCATTATTCGTGCCTCTTTGGGATTTGAAATGCGAATATGATCAGCAGATGCTCTAAGCCCAGAAGCTTTGGCCCTTTTCTCCCATGTTGCTTCTCCAGCTCTTTCAAAGCACAGGGTTGCCATCTCATAGTTTTTTTCCCAAAAGAGCTACAAAAGCACATTACATCAACTTAACAGTATAATGGAAAACAGAGAACAAAAAAAGAAGTGAAGAGCAGCCCAACCTTGATTCCTTGTGATTTCCACTCCTCTGGGCTGCTTGCCCTCTGCATTCCTTCTGCGAGAGAATCGTCCAGTTTTCTGAGCTGCACGAGTCCCAATCTTTGCCAGTAGTCAAGCATAGGTTTGGAGAGCTCTGGATCATTTTCGCAGATCCATAATCTTTGTCTTGTTCGTGTAACTGCCACATATAGTTGTTTCAGTTCGGAACATAAGATACTATGTTTCGAATGGCTAAAACTTGGAAAGGACTTTGAAAAGTTTGGATCAAACAGATCTTTCTGCTTCAAGAACTCGTACAATACTCTCCATTGATTACTTAGAGGTGAAGAGCCGAAAAAGTTATAGAGCAGCACATCCTAGCATTCAAAAGTAATGAATAAAATGAATGAGGTAAGAAAAGAAAGACAATGACTAATGAAGATGATATTATCTTGACTGGCATCCACCTCAATAACACCAAACCACCATACCATACCATGTCATGGAATTCAAACATAATTACACCGATTACCTGAAATTCAAGGCCCTTGCACTCTACAATAGTGAGCACGAGAGCCTGACGGCCAATATATTGTAAAATTTCCTTCCTGGAAGAGTCATCACGAACCAATATGACTTGCTCTGCACCAAAACCTACCCATTTCCCACTCTCATTTCTGCTGCATCCAAAAATTGTTATGATTGAGTTTTCATCGCTGCCAGGCTCTAATACAACAGGAGACTCACCATATATAAAACTGGTCTCAGGAGCCAATGCATCAACAGATAGTGGGAAAAAATGGTAAAGGAGATTAATAACACTCTGCGCTAATCTGAGGACACCAGTATGAGTGCGAAAATTCTGGCACATTCTAAAAATATCTGAGATAAGTCCTTTTTCCCCTCTTACGGTAGAAGCAGAATTTTTGGATTTCATGACAAATTCATGATAAAACAAAGATCGGATATCTTCAAACCTAAAGTCAATACCTCTGGCAATTGTTTGTGCTGTATCGCCAGAAAAAACAAATCCTTCATCAACATTTTTGCAGATATGTCTGAAAAGAGCGATTTGCCTCATGTTAAGGTCTTGCACTTCATCAATGTAAACAAAATCCATTTTGTCACCTGCTAAATTCTCCTTGCTTAGCCGAAGATGTACGTCAATTACAAAATCAGCAATATCAAACTCAGCACGCTCCATCTTCATTTTCTCGTAGTCCTGATATATATCATAAATCACATCCCTCTTCTCATCACTTAGAGTGGATACCCTGCTCTCAGATAATGAAACATAGTCCTGCCTGTTTCTCTTAACATCACATGTTTCCCCTGCTTGTAGACCACCTTTGATGTGAGACATAATCTCAGTAAACACTCGGGAAGGATCAAGGTTCTTTGTTAGCTTTGTATTGAAATGGGGCCAATAGAAGGATGCAAAACGGTCATAAGTAACCTCGTTTTTCCGCATGAAAGTTTGAAGAGCAACGGATCTGAAACTTCCACCTTCACACTGAGAGGAGTCTCTTACGGCATGGAATCTCTCAAAATATGAATTACCCAGAGTACCATCGAGCATCATTAAAAATTTATGAAATGTGATAATAAGCGGGTACTTTTCAGGTTGAATGCCAACAAATGTGTCCGGGATATTTTTAAATTCAGCCATTTCTTCTATATCATCAACGTCAGTGATACTGCTACTGGAAGAGAAGTCTTCGGTAGCAAAGCTATGTACAAAAATATGTAAGAAATATGTTGACTACTTGCATGGAAGTCATACTGATTGAATTAAAGATAGAAAAGTATACCAGTAAAACGAGAAACAGATATGTCGTTTCTATAAATGCTATGGAAATCCATAATACACCATGCAGTTTGAACAGGATAATGCATATAAACTTCAATGTGATGTAAAGCCAACTGAAAACAAAAGCACTCAGCGTTTGGATTAGACGGAATTATATTAAGCTCTTAACGTGTTAGATATAATATGTTCTGCTAGAAAGAAAAAACGAGATGGCAAAGAAACAAATAAAGTAAGAGGACAAGTTAAATAGCTACGGAAAAGTAACTTGAAACTAATCAAACTCTTAACTATAACCAACTCTTATGTTGCCCTTGTGCCGTTTTAATATGTTTATTCTTCTGGCCCAACTTCTAGTATGGGAATTTTGTTGAAGATGCAAAAAATTCTATTTTAGAGCAATCATTATTTTCGTTAACCGGTGATTAAAAGGGGAAAAAAGAGGAAAATGTCACTTATACTCAAAACACTATTAAAATTCATACTCCAACCATTCTCATTGCTTGGTCAAAATAAAGTAATGGATTATGATTTAATGATCATTCAATTTACTCTAGTTAAGATACTTAAAATAAACAAGCATGTTATGGCCTATAACAAAGAGAAGAAATGGAAGATACGAGAGGAGTCATTGAGTTTCTCACTTGTATAATGTCTGCTTAAGTTTTTTGACACTATAGTAGCATGCTAACTACGGTAAAATTCAGATCAATTCTATGTAGATGAGCAGACAGCTGTTTACTTGATGTGCTAAACATTCGTCATATAGCTTTCGCGAAAAATTTACTGTATAGGAACTAAAGTGTGCAATGCTGTCGGAGCAGGAACAAGATATACAGAAATATGAAGAAAAGGAGAACACAATGATAAAGCCAATTACCAAACACAGCACACCTTTTGAGCTGAGACACATGTCGTTTGACTGCATGACAAAGTTTTGGACTCACAGTGACAAATAGCTGACGCAAGGTAGATTGACCCTGGCAGTTAATATCATCAACCCTCTCACGTGCAGACATTTTGTTCGAAGTTGCGATAGATTCCCCTGAAGTGATGCAGTACTGCTGTAGCTTCTGGAACAGCTTCATAGTCAAAACCGTTGTCTTCCCGGTGCCAGATCTACCTAATATGAAGCTACTTCTAGGAAATATTATTATCTCTCGCTCTTCTTCAGTGACCTCAAATGGGAGTTCAACTTCTCTACCCTCGTGGTCAGAAAGTAAATGGTTCACAGAACCAGAAGACAGGGAGTAAAATTTCATTAAAAGCAAGCTTTCACTCACTCTGGAATTTTCAACATAATTTCTACTGTCAGCTGCCAAATTTATGCTGGATTTGGTATCATCAAGAATCTTAAATCGGACTATAACATCCGAACTGGACCAAGTCTTTGGAATCTCCGAATTTCTAAAACAAAAGCGAATTTTGTAGAGTTAGTTATGTTTATGAAAATTCCAAAAGCTGGACTAACAGGTGATAATACAAACAAAGCCTGCAAGATTGATTTAGAAACTGATCTAGCACTTATCATTTGTGTACGAAAGATAAAGCAGATCACAGAACTTAAATATCAAACTTAACAAAATAAAACCAAAACATACCCCTCTATGCATTTCTCCTTGCAGCGATTAATAAAATCGTCTGTCAGCATGGCATATATGCTATCAAGTCGTTTCAACAATTTTGGGATCTCCACCAGAGGCAGCACGTCCCAAACTTTCAAAAATTGTGTCCACATTGAGTCTTTCATTATATCAATGGAGCACAAAACATAGTATCCTTCAACTTTGAATTGTTTCAAAACATATGAAGAGCTCTGACATTTCACATTCACATCAATTTTCTTGGGTCGCCACCCACTGGCAAGCTTAAGCAATATGTTTATTACCAACTTCTTTGTGTGGGATGGTCTCAGTTTTCCAAAAGATTTTCGGAAGTTATCGCTAAATGTTACCTGAAGAAATGGAAGATAAACCATCACAAAAGAATCTTTCTTAGTGGTACAATTTGTTTTCCTATAACTAATCAGTATTTAAAAACAAATCATTTCAGAAACTGCAGTAAGATAGCATAATGTTGATGATGTAGACTCCAGAAATAAGAAGGCAACAACCAATCTACATCAATATACATATATACCACCAATGGAGTTAAATTTACAATGATTCACGCAGAGATAACTAACTAGGCAACAGAGAGGCATTGGCAAAATTTCTACTTCGCATTTGGCATGAATCAATTTAACCCCTAAGAACAGATCTTCTAATGCAATTAACAAAAAACTGGAGAAAAAGAAGTTCAGATAATATAAAATCCTCTGGTCCACCAGAATCTACAGGTGAAATGTTCATGTCACACCATATGCATTGAAAATAGACACCGAGACAAATAATACCTTCCATCTTGCATATTTGAAAATTATACTCTCCCCGTTGAGTAGATCTTCAAGTTCTTCTAGCTCTTTCTTTACAGTTATAATAGTTTTACCAATGTCATAATCATCATTTGCTGTAAAGAAACATCGACGGCGCTGTGCATCACGTATCAATGTTTCCCAAACTGAATCAACTTTAGTCAAAGTTCCTTCATTTCCTAAGATCCAGAGACAGTGACTAAAAAAAATACACAAGAATCAAATTTTTAATCAAACAAGATAGCACTAAAAAAAAACTAAGAGAGACCTTGTTTGATCACGTACCGAGCTCTTGTCAGGGCGACATTAATTCTCTGTGGATTAGACAAAAAGCCAATGGACCCATTTCTATTAGACCTCACAGTTGATAGGATAATGATATCTTCTTCTCCACCTTGAAATCCATCGATGGACTTCACCTTAACCGTAAACCTATGAAGGTTTTCATAGTTCTGTTTTATCTTATCGTGAATTGCGGAAACTTGGGCAGCATAGGGCGATATCACACCAATGCTGAGTTTCACTTTTGAGCCATTCCATGCTAATAATACGTAGACAAAGACAGCTTAGTATGAAAATATGTATCGACAGATGGATGGCCAGGGAGAAAAGTAGCAACCACCCCCACCCCCACCCCCCACCCCTTCCTCAGCCTAAATAATCCCAAATATTTAAACACTCATTATAAGCAAGGATCAAATGATAATAGTAAGTTAACTGTCCATAATGTAATCTTTAGGAAAGCTTACAAGCTACTCTCAAGAAGTCCAGTGAATGTCATTTTATGCAAAAGTGCAAATGTAGATGGAGTATGGAGGTTAAAGAGAGGTAGACTTAAAATCCAATAAAAAGAAAAAAAGAGTATGTTATGATCCTCTAATTTCTTTCAAAGCAAAAAAATACTATTTTCCCATAGAAAAATTATTTGGCATGCAAATAGACTGTTCTGAATGTAAAGGCACAAAAGATCATACAGACCACTAAAATGGAAATATTTCCTTTGCATATCCTTGATATACCTTTGAAGAGTTTCTGCACAATCTTCAATGTCACAGCTACCTCAACCATGTTTCTTCTGCTGTGTCCAACATCATCCACCTCTTTTTTTCCACCAAGAATATTTATGAAAGAATATGGACCAAACATTTTTTCCTGAAGATAGCATCTTTGATATCGTTTGTTCTGGACACTAGGTGCATCTAATATTTGGTTGTCATAAAAATTTGAATTTGGAAACTGGCTTATTGATGGATGCATTCTGTATTGCATATTAAGGAGATGCTTAGAGTGACCTAGTGAGCTCAACCTTTCAAATAAACTTTTTCCAAAGCCAGCTTCTTCGGAGAGCTATAAACATGTTATAGAAAAAACCCATTAGGCTTGCTTTCCCATGAGATAGTTATTTATAAGGTAAGTAACCAAACTAACCTTGCTATTAATTGTTGCTGGCAACTGCCATTCATCACCAACCAGAATAGCAAGCCTCACATCTGGAATCTGAAGAGCTATAACTGACTCACTCTCCTTCACCTGAGCAGCCTCATCGATAACCACAACTTTAAGTGGTTCCATATCCATCCTGTGTAGAGTGTATGAGGATGAAGTGGTGCAAAATATTAAAGAAGCCTTCTGGAAACAAAAGTCTGAAATCTTAGTTTTACTCGTCACAGTTGGAAGGTCGAGTTTTGCGAGAGAAGACTGAAGAGATCTTAGAGTAGATAAGCACTCAGTTCTCATACCCACGAAGGATGACTGAGAATGAATCGTTTCCTGACTCAAAAGTAAAGTATCCAATTCATCTTTCAAGCTGTCTTCAAACAACAATGTTTCAATAGAGTCAAGAACGGAAATAAGTCGAACAGGATTCTGAAAGTTCTGCCCAAGAATTCTTGGTAAATGGGTGACCAATGTTAACAAGGACTCTCTGAGTGGAGGTGCTATGTGTTTAAACCGATCTCTCGCATACTCCAAACTTGTTTTGAACTCAGATTGCTGAGCTTCACCTTCATTATTTTCTTTGACTTTACTTTGCTCATTTGCAACATATATAGGATACTGAGAAGCATAATTTTCAAGAAAATCAAGCATGGAGCTGATCCAGTGCTTCAAACCAGTTAGTGGTACCAAACATTCTACAAGCTTATTGACACGATAATCAAGGAAAATTTCCTCAATGTCAGAGCCAACTTTCAGCCGGTCCTTATTTCCAAAGATGAGCATGTCTCCTAAGGGACAAGATAAAAATATCTCACGTTCATCTTGAAATGAATCTCTCAATAAGCTTATGACGCGAGATGCTAGTTCCGTGATTGCCACATTTGTCGGGGCACAGATGAGGGTTCTGACTTTCATTCTTAAGAGATTATAAAGCAAAACACTTACAGTTCGCGTCTTTCCAGTCCCAGGTGGGCCCCATATGAGTTCCACAGAAGCCTTGTGGTTACATTCAGTTCTCACTAGAGAAGCCAAAATTGCACTGTTTTGTGACTCATTTAACCGGGATGATATGGCTGGTTCAAATTTTACCGCCATTTGACTATGGAACTCTATTGGGCAAGACTCACAATTGTCCTCATCCTGTTGCATACATACACATACAAATTTAAAGCAGTTCGAACAAAAAGCACCCACATGGATGCATGAAAATTTATGTCAAAATGAAAAATGCATTCTACAGGCATAAAAATTTAACAAAACATTATTCAAGTAAGCACTTTGCATAACCTTCAGAGATCTTTTTCCAAATTTAAATCCATGTTATATGAATAGAATAAAGATACTATTTCACGATTCGACATACACACACACACACACATTATCTATTGTCAGCAGTGGAAGAAATTTGTGAAAAAATAATAGAAACTAAATCAATTAACAGACACAAAGCAGGGGTGATGGAGATAGCAAGGATCAGTAATGTTGTTCTGACCATAAATTTGTTTGTTTGCAATGTATTTGACCCTTCAAATCAGTAACGTAACTTACCAACTCATTCTTGCACAAGACATTCTCAACAATCCTCAGATTTTTACGCATGCGCAATGCATTCCATATTCTTCTGTTTGTCGCCATGTTTGTTAAGAAAACAATATAAAATGATTTGCTTTGCATCTCTGCAACATCAATGCTCATTGCTGCTTTCACTTTGAAACCAGTGGATGTACATTTATCTCCATTCTCATCCTCTGATATATTTGTCACAGACGCAAGAACAAATTTCCAACCAAGACGACCAAGATCAGAAACAGATTCAGGTTTCAAATCTGACAGCAGAACAATGTCACCAGGCAAGGTTCTGTAAGGCTCCCTCCCACGATCAGTTATCCTGTTTCTCCAGAAATCGACTTCAACTGAATGCAAAAAATTTCCATGTATTAACTCTGTTAGAGAAGTCACTTCAGCAAATGGAGCTTTGTAGATTGTTTCCATGGCTGAAGCAAGTTCAGCTCGGGTTTCTTCCAGTAAGGGGAAGACATATGAACCGAGATATTGATCAACGCTTACAAATGATTGAGGAATTTTCTCCACCTAAATGGCAAATATAAAAAAATGTACTTGACAAATGACAAACGAAAATGTTATAAATATAAAAGAAATAGAATAGATAGTGAGTGGGATAATAAAGACACCCAAATAAAGACCTGCACATCCCTAAAAGGTAATTCCAAACATTTAACTCTCTTAAATTTAATAATGTGAACAGATATCTAGTCGTGCTGTCATAAGTTCAATTTGTCTAACAATCACCCGATTCAAAAGCTCAGCAATGTTAAATAAAAGACACCCAAATTATCATTTCTCCAAAAATCTACCAAAGAAACGGTATCTGAAAGAGGATTAACAGTAACGAACCGAATCCAATCCATACCGACAAAGAGACTGGATACTTAGTGAACGTTAAAAAATAAATAAACCTTCCATGAATGAAACAAAGACCTGATTTTTATACAGATTCGCGTCAAATATTTCTTCAAGAGACCATGAAAGCACCAAATCAATGAACTCATCTTTCCTTCCCTCCATGGTCCTTGAGCACTCAAATCAGTCCCTCTATTCTCTTGTCCGGAAAACAGAGACCATCCTAGACAAAATGACTGTAAAGAAGCTCCATGCATGAAGATTAAAGTCCAATCCAAAAAAAAAAAAAAAGCTTAACGGGGAAGTTTTCTTGGAGACGAAGGAAAATGGAAAGAAAATGCACTCGCCAATCTTCCGTACAGCAAACCCCACTCAAGAAGACTACTAGAGATTATTATTAACAGTAAATGAACAAGTGGTGGAATTATGGTAGCTAGTATGAGTATGAGAAACAACAACATTGGGAGAAGGCCTTTCAAAAAAATTTTGAAAAAACAAAAAAAAAAAAAAAAAAAAAAAACATTATTGGGACTTTGGGAGAAGGCAAAAAGAAAAAAAGTTGGAAAACGAAAGGTTTCTTTTCAAATGGAATGACTCCTGCTGTTCCAACTTCCAATTCTTTTCTCTCGCCAATAACTCGTATCATCTCTCCTCTTTGTTTACCGCCATTCCATTTGTGTTGCACAAATAAAAACGGACAGACCGTTTTCCCTTACATTTTGTATTTCAAATTTAAAAAACTATTCCAAAGACATCTTTTCATCACAATTTTATAACTATCATATAATCATGTGTACATGTAATATAACTTTATTTATTTACAGAAATAAATGTTTTGGTGAGGATTAAGTTTACACGTAAATTAATTTTTTATTTAAAATATAATTTTGTATTTGTATATATAATAGAATATAGTTCATCTTACATTAAAATTCATAATATGAAATGAGATTTCAGGTCTGATATCTAATTTTGAAAAAATCTCTTCCCAACAAAAAAAAAAGATTCATTTGGACAAATACTTTAAAAAAAAATTATTGTTTTAAAGGAAAACATACTTAAATTATGTATTTAGATAAGAATTTTGGTAAAAAAAAAATTCAAAATTTTTTTTAAAAAAATAAGGAACAATTGAGAAGTTTTTTTCTGATATTTTTTTGAGTAATCAAACATCTCATCAACTCTACAAATATTTTTATAAAATAACAATCACATATTTAGTCTTAAAACAACTTTTAAAATATTTTATAAAAAATATATTTATAAAAAATTTATAAGTACTTATCCAAACAAAGCCTAACTTTATCGATTACAACTATTAAGAGAGAGGGGATAGACCGACATTTGGTGGGATACTATGGCTTTGGTATAGTCTGTTTTTCCCCCCTTTTTTCTTTTTTTTTTTATTTCACCATTTTTTTTATATTTTTTATGATCAATTTCAAAATTTATCGAAATACCTCCGATCAGTTTTCATAATTTAAACTATGAAGAAAACTTTCAAAAAATCGAACATTGTATAAGCATGCAATATATGCGTCGGGTAATAATTTTGATATTATATAGGTGCCACCATCGGACAATATTTTCATGGTGTGACAATAGTAGAAATTTCAAAATAAATTTGTTTGGTTCCTTAGTTTTGGTGATGACAAACACTATAACATTGTTATAGATCAAAATGCATTTGCTTATAACAAGGTACTCAGTCAGTTCAAAATTGTCAAGTGATCAACGGTTCAGAAGATCAAACCAGCTCTACTAATTAACAACCGTTCAAGCAAGATCAAGAAATTTCAACAAGTTTAGCCATTCAAAGACCAGTTATGAAATTATTCAAGACTTTCAAACAATTTAGAAAGTCTAAACTGCTCATATATGTCAAACCGGTTAAAGCTATCTAAAGCTCAAAGCACTAATAGTCTGCCAAACAGTTCTATTAGTCCAAATTGCAGACCATTGAAAATATTATCGTTGAACTGATATATCAACTTCAATTTTCGTGGAAGAGAAGTCATTGTTCACATACTTCAAAAGCATACAAATTGATTATCATACATATGCAAGAATCAGACGTTCAAATCTTTGTTAAAAGTAGTACCTGCAAGCAGTTCACTTTAACAGTTGTAGTAACGGCACTCATCTATTTTGAAAAAGAGTATTGTCTCGTATTTATTAAGGAGGTACAATGATTTAAGATGAAAAGAGACATATTTGCTTCTCACATTTAATGAATAGTGTGGTCGAACGTTAGTCATGCTACTTATAAATAGAGGATGCAAAGTGATATAATCCAACAAGAAGTTAACTACGCGCCATTTAAAAATCTTAAGCTTCATTCTCTAAGCATTACCAAAGTCTTTCATATACTTTGCTCACAGTTTTTCACACACGATAGTACACCTATCAGATTATCAAGGATCACAAAAAGCTTCGAGTCAACCTCTCAACTGCCCATCCTAAACCGTTGAAGAAGTTGTTCGCCAGTTTGAATCTTCGGATTCATTCATTATTGTTCTTGTGTATTTGTATTGGTGTTAAGATTTTGTAATACCTAAAAATTCGTTACGTAAACTCGCATGCATAACTAAAAAATTTAATGCTTTAAAAATAAGTTAAAAGGGGATTAAATGATTTTTATGTGCTATTATGTGTATTATGTGATTTATTTACATGTTTTAAATTTTATTATTATAGAATTTAACCCGCTATTATGAAATTTATGAATTTATTTGAGAAATGATATTTTGCGATCGCGTAGACGGGACCGTGGACAAACGAGATGGAGATTTTTCATCTAAAATTTTGACTAAGGATTTCAAGAGACAAAATTTATTATTTTAAGATTTTATTTTTAGGAAATAAGGAATTTAATATATATATATATATATGTGTATAGAAGCCCGATTTTCACCAAAATAAGCCATTTTAGGGGCTTTTAAAATGCTTTAAAAATCCCATGAGATTTTATTCCAAAAATTTCAAAGTTTATATCAGATTATTTAGTGGATTATTTGTGTTTTAACTTGGTTATTAATTTAACAAAAACCCGGCCCATTTTATACACAAACATATAGCTAGATTTGGCCCTCATTCTTCCCTTCATCACGTTTTTTCACTCCAGCTGGCATCCATCAGTTTCCAGACGCCTTCCCCTTCACTGCATACACAATGCATTATTTCATTAAAGAAAAATCAAGGCTTTGACGTCTCGTTCGTCCCGGAGAACAATCTACACGTCGGTAATGTATATTGGAGCGTAATTAACGCAAAGCCACATCTCGAGTCCATTCTCTCACACTGTTTAAATCTTATATAAGTTATTTTATGTTAAAAAGATGATTTGATTATGTGTATGTGGCTTACAACAAGGAATACATGAGTTTTAAAGCATGCTCTTCACGTTTTCATGGTTGCATATGGTTCCTCACGTTTTTCTGCCATGGCCGATGGGTGGGGCTGCTCCAGGGTGTTCATGGGTCAAGGTAGGGTCCTTAAGGGTCTAATGGATAGGTTGGTTCAGTTGCATAGTGCAGGAAAAGGGGTGGTTGATCTGTTTTGGCAGAACAGGAGCAAATGGTGCGCAGACTAGGGCTTCTGGAAGACAGCTTCGGCTGGGCCATGTAGGGGGTGGTTTGTTTTAGGTCTAGGATGGTTAGGACCGCCTGGACCTTGGAAAGGTCTGGGCGGCGGGGCTCCAGCCAAGGGTGGCCGGAGCAGGGGCCGATCAGATTTACAGCAGCTGCGCAGGTCTTGACGAGAAGAGGGGCTAGGCTGGATGGTTTAGTTCGGGCAGCTGGGCAGGGGCTCGGTCAGGGTCTTCCCGGGTCAGGTTAGATGTTAGATGGGTCAAGTCATGTTGGTTTGGGTCCGAGTTAGTTTAGTTCGGGCTCGGGTAATTTAATAATGGCCCTAAGTATTTTATTAAGTTATGTTAATGGGCTTGACCGTTTAAGTTTTTTAATGGGCTAAAGTTATAAAATTATGTTGATCCATTAGTTGTATTAGGCCTAGTGATCCAATTGAGTAATCGGGTTTGTGTTAATGGGCCAGTCTAGTTTAACGGACTTAAGTAAAGGAGCAGCCAAATCGATTGAACTCATGACAAGTAAAATAGTCCATAAATATATATTTAATATATATGTATTATTTTTATATATGCATTATTTTTATGGAAATAATTAAATATATATTTATGAGCTAAATTTTTAAAGATAATGAAAAATATGATTTTTATTTTATTATTTCATTAATTTATGTTATGTTATGATTACTGGAAAATTTTCATGAAATAGAAAATTATGAAGAATTTTTAAGGTCATGCATTATGTAAGAATTTTAATGAGAAATTTAAGGGCATGCATGTTAAGAAAAATAAAGTTTTTAAGGAAGTTGAAGTGAAGGTGGAAAGTGATGTGGGGTTGGAGGCCGGGATACCTGGGCCCAGTGACCTTCCTAATAATGTTTATGTTATAATGAGCTTATGGATCCAGCATTGAGTGTTGGTGAAGTGGCAGCATAGAGGTGGAGACCCCACCGCCACGTACGTTGATTTTTATGATTTATCAATCGTTAAAGTTTAAGGCCACCGACATGGATACAACCTAGGATGTTTAAAGAATTTAAGACATGTCATATTATGATAATTATTAAGTATAAATTTATGATGATAATATTTATGATGAGATATGATGATGATGATTTTTAAGATGCAATATTATGTAACATTTGTAAGATTATGCATGTATAAGTTATATTTATGATATTTTATAAGTTGAGTGCTTGTATGTGGTTTCATGTTGTTATATAAGGATAGAATGTGCTGAGCCTCTAGGCTCACTAGATTTAAATGGTGCAGGTGAGCATGAGTTTAAAGATGAGGATGTCGTCCCAACTAGCGGTAAAGGCGTATGAGCGTCCGAGAAGCTAGTTCAGCCCGTGACCATTGGATGATACATTTTTGAGGAAATCATTTTTTAAACAATATTTTATATTCCGCACATGTTAGAATTTATTAATGTTTTAATTTCATGGTTTGCATGGTGATGGGATATTTTTACGTATGCATGCGTTTTACGTATGCATAGATGTGTGGAGGAAATATTATTTAAGTATTATGTTATGAGATTTTCATGCATAGAATTTTATCATGATTAAGTATTTAATTTAATGTTATTGCATGTAATATGTATTTATATATTGTATATTATTTTATGAAAAGTTATTTTGACTACATTATATATATATGTATGGGCATATATATATATTGTTGATAAGATTGTTAGGATAAGTAGCTTGGTTTATCTCTTTATTTTAATTTTAAATTAGATTGATATCTTATCTTTTAGTTGTAGAAGTCTTTATATATTCTGAAACATCAGACTGTATAATATCTATCTTTGAAGAGTTGAATAAAATAATTATGCCTTGTTTATCGTCTCTTTCATGGTTATTAGCCTTTATGGTATCAAAGCAAAATTAAAGGCTGTAACCGATGGTCAAAATGGCCTTTTCTGGGACGCTAGAGAATCCAGAATCAGAAAAATCCTCGAAGGTCTCTGGACTTAACCCCACTGTTACCTTTGAATCCACATCCCTTCAAATTACGAATCACAAACTCAACGGCAAAAACTTCTTTCAATGGTCTCGTTCTGTTCAATTGGTGATTCGAGGCAAAGGGAAATTTGGGTATCTTGATGGGTCAATTTCACCGCCCTCTGCCACTGATCCCACTTATCAAAATTGGGACGTTCCAAATTCAATGGTAATGGCGTGGCTTATAAATTCGATGGAAGAAAGCATTGGAGAAACTTATCTCTTCCACCTCTCTGCTAAAGATATTTGGGATGCTGTAACCTTGGCATATTCTGATCTCGAAGACTCCTCTCAAGTGTTTGAACAGCGAAATCAGATTCGAAACATGAGACAAGGGGATGGTACGGTCACCCAATATTTTAGTGCCCTGAAGAAACTTTGGCATGAAATGGATCTGTTCACTGTTTGTAAATGGAATGATCCAGATGACGGGGTCCTATATCGCAAGATGCTGGCTAAGAACCGGGTTTATGATTTTCTCGCGGGACTCGATCGCTCATTGGATGAGGTTCGTGGCCGTATTCTAGGGATTAAGACATTGCCATCAATCGATGAGGTTTTTGCGGAGGTTCGAAGGGAGGAAAGCAGAAAGAGGGTGATGCTTCATACATTACCATCTACAGAAAATACAGCACTTGTGACACGCACTCCAGAGAGTCGCTCCGACTCCCATATGAAAAATGGCAAACCTTGGTGTGAACGCTGTGAGAGACCATATCACACTATTGAAACTTGCTGGAAAATACATGGAAAACCGGCGAATTGGGTTCCAAACAAGTTCAAAAATCTTGAAAAAAGGGGTTTTCAAGCTTCTGCCAACTCAGAGGTAGATGAAAATAAATCTGATGCAGTTTTTTCAACGGCACAAATGGAGCAACTTTGCAAACTTCTATCTGGAACAGCTGGATTTTCGAACTTGACTGACAAAGGTACCAAATTCACAGTCCTCAGTGACCTAACTACAAAGGGTACGCCTTGGATCATTGATTCTGGGGCTTCGGACCATATGTCATCAAGTAAGAAATTTTTTTCATCATACACTCACTGTAAAATTCATCAAAAGGTTAAAATTGCCGATGGGTCTTATACTCATGTACAAGGTGTAGGCACTCTTTCTCTCAGTAACTCAATTGTTCTTAAGGATGTTCTACATGTGCCAAATTTATCATGCAATTTACTCTCCATCAGCAAACTCACTAGGGATTTGAATTGACTTGCTTATTTTACACCATCTACTTGTATTTTTTAGGACCAGATCTCGGGAAAGAGGATTGGAAGTGCTAATGCGGTCTCTGGTCTCTACTATTTACAAGATGAACCTATCGTGAGTCACCATGTTAAGGCAGCTGGGGGGGATTCTTCTCTTTCTCGCAAACAACATATATTTCTTTTGCATTCTAGACTAGGACATCCGAATTTCTTGTATTTAAGACGTTTATTTCCTTCTCTATTTCGAAATAATGATTCATTTCAATGTGAAATTTGTCAATTAGCAAAGCATACCCATGTTCCTTTACCTCCCCATTCATATAAGCCTTCTAAACCTTTTTGTAACACCCGGTATTTTAAATACATAAATCCGCATGCATAATTAGGATATTTAATTATTTAAATTTTAGATTTATGGGTTAAATAATTATGTGAATTATTTGTGCATGATTTAATTTATTTTTAAGCTTTTAACCCATAATTAGTGATTTTTATGATTTTTAGTATTTAATTATTTTTGATCGCGTAGACGGGACCGTGGACGGACGAGATGACAACTTTCTATCCAAATTATTTTATGAGCCTTTTTAGAGCCCTAAAATATTATTTTGAGTTTTATTACCTCAAAATTTTTAGTATTTAATTTTATATAATTTTAGGAGTCCATTTTATTCAAAATAAGCCAAAATATTGACTTTTTAGTATTTTTAAAATTTCATTAATTTGATATTTCGGGATTTTAATATATTTAAGTTATTTATCAGATTTCTTTTCTTAATTAGTTTTTTTTAAGTTATATATTTTATTTATTAAGATCCTTATTAATATATTTAATTTCCTAAAAAAACCTACTTTATCAAAAACCAAACCTAATCTACCCAAACCCCACAACCGATTCCCTTCACTCAGCCTCCTCACCCCACCATCTTCATCATCTTCTTCGGCCAGACATCTCCAAGGAGGTTTCATAGCCGAGTTCCTTCGAAACTTCGAGTGTTCGTCGTCCCGTCGTCCCGGAAACGTTCTACGTACGTTGCTCAATCGTTTTCTTCGGTGCAAGACATGATTTTCTTCCATTTTTCGTACCTATCAGATATTATGTTGTGTGGATTGTGTATGCATCGAAAACTTTCAAGTTTTTCAGAAAATGGTTCGGTTGTTTCGGTTTTATGCGCAAGGTTCCTTGTTTTTCTTTTTCATGCTCACATTTTCAGGTCCACCATGGCTGGTATGGCTGCTGGTCAGAGTCCTAGGTAGTGTGAGGAGGGTCTGGACCGAATGGCTCGAGTGGCTCGAGCCAAACGGCCCCAGGAAGTCGATTGGTGCGGATCGGCCTCCCTTGGTGCACAGTCTAGGGTTTCGGGAAATGGGCTTCGGGTTCGGTGGTCCAGGCTGCATGGGTTAGGTTTAGGGGCCAGGTTTGAACCGCCCAGACATGGGCTACGTCTGGGCGGCGGGGCTCCGGCCAAGGGCGGCCGGAGCAGGGCGGCAGCAGCCCTAGAAGGGCTGCTGCTCGCGACCGAGGGGAGTTGAGGGTAGGGCAGTTCGGGTTTTAGGGTTTGAAGGGTCCGGGTCGGGTGGTTAGGTCCGGGTCGGGTCAGTCAAGTCTTGGGTCAAGTTAGTTGGGTCCGGGTCCGGGTTAAGTTAGTTGGGCTCGGGTATTTTTATTTTTAAGTTTTAAGTTTAATTAAAGGTTTAATGGGCCTAATTAAATCTTAAAATATTATTGGGCTTCATTTAATTATTTTGGGTTGATTTTAATTATTTGGGATTTAAATTAATTTACTTAAGTAAGTCCAATAATTTTTATGGGCTTTAGGGCCCGTGAAAGTTATTGGGCCAGTCTTTGGGCTTTTGGGCCCATTGGGCCAGAATTGGTTGTTAATGGGCTTTAATTATTTAATTGGGCTTAGAATAATTTTATTGGGCTTAAACATGATAATGGGCCAGATTTAAGTAATTGGGCTTGAGAGTAGGGCCAGCAGTCCAGTACAATCCATGAGAAATTTGCATGTGTCCTGATTATATATTTAATTATTTTATGCATTGAATTTATTTTAATATTTATATGTTAGTAAGAAATTAAATTAAATATATATGAAGGACACACATTTTATTTAAGTACATGCATTCATGAAATAATTTTATGCATAATTAAATGTTTAAGGTTGAGCAATAATAAAATATTTTATGTTGGAAGTTGAAGTAGTGTGACAATTTAAGGGGGATTCGTCCCCATATGTGAACTATTGAAGGGCAGTTTACTGCCAATTTAAGAGTTGATTCGTCACCGCCACGTACGTTGGTTTCCACGCTGATCAGTATTTAATGTATGATTTAAGGTTACACTACGGATACAACCATGCGATGTTAGAAATTTAACTGCTCAACAATGTTTATGTATTATGTTATTTAAGTTAATTTAAGTTATGTCTATGCCATGATATTTTTAAGCATGCTCATTCATGTATATGTTATGTATTAGTATCAAAGTAATTTAAATTATTTTAAACCCTTGTTATGTTAGCATGTTGGGCCTCTAGGCTCACTACACTGGTATGGTGCAGGTGAGTTCGTAGAGGAGGATGTAGCTCCTACCGGCGGCGAGGACATATGAGCGGACATGCAGTGACCCCGTGACCGTGATAGATGTCTGAGTCACATTGCATGTTTTAATTATGTCAGCATGTTACACTTTTTAATTATTTTTCAGTGGTTGTGGTTTTGAATATTTTATTTGAATATTTTCAGTGCATGCAAATTTTACATCATTTTTCTTATGCAGTATTTTTAATTAAATGTTTGATTCAGATATTTATTTTATTTAAAGAATGCAATTTTTATTTAAGTTATTTATTTATTTATTTTAAATCTCTTTATTCTGTGCATGTATGTATGGGCATATATGTGCATATTTTATTTAGTAAGTATATATATAAAAAAAAAAAAAATTTCCGCATATTTATTTATTAATTATAAAGTTAGGGTCGTTTCACTTTTACTCTAATTCATAGCGATATTTGGGGACCTTCTCGAGTGTGTACTACTTCTAATCGACGATGGTTTATTACTTTTATTGATGACCATGTCTGTTGGGTGTATCTTTTAAAGGAAAAATCCGAGGCCGCACAAATTTTCCGATCCTTCTTTTCCATGATCAAAACGCAATTTAATGCAACTGTTCAAATATTGCGTACTGATAATGGAACTGAATTTTTTAACTCTATACTTGACAACTTCTTGATCGATAATGGTGTCATTCATCAAAGTTCTTGTGTTAATACACCACAACAGAACGGAATTTTGAAAAGAAAAAATTGTCATTTATTGGAAGTAGCACGTGCTCTTTTGTTCACATCACATGTTCCTAAATGTTTTTGGGGTGATGCTGTTCTAACAGCATTCTATTTGATAAATAGAATGCCCTCCCGTGTCCTCAACTTTCAATCCCCTCTTGATTGTCTTCAACAATTATATCCTGAAAATAGATTGTCATCCTCCTTAAATCTCAGAGTCTTCGGCTGCACTGCCTTTGTACATATTCATGAGCAGAATCGTAATAAATTGGATCCTAGGTCACACAAATGTATATTTTTGGGATACTCCTCCACTCAAAAAGGTTATCGTTTTTATTCTGTCACTCTCAAGAAATATTTTCTTTCTCGGGATGTCACATTCTTCGAAACACAACCTTTCTTTCCGATGGAAAATTCAGCCCCCGCCCTCATCCCTGATACCGGGGAGAAAATTTCAGAGTTAGTTCTTCCAAATGCTTGGGAGTATACATGGGATCTTTATCCAGCCTCACCACTGTGTGACAAAACAACCCTAATTTAAATTTCGCAGCCTTCTTGTCCTACTCCGGGTCAGTCAACGGCAGGGGGAGAATTAGTTCAGCCGTTTCCTTTGCATTTCTCACAAAAGAAACATCCGGACAAGGTAGTAGAACCAAAGACTCCTGGCAGCCAAGTCTCCAACTCGGAATCTGGGTCAAAAAATACTATAGATGAACTTCAGAATATCTCTTCTCCGAACCTTGACATCCCAATTGCATTACGGAAGGGAACCAGGTCCTGTACTCAACATCCAGTGGCTAAGTATGTGGCATATGGACATTTGTCAGCTTCTATTCAGGCACTGATTTCAAATCTGTCAAGCGTTAAAGTCACAAGTACAATACAAGAAGCTTGGAATGATTTCAGATGGAAACAAGCTGTTCTAGAAGAAATGCAGGAACTGGAAATGAATGAAACCTGGGAGATTGTTCAGAAACCCAAGGAAAAGATCCCCTTTGGCTATAGGTGGGTCTTCACAATTAAATATAGGGCTGATGGCTCAGTTGAACGTTACAAGGCAAGGTTGGTTGCAAAGGGATATACACAAACCTATGGTGTGGATTATCAAGAAACCTTTGCGCCAGTTGCAAAGATCAATACGGTACGAGTTTTATTATCTTTAGCAACAAATCTAGATTGGCCACTGTATCAATTGGACGTAAAAAATGCTTTTTTGAATGGAGATCTTGAGGAAGAGGTATACATGGAACTACCACCTGGTTTTGATGAGAAAAGTAAGAATGGTAAGGTTTGCAGGTTGAAGAAATCATTATATGGCTTAAAGCAATCCCCACAAGCCTGGTTTGACAAGTTCACTAAGGCAATCCTAAAACTTGATTTTCTGCAGGCTCATACTGATCATACATTATTTTATAGGCATAGAGATGGAAAAATAACTATTCTTATTGTCTATGTGGATGATATTGTTCTTACTGGAGATGATCTAGAAGAAATGTAGAGGCTGAAAAGAAATCTTGCAGCTAAGTTTGAAATGAAGGACCTGTGAAAATTGAGGTACTTTCTTGGCACGGAAGTGGCAAGATGTGAGACCTCGGTTCTAAACAACAATTAAAGGAGTAATTCAATAAATAAGCAAGTAAAAGCCAAGAACAATATATATATTTTTTTAAAAGGGGGCGCGGGCGCGCATGGCATCCTGCCCAAGCCCTCGCGCGGGCGCGCCTGAAGCTCTGCCCAAAACTTCCGAAACGTAGTGCGGGATGCGTGGGCGCGCCACCCGAGGCACGGGCTCGCATGGCCTGCTGAATTGGCTCAAAACAAGCCTCCAAAAGTGCAATAACATAACCAAAAGAACTCTAACATGATCCAACTACTATATATCCAACAACATAGCATTTAAATACATAAAAGTGAAGAACATGCATCGATGCTAGCTATTACAATCCAAATACAGAATACAAGAGTTCTAACCACAAGCAAGACCACTTCCAATCCAAGTTCAAGTTCTTAACATGCTTCAAAACATAAACTAGATTGTCATGCTAACAAGACTTCTAAACCGAGTCTCACTTCTACATCATTCCCTCAAAGCTAACCATGCCTCTTCTGACTTGATCCTGCCCCACCTGTTGCCAAGTACACATACAAAACAAAGCAATAGCCGGATAACCGGTGAGAATGATAATCCCAGTAAAAGCAACATACAAGTAATACAACAACAAACATGCTTTCAAAACAACAACAAAATCAATAACAACGTAATGAAATGCATGTCTTTAAACCGGGATATCAAATCTGATAAACGAGGGATTTTTGCTGTGCTTTTGGGATCCCGAGGATGAGATCACGTAACCACTCACCGACTCTTCCAATCAAGGTAGTGCCACGTATCCCACTCCTCTAGACTTTGAGCAACTATAATGAGTATGCTAGCACTAGACGAAATGACTACGACCTAGGCCACTCAATTATAGTTCCCAAACGTCTAAACAAAAAGGGCTATTCTGCCCGCTGAAATCAAAGTTGGCTCAAGATGAATGCATAACAGAATATAAAACATAGCCATATAATAAAAGCTCAAGCAATTCAACAAGACACAAGTTCCTCATGCTAGAACAAGTGTAGATGCAAGTATGTGCTTTTAAGGGAAACTCGAGAACCAACTGTCCCGAGTATGCTATCCCGCTATCGATGGCAGTAGTTCCAACTTTTGGGAAGCTACAACAAAAGATTGTATCAAAGTCTAACCAATCTAAACAACAACAAGGCTCAAGGTAATTATCTATACCGTTCTTCGTCCAAATCTCTGAAACGAACAAATGCTGTTAACCCTGGGCTTGACAAACTCCAAACGAATTTGTTCAGATACAAATCAAAGATCAATAACCATGATCAACTTACAAGCCAAGATCACAACTCAAAGACGGTTCGAAATCCCCAAAACTCAAACCGACGGCATAACGGCTATAAACTGAACAAACCGACAACGCAGATAGCAGTTCAATAGAGATATAACCTCATAACAATTCTAAGACAACCAAAACAAGGCAATCCCAACAAATCTCAAATCACAATTTTTGAAAATGGCTTCCAAAAATCATAACAAATCCGAACGTCACTCAAATTCAAAACCGACAGATAATAGACGATCAGAACTCTGTAGAGAACAACATACTCGAATCTAGAACGATTCTAACAACATCCAAAAACTAGAATGTATCTGATCGTAGAAAAACTTACGATATAACAAAGCTCTCACTGCAGTGATCGATAATAGTCCTTCAGAAATAATTTCCAACGGCCGGATCGAGCTCGGAAGGAAATCTGAAAGCTTGGAAAAGCTTGAAGGCATTCTAATGGAGGGAGACGGCTAAGGAGGAGAAGATGAAGACTATTCTCAATCAATTCCAAGTGTAGATAATATATAAAATCCAATAATTGCATTTTAGTCCCTGAAAAATCCAATTTTTGCAAAAAGGACCCTGATCAAAATCAAGTCGGCTCGTGAACTCTGTAATCTCCGATTAACTCAAATAAACTCATTTAAGATAAAAACGGGGCGTTACAATTCTCCCCCACTAAGAAGAGATTTCGTCCTCGAAATCAACAAGAATCACAACTCATAAGATAGAATAAAGAACTAAAGACAGTAAGAAGAACTCACGTCATCCGAATAACTCTGGAAAACGCTGTCTCATGTCAGACTCTGTCTCCCAAGTCGCTTCCTCGACGCCGTGACGGCTCCACTGCACTTTCACCAATGGAATCGACTTGGTCCTGAGTTGTTTCTCCTTCCGATCAAGGATCTGAATCGCTCAAAGTAGCTCAGAGTCTCGTCTAACTCGGATTCGTCAGGCTGAAGAATATAAGAAGGATCTGGATGATACTTTTGCAGCATAGAGACGTGAAAAACGTCGTGAATACCAGATAAAGACGGAGGAAGTGCAAGCCTGTAGGCAAGATCGCCTATCTTCTCAAGAATCTCGTACGGACCGATGAATCTCGGAGATAACTTTCCTCTCTTCCCAAATCTAACAGTGCCTCTGAAAGGTGAAATCTTCAGAAAGACTCGGTCTCCCTGATCAAAACTCAGAGGTCTACGTCTGACATTCGCATACTTCGCCTGTCTATCTTGAGCTGACTTCATTCTGGTCTGAATGATCTTAACCTGCTCTGCCATATCTCTAAGCATATCTGGTCCCAAATCTGGTGACTCGGACAAGTCATCCCAAAACAACGGAGATCGGCATTTCTTACCGTACAATGCCTCAAAAGGCGCCATACCGATACTCGCTTGGAAGCTGTTGTTGTAAGAAAACTCAACAAGAGGCAAAGAATCCTGCCAACTAGTGCCAAAGTCTAGCACTACCGCTCGCAGCATATCCTCTAACGTCTGGATAGTCCGATCTGACTGTCCATCGGTCTGAGGATGATAAGCTGTACTCAGATGCAATCGAGTACCAAGTGCCCCCTGAAGACTGTGCCAGAAGTGAGAAGTGAATCTAGGATCTCTGTCTGAAACGATCGACTTCGGCACACCATGCAGTCTCACAACATTGCTAACATACAACTCAGTCATCTGATCATGACGATACGTCATCCTGTATGGAATAAAACACGCAGACTTTGTCAATCGGTCGATCACTACCCAAATGGCATCGCATCCTCGAACGGATCGTGGTAGCTTCGTGACGAAATCCATGGAAATGTGATCCCACTTCCATTTAGGAACAGATAGACTGTGCAACAGACCTCCTGGTTGCTTCCGTTCTGCTTTCACCTGCTGACAATTCAAACACCGAGATACAAACCTCGCTACGTCGCTCTTCATTCTCTTCCACCAGAACTGGTTCTTCAGATCGTTGTACATCTTACGACCTCCAGGATGAATACTAAACCGACTGCAATGAGCCTCTCGGAGAATACGCTGTCTCCACTCCAAAATATCAGGCACAACAATACGGTTATTCACGAACAAAACATCATCTCTAACCAGGAATTCAGACTGATGACCCGATCTGACTTTCTCTACTGAAATCTGGATGCTCGGCTCAGACTTCTGTGCTTCTCTGATTGCAACAAAAAACTCTGGCTCGGCTTGAATAGCAAACACTCTGATAGTCTCCCTATCTATTTCAAACTCTAAACCAGAAGTGCAACAATCATCGATCAACTGAGAAACACCGATAGTAGAAAGAGATAAAGAACAAAGCTTTCAGCTCAAGGCATCTGCAACTGCATTAGACTTCCCCGGATAGTACTTGATTTCACAGTCGAAATCCTTCAACAA
Organism: Henckelia pumila; assembly: GCF_033568475.1. Taxonomy (NCBI): domain Eukaryota; kingdom Viridiplantae; phylum Streptophyta; class Magnoliopsida; order Lamiales; family Gesneriaceae; genus Henckelia; species Henckelia pumila. The sequence goes on from NW_027331874.1 coordinate 939,439, forward strand.
ATCTAACCATCTTCTCTGTCTCATATTCAGCTCTGCCTGTGAAAACAAGTACTTAAGGCTCTTATGGTCAGAAAAGATCTCGAAAGACTCACCATAAAGATAGTGACGCCAGATCTTCAGAGCAAAGACGATCGCAGCTAGTTCAAGATCATGAACCGGATAACGAGTCTCGTGCGGTTTCAGCTGCCTTGATGCATACGCTATCACATGCTTATTCTGCATAAGAACACAACCCAATCCTCGGTTAGAAGCATCACAATAGACTGTGAAACCTCCAGTACCCTTCGGAATAGAAAGAATTGGAGCACTGGTCAGTCTCCTCTTCAGATCAACAAAGCTAGCCTCGCAATCTGTAGTCCAGACAAAAGGCGCATTCTTTTGAGTCAGCTGGGTAATTGGCTTGGCAATAGACGAGAAACCCTCGATGAATTTGCGATAATAACCCGCTAAACCCATGAAGCTTCGGATCTCAGGTACTGATGTCGGTCTAGGCCAATTCATAACCGCTTCAATCTTGCTGGGATCGACAGAAATCCCATCTTCAGAAATAATATGACCGAGAAAGACAACTCGATCTCACCAGAATTCGCATTTCGACAGCTTGGAAAACAACTGCTCAACTCGCAAAATCTGCAATACGGTTTTCAAGTGCTCTGCATGGTCAGTATGGTTCTTCGAGTAGATAAGAATATCATCGATAAAGATAATGACGAACTCATCTAAATAACGCTGAAAGATACGGTTCATCAAACCCATAAAAACCGCTGGGGCGTTAGTCAAACCGAACGGCATGACTATAAACTCAAAATGACCATACCTCATTCTGAATGCGGTCTTAGGAACGTCTTCCTCTCGCACTCTCAACTGGTGATAACCTGACCTCAGATCAATCTTAGAGTAGACAGAAGAACCCTGCAGTTGATCAAAAAGGTCATCTATTCGGGGTAAAGGATACCTGTTCTTAACTGTAGCCTGATTCAACTGACGGTAGTCGATACAAAGCCGCATAGAACCATCCTTCTTCCGAACAAAAAGCACAGGAGCACCCCAAGGAGATACACTAGGTCTGATGTATCCCTTGGCAATCAAATCCTCAAGCTGCTCCTTCAACTCTTTCAATTCAATAAGTGCCATACGATAAGGAGCTTTTGAAATAGGTTGAGTATCTGGAACTAAGTCAATACTGAATTCAACCTCTCGAATGGGTGGCAATCCAGGAACATCTTCCGGAAACACATCCGCAAATTCTCTAACCACCTGTAAATCCACCAAAGCTGGGCTAGATTTCAGTACATCAACTGCATACACCAAAAATTCTTCTGCACCTCTCTGTAACAAACGAGTCATAGATAATGATAAGTGCATTTTGTGTGAATTATTTTATGTCTATTTGGCATGCATTAATATGGTTTCTTGTGTATTTTTATATGTTTTATTTGTAATTAATCTCATGCATGAGCATTTCACTCTCCGGGTTAATTTTGTAGGAAATGGGTTTTTGAAGAATGAATTACGGAGCAGCCTTGGTAAAAAATTCAAATTTAATTTTAGGACTCTTCAAATCAAATCTCCACCGTCCAGATTGTAGTTTAAGATGTTTTAAGGCTACTGTCAAAATTTCAGCTTAATCCGACGGCTAGAACTAAAGTTATGAATTTTACAAAATTGTTGCGCGCTGGAAAAAACAGTGGGCGCGCGGGCTGCTATTTATTACCGCGCGGGCGCATGCCTGTTTGAGAAAAAAGTTCAGAACAGAAGCCCCAGCGCGCGAGCTGCACTTTTCTACCACTCGGGCGCCCGTGCGTAAGTTGAAAAAAAGATATTTCTGGGTGTTTTACATGGAAAGAACTCTTGGGCACTATAAATAGATAAAAATCTGACGTTTTAAGGGTTCCACACATCAGAAACGTAGGAGAAAGGCGGCCATCCAAGGAGAAGAACGAAAATAGGGAGAAGAACGTGAAGAACTCAAGAACCACAAACTAGTTTTCTCTTTTCTTTTTCTTTTATTTGTTGGGATTTAGGGGATCCTACCCCCAAAACTTTGTTTTGATTTTTTCTTGAAGATTGAATTTGGTTTTTAAGTGTTCTTGATTATATTATTGTGTTTATTGCAATTTTGGAGTTTGATCAACTTCTGATTGATTTTATGTGTTATAATTGATATCAAGAGGAGATTTTATGACATGATAAGGTAATATAATCCATGGATCTACAACTTACATAGAGATATGAGGTTGGATACATGTTGATAGTCATAGTCCACCAGATCGAAAGCTAGAGGATTCCACAAATCGTTAATGCAATTGCAATTGTTAAATAACACAAGGAGACTTGGTTATTACAATTCGTTAATTAGATTAATATAGCTCGAGAGAGTATATTGATAGATTAGGGAATTCCGTCAAAAGCATAACTTGAGAATTAAAATTCAATCATTAGAGGAGAAAAGGGGTAGGTGAACCGAGATCCTAACAATCGTTTATTTATTTTCTGAACTTAATTTATTGTTTTGCTTTTAATTTATCTTTTTATTTTAGTTTATTAATTTATTCTCTCTCTCGTTTTAATTAATTAAAGAATCATACTTGAGGTAATCTTGTCATAAATCAATCTCTGTGGGACGATACTCGTACTTTGTACACTATATTATTACTTGACTCGTGCACTTGCGATTTATTCGAGCTTAATTGATAGATATATTTACATTGATTTTTCGTGGTAGTATTTGCTCGATCAAGTTTTTGGCGCCGTTGCCGGGGATTGAAATTGACAATTTTTACTTTTTGTTATTTTCTTTGGTTAATTCTTTTATTTATTCTACTTTATTCCTGCGTGATCTACCATTTTATATTTTATTTTTGCAGGAATTTATCTGGTGTAATACTTTGAGATGTTCCATCGACAAGTATTCACGAGTTTTACCCAGCAACATGGAGAGTCATTCTACGCAGCATGGGAGAGATTCAATTATTTGGCGAATACTTTTCGGTATCATGACTTTTCTAATTATTCTCTTCTTAAATTTTTTCTTAATGGTTTGGATGCAGTGACAAGGAGATGGGTAATTAATGGAGCTTTGCAAACTGGTTGTTCACTATTTTGCCGCGATGAGGACAGTGCAATACACATATTAGATGATATGGCAGAATTTGACTACCATGGGTATTGGGATCTTACACCACAGATTTGGAGCCACCAATACCCGCAAGATACTCATTACCCAGAGTTTTCAGACCAACCATTTGAGTTTCAAGAGGAGGAGGTAAGTTGTTCTCAATTGATCTTGCAGTCACTAGAGGATATGGTGAGCAAGTACGTGGCACTGACTGAGACAGCTATAGAAGATCAAATCAGTTCTCGGTGCCACCTTGTCGAGCAGATAGAGAATTGGAATAGATCAATTTTTCATGACCACCGAGAACATGAAGTGAAGAAAGATACTCAAACAGTGATTCCCCAAATTTGGTTCGATGATGATGACTTAGAGAACCATGATTTGGAGTGCGAATCAATTCATTCTAAAGATCTAGAGGTGTTTGAGTTTTCTCTTCCCATTGAACCTCAGCCGGAAGAAGTTCTGAAGGAGAAAATTTATGCAGATACACCGCCAACACAAATTTCACAAGAATTTGTTCTCCGAGAACCTACAGAGATGTTCTCCTCCCATGTTTATCAGCTGCTATGGAGTGTTGTTGAGGTGACGAGCATAAACTGCTTACATCTGGCCAAGCTTGAGGGCACATGGAACAAACACCCATTGGTGGTGTCATATGACACTTACTTTGGGCATCAACCGCTCTTTGATGAGTGCTTCTGAGGGTCGAGCCGAAGACTGAAAATCAAGCGCAACTTGGGAGGCAACCCAAGATTTTTACATCATTTTTTTTAGTGTTAGTTTTTATCTAGTTGTTGTTTTATATTGAGTTGATCATGTTTAATCCCTCAAAATTTTTGATTTGCAAGGTGAATATTTTGGAATATTGATGGCCTAAGAAATGTGGTGCAGCAGCGGCAGATGGATATACACCACGATGATTGACCAAGGGAGTGTTATTTTGTTTTCATTGTGTTTATTTTTGTTTTGAATTTTTCGTTTTGCATTCTGTTCATTGTTCTGAAGCATTGAGGGCAATTCTTTGGATAAGTATGGGGGGGGGGGGGTAGACTAGTATTGCATTGTCTATGTGTTTGTGTTGCATCTTTCGTGTTTCGTATTTGTTTGCATACAGTTTGTGTTTGTTGTTGTTTGCATTGTTATGGGTAGGATGAGTCATAATAGCCAATGATGATGAAGTTTTTTTGAAAAAAAAAATGTTTTTTTGAAAAATTTTGCTCTTGACTGCACATGAGAAATTGTAGGTTGAACCGTGAATATTTTTAAGCAATAATGTTAGACCAGTGAATTGTAGCGAAAGATTTGATGAAGTTTCTGTCTGTTTGACCATTGCACGACAATAGGTGGTTTGTGGATCTTGATTGTGCTCTATGAATTTTGATGAGGCTCTAGTTTACACTTATGATCTTAGGCGCACCTAGAAAAAAAGTATCTACAATTCCATCCGGGCCTTGAAAGGATTAAAATCCTAAAAAAACAAAAAAAATTAAATTTAAGGCTAAGTATGCGGATTAAATGGGATTGATGCTCCATCCGGGCTATAGACGAGGGGATTAGAAAGAAAAAATAGAATGATTTTTCGTATCCTAGCCAGTTATAGCTAAGTCAGCGGGTAATTATTGGGGCTAAAGCAATACCGGGTGCAAAATCCGGAGGTGTGTAATTCATTATCTCAAGGAAGGTGGGTTTAGTCTAGAGATTGTTGGAAGGAATGAGCACTTGAAGAGTGAAACTTGCACTAATTTGTCATAGGTTGCTAAGCAGTTTTGAAACGAATTCGGTCTAAGTTGTATGAAACTGGAATGACATTTCACACACACACGTTCACGTTAAACCGAATGTGTATTATGAAAAGTTGAGAGCATGTCGGTGATTTTGTTTTGTGATTGAACTTCTCGGAGGCTGTGTACATTATTGAATCATCATTACTTATGTTTTTGTTTGCATTTTATTTTTGCATGTCTTGCTCGAGGGCGAACAAGAGTTAAGTTTGGGGGTGTTGATAAGTGCATTTTGTGTGCATTATTTTATGTCTATTTGGCATGCATTCATATGGTTTCTTGTATATTTTTATATGTTTTATTTGTAATTAATCTCATGCATGAGCATTTCACTCTCCGGGTTAATTTTGTAGGAAATGGGTTTTTGAAGAATGAATTACGGAGCAGCCTTGGTAAAAAATTCATATTTAATTTTAGGAAGCTCCAATCAAATCTTCACTCCAGATTGTAGTTTAAGATGTTTTAAAGCTACTGTCAAAATTTCAGCTCAATCCAACGGCTAGAACTCAAGTTATGAATTTTACAAAATTGTTGCGTGCTGGAAAAAACAGTGGGCGCGCGGGCTGCTATTTATTACCGCGCGGGCGCATGCCTGCTTGAGAAAAAAGTTCAGAACAGAAGCCCCAGCGCGCGAGCTGCACTTTTCTACCGCTCGGGCGCCCGTGCGTAAGTTGAAAAAAAGATATTTCTGGGTGTTTTACATGGAAAGAACTCTTGGGCACTATAAATAGATAAAAATCTGACGTTTTAAGGGTTCCACACATCAGAAACGTAGGAGAAAGGCGGCCATCCAAGGAGAAGAACGAAAAGAGGGAGAAGAACGTGAAGAACTCAAGAACCACAAACTAGTTTTCTCTTTCCTTTTTCTTTTATTTGTTGGGATTTAGGGGATCCTACCCCCAAAACTTTGTTTTGATTTTTTCTTGAAGATTGAATTTGGTTTTTAAGTGTTCTTGATTATATTATTGTGTTTATTGCAATTTTGGAGTTTGATCAACTTTTGATTGATTTTATGTGTTATAATTGATACCGAGAGGAGATTTTATGACATGATAAGGTAATATAATCCATGGATCTACAACTTACATAGATATATGAGGTTGGATACATGTTGATAGTCATAGTCCACCAGGTCGAAAGCTAGAGGATTTCACAAATCGTTAATGCAATTGCAATTGTTAAATAACACAAGGAGACTTGGTTATTACAATTCGTTAATTAGATTAATATAGCTCGAGAGAGTATATTGATAGATTAGGGAATTCCGTCAAAAGCATAACTTGAGAATTAAAATTCAATCATTAGAGGAGAAAAGGGGTAGGTGAACCGAGATCCTAACAATCGTTTATTTATTTTCTGAACTTAATTTATTGTTTTGCTTTTAATTTATCTTTTTATTTTAGTTTATTAATTTATTCTCTCTCTCGTTTTAATTAATTAAAGAATCATACTTGAGGTAATCTTGTCATAAATCAATCTCTGTGGGACGATACTCGTACTTTGTACACTATATTATTACTTGACTCATGCACTTGCGATTTATTCGAGCTTAATTGATAGATATATTTACGTTGATTTTTCGTGGTAGTATTTGCTCGATCAGATAACACTGAAATCAAAAGAATTCTAGATCGAGAACCCTTACCAAAGAATTTCCACTCGTCTGCCATTTCAGGTCTGAACCTGACAACCTTCAAAAAATAATCAACTGTTGCCCTGTACTTGGTCAAAGCATCTATACCGAAAATACAATCAAAATCTGACAATCCAAGTACAATACAGTCGAGTTCTAACATATTTCCTTCAAAACACAGTTCACAGTTCCTGACTAATCTGACAGAAACAATTCCTCCACCCAAAGGTGAAGTAACAGCTACTACTGTAGGCAACAACTCAGTAGGCAAAGCATGCAATAACACAAATTTCTCAGAGATAAAGGAATGGGAAGCACTTGTATCTATCAAAACATGAGCAGAATGACCAAAAATCGAACAGTTACCTGCTATAACATCATCAGGTGCTGCCTGAGCCTGATCCTCTTGCAGAGCAAAGACACGTGCTTGCTGTCTCGGAGGCTGGTTCGCACTAGAATTACCTCCCTATCTGTTCTGCTGCTGAGGCTGGAAAGAGTGCACTGCAGACGACTGCCTCTCCGGTGGAACTGCAGGTCTAGACGAACTCCCACTCTGAGCTCTATCTCTGTTACGCTGAGGGCACACCTTAGAAAAGTGTCCCGGTTGCTGACAGGTGTTACAATTACCGAAGACTCCCACACACTGATCCGGTGAGTGTCTTCCCCCATACTTGCTGCAGTACAAGGATGATGATCCAAAGCTCTGTCCTGAACCAAACTGTCGGGAATTACTGGAACTAGACGAACTGTTCCCCTGCCTTTTGAACTGTTTACCCCTTGCCTTGTACTGATCCTTTCTGTTTCCCCCACTGCTACCACCTTCATACCTCTGCTACTGGCTCTGATGCTGAGATGGTTGATTCTGATACTGAGACGGTGGGTTCTGATACTGCCTCTGTTGCTGAGGTGCCACCTGATTACCTCTTTGCCTCCACAAGCCTGCTTCTGCTCCCTTTGCGTGATTCATGGCATCCGCAAAGTTGTTAGGCATGTTGGTGTTAACCAACGTGAAGACGTCGGGGTTCAACCCATTGATGAACTGATCTGCCTTAGCTTCTTCATCCCCGGCAATTAGCGGTGCGAAACGCAACAGACTATCGAACTTAGCTACGTACTCTTCAACGTTCAGATTCCCTTGCCTCAGATTGGAAAACTCTGCTCCCTTATCTTTGCGATATGAGATAGGGAAAAACCGCTTATAAAACTCAGATTTAAAAAGAGTCCAAGTAACTTCCGTACCTCTACTCTCCATTGCTTTCTTTGTCATGATCCACCAGCTCTTTGCAACCCCACGTAGCTGGTGAATGACTAACCTGATTCTGCGGTCATCTGTGTAATCAATGGAATCGAACAGGTGATCAATATCATCCAACCAACTCTCGCAGTCAACTGGATTTTCTGAACCCATCAATAACAGCGGATTGAACGACTGAAACCTCTTCAGCAAGATTTCCATAGGCGTTGCTGAAGCATCCAACTGATCAACTTCAGTGCTAGCTTGCTCAGTCGCAGGGATAACTGGAGGTGTGTTTCTGTTTATCACTCGACGAGGACCCATCTGATAATCAAAGGTTAGGACACAAGATATCTCAATCGCTACAATCAGTGCCCTTACAACCGCTTGGAATACCGGATACCAGTCGATAACATAAACAGTTATATCTCAAGTAGATCATGCTTTATAAATTAAATCACATAACCATGTAATTCAATAATTCTCAATAATAAAGCATGCTCTCATGGAATTAAGTACACAGTTAAAATAATTCAAACACATGCGAGGAGCCAATACACGCAGACTCGATCTACCCGCTCACTCTAGTTCGACCAAGAATCTTAACTCTCTGATACCACTTAATGTGAGACTTCGGTTCTAAACAACAATTAAAGGAGTAATTCAATAAATAAGCAATTAAAAGCCAAGAACAATTTTTTTTTTTTAAAAGGGGGCGCGCGGGCGCGCCGCTTGAGGCGCGGGCGCGCATGGCGTCCTGCCCAAGCCCTCGCGCGGGCGCGCCTGAAGCTCTACCCAAAACTTCCGAAACATAGTGCGGGACGCGCGGGCGTGCCACCCGAGGCGCGGGCGCGCATGGCCTGCTGAATTGGCTCAAAACAAGCCTCCAAAAGTGCAATAACATAACCAAAAGAACTCTAACATGATCCAACTAATATATATCCAACAACATAGCATTTAAATACATAAAAGTGAAGAACACGCATCGATGCTAGCTATTACAAGCCGAATACAGAATACAAGAGTTCTAACCACAAGCAAGACCACTTCCAATCCAAGTTCAAGTTCTTAACATGCTTCAAAACATAAACTAGATTGTCATGCTAACAAGACTTCTAAACCGAGTCTCACTTCTACATCATTCCCTCAAAGCTAACCATGCCTCTTCTGACTTGATCCTGCCCCACCTGTTGCCAAGTACACATACAAAACAAAGCAACAGCCGGATAACCGGTGAGAATGATAATCCCAGTAAAAGCAACATACAAGTAATACAACAACAAAAATGCTTTCAAAACAACAACGAAATCAATAACAACGTAATGAAATGCATGTCTTTAAACCGGGATATCAAATCTGATAAACGAGGGATTTTTGCTGTGCTTTTGGGATCCCGAGGATGAGATCACGTAACCACTCACCGACTCTTCCAATCAAGGTGGTGCCACGTATCCCACTCCTCTAGACTTTGAGCAACTATAATGAGTATGCTAGCACTAGGCGAAATGACTACGACCTAAGCCACTCAATTATAGTTCCCAAACGTCTAAACAAAAAGGGCTATTCTGCCCGCTGAAATCAAAGTTGGCTCAAGATGAATGCATAACAGAATATAAAACATAGCCATATAATAAAAGCTCAAGCAATTCAACAAGAAACAAGTTCCTCATGCTAGAACAAGTGTAGATGCAAGTATGTGCTTTTAAGGGAAACTCGAGAACCAACTGTCCCGAGTATGCTATCCCGCTATCGATGGCAGTAGTTCCAACTTTTGGGAAGCTACAACAAAAGATTGTATCAAAGTCTAACCAATCTAAACAACAACAAGGCTCAAGGTAATTATCTATACCGTTCTTCGTCCAAATCTCTGAAACGAACAAATGCTGTTAACCCTGGGCTTGACAAACTCCAAACGAATTTGTTCAGATACAAATCAAAGATCAATAACCATGATCAACTTACAAGCCAAGATCACAACTCAAAGACTGTTCGAAATCCCCAAAACTCAAACCGACGGCATAACGGCTATAAACTGAACAAACCGACAACGCAGATAGCAGTTCAATAGAGATATAACCTCATAACAATTCTAAGACAACCAAAACAAGGCAATCCCAACAAATCTCAAATCACAATTTTCGAAAATGGCTTCTAAAAATCATAACAAATCCGAACGTCACTCAAATTCAAAACCGACAGATAATAGACGATCAGAACTCTGTAGAGAACAACATACTCGAATCTAGAACGATTCTAACAACATCCAAAAACTAGAATGTATCTGATCGTAGAAAAACTTACGATATAACAGAGCTCTCACTGCAGTGATCGATAATCTGCCTTCAGAAATAATTTCCAACGGCCGGATCGAGCTCGGAAGGAAATCTGAAAGCTTGGAAAAGATTGAAGGCGTTCTTATGGAGGGAGACGGCTAAGGAGGAGAAGATGAAGACTATTCTCAATCAATTCCAAGTGTAGATAATATATAAAATCCAATAATTGCATTTTAGTCCCTGAAAAATCCAATTTTTGCAAAAAGGACCCTGATCAAAATCTAGTCGGCTCGTGAACTCTGTAATCTCTGATTAACTCAAATAAACTCATTTAAGATAAAAACGGGGCGTTACACAAGAAACAAATCTAGAATCTCAGTTTCGCAACGAAAGTATGTGTTGGATCTTTTGAATGAGACTGGAATGTTAGGATGTAAACCGATTGATACACCCATGGACCCAAATCAGAAGTTGGGAGAAAAAGTGAGTGGTATTCCGGTGGAGAAAGGAAGATATCAACGACTAGTAGGGAAGCTGATTTACCTTGCTCATACTAGACCCGACATAGCTTTTTCTGTAAGTTGTGTAAGCCAGTTTATGCATTCCCCGTCAGAAGAGCACATGACAGCCGTTTATCGAATTTTAAGGTATCTAAAGGGGACACCAGGAAAGGGACTTTTCTTCAAGAAAACAGAAGCAAGAAACATTGAGATGTTTACTGATGCAGATTGGGCCGGATCAGTAAGTGATAGAAGATCAACCTCAGGCTATTGTTCCTTTGTCTGGGGAAATTTGGTAACTTGGAAGAGTAAGAAACAACCAGTAGTAGCAAGAAGCCGTGCCGAAGCTGAATTAAGATCAGTAGCCCATGGTGTATGTGAAGCCTTATGGCTAAAAATGTTGCTTGAAGAGCTGAAAATGAAAACAAGGATGCCACTGAGAATGTTCTGTAATAACAAGGCAGCAATAAATATTTGTCACAATCCGGTACATCATGATCGTACTAAACACGTTGAGGTTGATCGGCATTTTATTAAAGAGAAGATTTATGAAGGATCTATTAGCATAACGTATGTCCCAGCATTGGAACAAACAACTGATGTCCTAACAAAAGGCTTATTCAAGCCCATGTTCGAAAAAAATGGTTGACAAGCTGGGAATGTATAATCTGTACATCACAGCTTAAGGGGGAGTGTTGATAAGATTGTTAGGATAAGTAGTTTGGTTTATCTCTTTATTTTAATTTTAAATTAGATTGATATCTTATCTTTTAGTTGTAGAAGTCTTTATATATTCTGAAACATCAGGCTGTATAATATCTATCTTTGAAGAGTTAAAAAAAAAATTATGCCTTGTTTATCGTCTCTTTCATGGTTATTAGCATTTATATATATATATATAGTATTACTATTTTAAAGTTAAATAATATAATAAAGTATTTAAAAAAAATTTAAGTAGTAAGTTTGGGTCGTTTTAATTGGTATCAGAGTCATGGTCTGTGACGCCCGGGGCTGAGGAGGCGGGGAGTGAATGCTGAATCTACTGCTATGAGCTTCTTTCAGTATCTGCTGTTTCAAATCAAAAACATCTGGAACAACAATTTGGTTATTCACATACAATACATCATCGGTACTGACCTTATACTCAGATTGATGCCCTGATCTGATCATTTCAATCGATTTCTGAACACTGAAGTCTGATTTCTGTGCTTCTTTAATTTGAATCAACAATTCAGGCTCAGCACTGATAGGATATACTCTCATCGGTCTCCTATCTGTCTCAAATATATAGCCAGAAATACAGCAATCTTCAATCAAATTGGATACACCTATAGTAGACAAGGATAAAGCACATACCTTCCTACTTAGGGCATCTGTTGCTGCATTTGACTTTCGTGGATAATATTTGATTTCACAATTGAAGTCTTTCAATAAGTCAAGCCATCTTCTTTGTCTCATGTTCAGCTCAGATTGTGAAAACAGATACTTCAAACTCTTATGATCAAAAAATATTTCAAATTTCTCACCATACAAATAATGTCGCCGGATCTTCAATGCAAAGATGATAGCTGCCAATTCAAGATCATGAATTGGATATCTGACTTCATGAGGTTTCAGTTGTCGTGAAGCATACGCAACAACATGTCCTCTCTGCATCAAAACACATCCCAAACCTTGGTGAGAAGCATCGCAATAAACAACAAAATCACCAGTACCTGAAGGGACTGTCAAGACTGGTGTTGTAGTCAATCTTTTTTTCAGCTCAAGAAAACTAACTTCACAAGCTTCAGACCAAACAAATGGTGCATTCTTCTGTGTAAGCTGAGTAATAGGCTTTGCAATAGATGAGAAGTCTTTGATAAATCGATGGTAATAACCTGCTAAGCCTATAAAACTTCGAATTTCTGGCACAGATGTCGGTCTCTTCCAACTGATCACTGCTTCAACTTTGCTTGGATCAACTGATATACCATCTCCTGATATAATATGACCGAGAAAAACCACCTGTCTCAACCAAACTCACATTTGGATAGCTTAGCATACAGTTTCTCCTCTCTCAACGTCTTCAAAAGTGTTCTCAAGTGGTCAGCATGATCACATAAATTCTTTGAATAGATCAAAATGTCGTCAATAAATATGATAACGAAATCATCAAGATATTTTTGAAACACTCTATTCATGAGACCCATAAATACCGCTGGAGCATTTGTCAAACCAAACGGCATTACAATGAATTCAAAGTCACCATACCTCGTTCAAAAAGCAGTTTCTGATACATCTTCATCTCTTACTCTCAATTGATGGTAGCCGGACCTCAAATCAATTTTCGAATATACCAACGAACCCTGCAACTGATCAAACAAGTCATCTATTCGAGGTAAAGGATAACGATTCTTTACCGTTGCTTTATTCAGTTGTCGGTAATCAATGCACAACCTCATTGTTCCATCCTTCTTTCGTACAAATAGTACCGGTGCACCCCATGGAGAGACACTCGGTCTAATGTACCCTTTGGCTAATAGATCCTCCAACTGTTCTTTCAACTCTTTTAATTCAACTAGTGCCATTCGATAGGGAACTTTCGAAATAGGTTGCGTACCTGGCATCAATTCAATGCTAAAGTCTATTTCTCGAAATGGTGGCAATCCTGGAATCTCATCAGGAAAGACATCAGCAAACTCACTAACCACTGGCAAATCTCCCAATTTCGGGATAGTTTTCGTCACATCTACAACATATACAAGAAATCCCTCGGCTCCTTTCTGCAATAGACGTGTCATGGATAGAACAGATATCAAAGGAATACGAGATTTTGATCCCTTAACATAAAATCTCCACTCTTCAGCCATTTCAGGTCTGAACTGTACAACCTTCTTAACACAATAAACTGTAGCCCTGTAATTGGTTAACATGTCTATACCGATAATACAATCAAAGCCGGATAGGCCAAGCACAATATAGTCTAATTCAATCTCATTACTGTCATACTACAATGAACAATTTCTAACTGACTTCATGGATACTATACCTTTTCCCAAGGGTGAGGAAATAGATACAATAGCAGATAATGACTCGATAGGTAATGAATGCAATAACGCAAATTGTTCAGAAATAAATGTATGAGAAGCTCCTGTATCAACTAGTACATAAGCAGGATAACCGCAAAGAGAACAATTACCTGCTATCACATCATCAAGTGATGCATGTGCCTGCTCCTCAGTCAATGCAAACACTCTAGCTTGCTGTCTCGGAGGTTGACTCACAGTATGAATTCCTCCTCCTATACCTTGCTGCTGAGTCTGTGGTTGGAACGAATGAACATAAGATGCAAATTGAGCCACTGGTCTTGATGATCCTGCACCTTGTGAACCTCCAACATCCCGCTGTGGGCAGACCCTCGCAAAATGTCTGGTCTGATTGCAGATATGACAATTGCCAAACACTCCTCGACACTGGTTGCTGGCATGCCGACCTCCACACTTGGTGCAAATACACCTCAGAACCACTAGACTTCTGTCCAGCTCTAAACTGTTTGGATCCACTCGAACTTGAAGAACTAACTCCAGACCGCTTAAACTGCTTACTCTTTCCTTTGAAGAAGATCTTCTTACCACTGCTAGAACATCCTCCTTCAAATCGTGGTGGTGGTGGAATCTGTGGCTGTTCTTGGGGTTGTCTCACTGGTGCTGGCACAAATGGTGCTCCTCGTTTTCTCAACAATCCAGTATCAGCCTCTTTTGCACGATCAAGAGCATCGGCAAAGTTATTCGGTCGTCCCGCATTCACGAGAGTAAAAAAATCAGGATTCAACCAGTTAATAAACTGGTCAGCTTGGGCTTCATCACTGTCTTCTATATAGGGAGCAAATTTCAGCAGACTCGTAAATTTGGCAACATACTCTTCAATATTCATTTGCCCTTGCTGCAAGCTAGCAAATTCCTCTCCTTTCTCCTTTCTATAAGACACTGGGAAGAATCGTTGATAAATAACAGTTTTAAAAACAGCTCATGTAATGACCGTACCTCGATTCTCTAGTGCTCTTCGTGTTTCTATCCACCAACCTTTGGGAACTTCATGTAGTTGGTGTATAATAAGTTTGACTCGACGATCGTCTGCATAATCAATGGATTCAAACAATTCTTCAATATCCTCGAGCCAACTCTCACATTCCACAGAGTTCTCGGTTCCTTTCAGTGTTGGCGGTTTGAATGATTGAAAGCGTTTCAACAGAGTTTCCATCGGAGTAGCAGTCATATCCCCCATGTCTCTTGAAGTACTACCTTGTTCAGTTCTAGGCATTTCTGTTATCGATGGCGCTATCGGTTCTACTCTCGGTGCTTCAGTTGCTTGTGGCACTGTCGGTTCCATCCTTGCCTGTTCTGGCAACGGAGTTGGGCCAGTCTGTCTAGTCACTGGTCTTCAAGGCATATATGATTATCAAACAGATTAGTACACAATTCAATTCTCAAATATAACAAATCTGTTTCAGTCCTCCTATGATTATCACAATAATGCCAGATCGAGTTCTGATTCAGTCGCAATCAAGACATGCTTCCAATCACATCAAATAAACAGATAGCATGCAATTCTTAAAGCTGGAAATTAGTCAGATAATAAACATGCTTCAAAAATAAATAAATCAGAATAGAAGACTCGATCTACCCCGCTCAGTCACTACAGTTCAATCTAGGTCCAAGAACAACATCAGCTCTGATACCACCTGTTGTGGGGTCTCGGGTTGCTAATCTCAATTTTAGGGCAATTAGTAATTAAACATCATTAATTAAACAAGGAAGGAATAAGATCAAACAAAATTTTTTTTCCGAAGGGGGGTGCGCGGGGTTTGTCAAAAACAGCGGACCTAGCGCCCCCTCTAACCCAACTCTCGGGTTGAGAAAAATTGGGATGCGCTCGGTCTGCTAAAAAGAGCAGACCGAGCACAACTCTGGGCAGTCTTGTGCTCTGATTTTTTACAGCAAAATTTGATTCTTTCAACCCTTCCAATCCAACATAATGATGTCCCAAAACATGTAGACATATATAGAACAAGATCTAAACATGTTTATAACAACTTGATACATAAAACCAACCATTTGGAATCCAACAAAAGCATGAAACTATACAAGGTGTTCATCAACTCCTCAAGAACAACATTAATATGTGTTTCCTAACATTCTTAATAGGAGGTATATGTTGGAAAAACGTGTTCAGATCAATTAAGAATTGATACCCGGTGCAGCGGAAGTTTAAAAATTTTATTTTTTGATATGGAACGATTCCATATCATGGGTATCAAAACTTAACGATTAAATTATGCAAGTAAAAATAAAATCACAATTAAATTTTTACCTATTCAAGCAACGGCTTGATTATGGACACCAACATAATTTAATCTGCTCTTCTTGTATATCTCGGGAACCGATGGCTTCACGATCAATCTCCGAAATAAGGTCCACGAACAGAAAACAGAAACCCTCTGATTGATTGCACTAGAAATCAATCAGATGTTTATCGAAGAGAATAAACAGATTTGATCTGTTAATTCGGAATGTAATTTTTCACAAAAATCACAGACCGAATTTTCTCAAAAGGGACAGAGGAATTCGAAAATTCCCCTTGAATATTATGAGTGATTTTTGAAAATTGCAAGATGGAATGCTTATGATTTTCGAACACTACTCATATATTTATAGATAATTTCTAGACTAGATTAAGTTATGATTATATTAGGACTCTAACTCCTTAGGGCCCACAATCCATAACTTAAGCCCAACAAGCCAAGCCCGTTATTATAGAAATTAATATAAAATTCATCATGACTCCGATTGATAAACCGATTTAACCAATGTGCACAGAAACCATTTCTGCACCTTTTAAAGTCAAGATAATTTTTTTGAATCCGAATTCAGTGATTTCCAAAAATGTCCATCCCTATGTCATTTTAGGAAATTCCACTCCCTTCTAGTTAAGAAGTCCAACTTCTCTTTCATTAAATTTAACTCTTTAAATTTAACTATCTCAATGGGGTTTAGTAATCCATTACTTGTGTGACCCTCAATGGTTCAGGGATACAACTAGCCGTGGGCTCACAACTCCTTGTAACTCGGAACAACAATTTCCGACTTGCCCAACGAATCATGGTAAGAGCATCTAGCAACATCGCCCCATGATTCCCTAGGTATCACTGATAGTTCCTGCAAGAACCAGTAGATTTTGGTTAGCGTACAGTACGGTCTCTTCATCCATATATCCCGATCGAATCAACAACCATTGGTGCATCGAGAGTCGTTCGAGATTCGATAACTATGCATTACATCTTGGAGATCAAATAGTGACATCGCATGTGTTACTAGGAAAACCGAGTAACCTAAAACACATCATGTACTCTGGCCAGAGATTCATCACACTAATATCTCCTCAGATCGCATAGGATATCCACACTCGCAAGTATGTGGTGAATCCTTGACAACAAAGCATCGACTCCTATATGTGTCGTAACTGTACCCAATCCCGACACCTGATGAACCCCAATAGAGTCGGTAAACGAGTCAAAATACAGTACTAGCATATAGAGTCTCAATGATGTTTCAAGTAGTAAGGAATAATGGTGTACAACCAAAACCGCGGACTTTATCCACTCGATAAGTGATAACCACTTGAAAAGTCCGAATAGGGTAGTTCAATCATTCATCATATGAATATCCATTTGCATGCTTTGAACATCTCTATGTCCATTACCAATGAAACGTGGTACTTGGCATCACAAATGCTAGTCTCAATCTCGAGAGATCCTTATCCTTATTAGCGGACGGCTCAATTGACTAGGAACTGTTTAGAATATAGAGTGACTATAAGATGTGTTTCATAATAGTGATCTCTCTTTATTCACTATCTCATCTTACTTACACTATAGTATATTCAAGGTCTTCATCAAAACAACAATAGTATATCACAATATAACAATATGAAGAAAAACAAAGAAAATGCCATTAATGAATGTAAATTATATCAAACAAAGATTGTTTATACATAGAGTCGTAAAAGCCCTTAGCCACAAGTTGGCTAACCGGGCACCCACTCTTTCAATGTCCCACTTGCCCTAAAGCCAACTAGTCATACTACGTAATCCCATTGCTTCGCGATGTTTGTCAAACAATGGTCCTGGCAAGGGCTTAGTAAGTGGATCAGCGATATTGTCTGTAGAGGCCACTCTCTCGACAGTGAAGTCTCCTCTTTCCACAATCTTCCGGATTATGTGGTATTTCCTCGGTACGTGTTTGGATCTTTGATGAGACCTTGGTTCCTTTGCCTGAGCAATGGCACCAGTGTTGTCGCAGTATGCCGGAACTGGACCAACAACTTCAGGAATTACGCCCAACTCTTGGACGAAATTCCTCATCCAAACAGCCTCTTTAGCAGCAGCTGATGCTGCAATGTATTCTGCCTCAGTGGTGGAATCCGCTGTGGTGTCCTGCTTGGAAATCTTCCAAGAGACAGCACCGCCATTGAGCATGAATACAAATCCAGAGGTTGACTTCGAGTCATCCACGTCGCTTTGGAAGCTAGAGTCGGTATAGCCTTCCAATTTCAATTCTCTTCCTCCATAAACCACGAATATATTCTTAGTCCTTCTCAAGTACTTAAGAATATCCTTCACGGTCTTCCAATGCATTTGACCGGGGTTGGCCTGATATCTGCTCGTGACACTCAGAGCAAAGGCTACATCCGGTCTGGTAGATATCATCCCATACATAATACTACCTATGGCTGACGCATATGGTATGTGTGTCATTTTCTCTATCTCTTCGTCAGTTTTGGGACACATAGACTTGGATAGAGAAACTCCATGACACAAAGGTAGATGTCCTCTCTTGGACTCATCCATAGAAAACCTTTTCAATATGGTGTCGATGTAGGTTGCTTGAGTGAGTCCTATCATTCTCTTAGATCTATCTCTATAGATCTGTATCCCTAGAATATAGGAGGCCTCACCCAAATCCTTCATCGAGAATCTACCTGATAACCATATCTTTGTTGACTGCAACATCCCTACGTCATTCCCAATGAGTAGGATGTCATCAACATAAAGCACTAAGAACGTCACCGCATCCTTAACTACTTTCTTGTACACGCACGGTTCCTCCGGGTTTTTGATGAAACCAAAGTCCTTTATTGTTTCATCAAATTTCTTGTTCCAACTTCTTGATACTTGTTTGAGACCATAAATTGATCTCTGAAGCTTGCATACCTTATGCTCGCTTCCCATGGATGTGAATCCCTCGGGCTGCATCATATAGATTTCTTCCTTAATGTTTCCATTAAGAAATGCAGTCTTCACATCCATTTGCCATATCTCATAGTCATACCATGCTGCTATGGCAATAAGAATTCTTATGGACTTGAACATTGCGACTGGTGAAAAGGTTTCATCATAGTCAACTCCTTGTCTTTGAGTATAACCTTTTGCTACCAATCGTGCCTTGTAGGTTAGTACCTTGCCATCAGGCCCAAGTTTTCTCTTGTAGATCCATTTACACCCTATTGGAACAATTCCATCGGGAGGATCTACTAAAGACCAAACTTGGTTTGTATGCATCGAGTCTATTTCCGACTGCATAGCATCAAGCCATAAATTCGAATCCGCATCAAAAATTGCTTCCTTGAAGTTTCTTGGATCACATCCAATGTCGGGTTCACTTTGATCCCCTTCAAGAAGAAGACCATATCGAATAGGAGGTCTAGAAGTCCTCTCGGATCTCCTAGGTGTAGGCGTGTCCACTGAAGGTTCTTGAGGTGTGGGATCGTTATTTTGTATCTCGGGTTCTTCTCGAATTTCTTCAAGTTCAATCATCTTGCCTTTCTTATCTAATAAGAACTCCTTCTCCATGAAGGTGGCATTCCTCGAAACAAACACTTTTGTTTCAGTAGGATGATAGAAATAATATCAGATTGAATTCTTCGGATATCCTACAAAATAACATAAGGTGGATCGACTATCCAACTTATCTCCCATTGTCTGCTTCACGTAAGCAGGACATCCCCAAATTCTCAAGTACGAATACTTAGGAGCTTTTCCATTCCATAACTCGTATGGAGTTTTATTCACTGCTTTGGTGTGAACATTGTTCAACAACAATACCGCCGTTTCAAGTGCATAGCCCCAAAACGAAGGAGGGAGCTCAGTGAAGCTCATCATAGATCGAACCATGTCCAACAAAGTTCGATTGCGACGCTCCAAAACACCATTTAGCTGAGGTGTCATAGGAGGATTCCACTGAGAGAGAATCCCATTCTCTTTTCGATAGCTCAAAAACTCGGTACTTAAGTATTCTCCACCTCGATCCGATCGAAGTGCTTTAATACTTCTGCCTTGTTTGTTTTCTACTTCAGCCTTGAGTTCTTTGAACTTTTCAAATGATTCAGACTTATATTTCATTAAATATAAATACCCATACCTAGAATAATCATTAGTAAAGGTAATGAAGTAGGTGTGACCAAATTTAGTACCAATACTAAATGGGCCGCAAACATCCGTATGGATCAAATCCAACAGATTTTGACTATGCTCAGGTTTCCCTTTGAAAGGAGATTTAGTCATTTTCCCTTTTAGGCAGGACTCACAAGTAGGTAGAGAGTTAATATCAGACATATCAAACATGCCGTCTCCCACTAGCTTGTTCATTCTCTTTGAGGAAATATGACCTAGCCTAGCATGCCAAAGGTTTGCCGGGTTTTGACTATCGATTATCCTTTTGTTTGTTGTTACTGGTTTATCAACATAATCAACTAGAACGTCTTTTAATTTTAAGTTATATATATCGTTTTTAAATTGTCCATTTCAAATCAAACATTTATTCTTGTAAATATTGCAAATCCCATTCGCAAATTTTCAAGAAATATCTTCTCTATCAAGAATAGAAAAAGAAATAATGTTTTAATGAAATCTTGGTACAAATAAAAACATCTCTCTCAAAATATAGCTTAAAATTTTTTTTGCAAAATTAAACAAATGTTTTCCATAGCTTTTGGATTCAACTCTGGAACCATTCCCGAGCATTAACTGGGTCTCACCCATCCTAAGCTTACGACTTCTTGTCATCATCTGCAACTCATTGCAAATGTGAGATCTACATCTGGTATCCAATATCCAAGAAATAGTATTAAGTGAAACATTTATAAAATATATCCTTTGTAGTTCGTAATTACTCGATATACATTCTTTGCAGTTGCGCTTCCAGTAACCGGGTTTCTTGCAGTGATGGCAAACTTATTTAGACTTGTCCATCTTTGCATGTAACATTTGGCCTTGAGATCATGGTCCTACCATTTCTCTAGTTCGGCCAACCTTTCCGAAGTTACATCAGCCGGGGCTGTTTTCGGAGGAGCCTTTTCTAACACTTAGAAAATCTTTTCCGAGCTCAGGACAATCTTAAATTATGGAACCATTCTCGTATAGTTTGCGCCAGAAAGTTTGTTTTGTTCGAGAATTGAAACATGTGGATTACGAAGATTCATCATAATGATATACTGAGATGAAACAGACAATAATCGATGATTGCTTAATTAATTTACTAAGACATAAAATATGGCGAGATTTAATTTTATGAATTTCACTCCCACTATTTTAACGATTTCACTACCCTCTAGTGAAAACGGGAAACTTGTTTCCTTAGTGGGAACATGGAGTCCAATTGACAAACTATAGTCCCGAATAATATCAGCCAACCATAATTTTCAAAAGGTAGAGCCCAATTGCTTCCAAAGCAACCCCCATGTTTTTACCTCATGTCCAATAAGGGCCCAATAATATGACGCCATTTAATGTGACATGTCAAGATGACCCATCAATATTAAGTTGTGATGGAAGGTCGCCATGTGAATCCCCAATAATATGAGCCAATCCCATGGGAGTTCCACCCAACTTACAACATGTGTCGATCCAATGTACAGCTTTTCGACGAACGGGCCCCCCCAATAATATGAGCCGGACCGTGCCCGCAGGTAGCATCTCATACATTGATCGTTGATGGAAGGTAGGAATATTTAAACAATATTTAAATTCCCTTTTGTTTATCTTGATATCAATTTTAAATCATATTTAAAATGAGGGATTTTTAATTTTTTGAAAATCTGTCTCATCATGCAATTTATGTATGCTTGCGGGATTCATACAATTTAGTCTAAACATGCATACATCAATAATATCATATATTATTTAAGGATGATCGATCCCATTATCTAATCGACCCGTGGTTGCCAATCACGAGTCTAAGTCCAATCCTAGGTGATATGCAAGTATGCAATGCAATCCTATTACATTGAGCTTCCATTTACATTTTTTCGGTCTTTATCGTCTACTGGGCCCACCATTGTCTTCAAATCTTTATCTCCCACTAAGTCTAACAAATTTACAATAAATTTTGATGACAAATAGGGGATACATATTTAAGGGGTGGGAACGGGCCATAAACCAAGCCCACTTTTTATTACAAATGACAATTCAAATTTGGGCTATAAACCAAGCCCATTAATAAAACCCAACAACAATAAAACCAAATGTAAATTACCTAACATACACCTAAAACATTGGTCATGGCAATCGATCATCCTTTTATCCAATAATTAATTCAATAATTAAAACATTGGATAACATGCAATGACATCATAATTAAAAGATAAAATCATATTTTATCTAATACATTCATAAGATCATATTGTTGGAAAACTGGCGTTCAGATCAATCACGATTGATACCCGGTGCAGCGGAAGTTTAAAATTTTTATTATGGAACAATTCCATAGTGTGGGTATCAACCGTTTAACGATTAAATTATAAGTGTGTGTAAAATTAAATAACTATTATTAAATTTTACCTTCAATCTCGAATCGAGATTATTGGACTCCAACAGATTTCTCTGCTCTTGTTGTCTCTCCCTGGAACCGATGAACTCCTTCAATCAGGTCCACGAATGGAGGTTTAATCCCTCTGATAGATTGCACTAGAAAATCTATCAGAAGTTTTCTACGAAGAGAATAAACGAATTTGATTCGCTATTCCAGACTGCAATTCAAAATCACAGACCGGAATTTCTCACGCAGAGAAGGGAGGGGGCGGCCGAAATATTTGAGAGAGAGGAGGCTAGGGTTTTCGAAATTTTTGCTCTCAAAATTATGACCAGTTGTCTTGTAATTTCTGTACTATAATAACTTATTTATAATGCAGGCCACTAACATCTTAGGGCCCATTAGTCATAAGTTGAGGCCCGACAAGCAAAGCCCGCATGTTCAGAAATTAATATAAAATTCATCGTGACTCCGATTGATAAACCGATTTTACCAATGTGCACAGAAACCATTTCTGCACATTTTAAATTCAAGATAAATTTTCCTGAATCCGAATTCAGTGGTTTCCAAAAATGTACATCCCTATGTCATTTTAGGAAATCCTACTCCCTTACTCTTATTTAAGAAGTCCAACTTCTTTATTCATTAAATTTAACTCTTTAAATTTAACTATCTCAACGGGGATTAAAACTCCATTACACTGTGTGACCCTCAATGGTTCAGGGATACAGCTAGCCGTGGGCTCACAACTCCTTGTGACTCGGAACAACGATTTCCGACTTGCCCAACGAATCATGGTAAAGCGCCTAGCAACATCGCCCCATGATTCCCTAGGTATCACTGATAGTGCCTACAAGAATCAGTAGATTTTGGTTCGCGTACAGTATGGTCCCTTCATCCATATATCCCGATCGAATCAACAACCATTGGTATATCGAGAGTCGCTCAAGATTCGATAACTATGCAATACATCTTGAAGATCAAATTAGTGACATCGCATGTGCTACTAAGAAACCATTTCTTAAATCACATCAAGTACTCTGGCCAGAGATTCGTCACACTAATATCTCCTCAGATCGCATAGGATATCCACACTCGCAAGTATGTGGTGAATCCTTGACAACAATGCATCGACTCCTATATGTGTTGTAACTGTACCCAATCCCGACACCTGATGACCCCCATAGAGTCGGTAAACGAGTCAAAGCACAGTACTAGCATATAGAGTCTCCATGATGTTTCAAGTAGTAAGGACTAATGGTGTACAACCAAAACCGCGGACTTTATCCACTCGATAAGTGATAACCACTTGGAAAGTCCGGATAGGGTAGTTCGATTATTCATCCTATGAATATCCATTTGCATGCTTCGAACATCTCCATGTTCCCTACCAATGAAACGTGGTACTCCGCATCGCAAATGCTAGTCTCAAACTCGAGCGATCCTTATCCTTATTATCGGACGGCTCAATCGACTAGGAACAGTTTAGAATATACAGTGACTATAAGATGTATTTCATGATAGACATCCCCATGTTCTACCACATCTTACATACACTATAGTATATTCAAGGTCTTTATCAAAACAACAATAGTATATCATAATATAACAATATGAAGAAAGATAAAGTCATTGCCATTAATAAAAGTGTAAATTATATTAAACAAAAGATCGTTTGTACAAAGAGTCATCAAAGCCCATAGCCACAAGTTGGCTCACTGGGCACCCACTCTTTCACATATCTTATCATCAATTGTACCAAAATAATTAATTTTATAAAATCTAATTTAACGGATAAGATTTACAAATTTTCCAAAAATTCAAATTTATCCAAAAATCAATTTTAAAAATTTCGGACTCAAACAATTTGATCCGATGCCTCGTAGACCAATCAAAAACAATTTTCGATCAGACCAAAAACTAAAATTCCAAAATATTAAAATTTTGGAAAAAAAAATTTAATTTTCCGGGCTGCCCGAGACGTTCCCGGGCAGCCCCGCCCCCACGTGGGGCAGGGCAGCCCCCACGTGGAGTGTAGGGCAGCAACTTGGCTGCCCTGGGCAGCGATCCAAGGCAGCAATCTCTCTGCCTTTTTGGGCAGCGATCGGTTGCCCTGTTCAAAACTTAATTTTAAAATTTTTCGTTTTGTTTCAAAAATCGAGGCTAAAAATTTTGTACAATCGATTAATTTAATCGTTTGATCTGAGAGCAACCTGGCTCTGATACCACTGTTGGAAAAACGTGTTCAGATCAATTAAAAATTGATACCCGGTGCAGCGGAAGTTTAAAAATTTTTATTTTTCGATATGGAACGATTCCATATCATGGGTATCAAAACTTTACGATTAAATTATGCAAGTAAAAATAAAATCACAATTAAATTTTTACCTATTCAAGCAACGGCTTGATTATGGACACCAACAGAATTTAATCTGCTCTTCTTGTATATCCCGGGAACCGATGGCTTCACGATCAATCTCCGGAATAAGGTCCACGAACAGAAAATAGAAACTCTCTGATTGATTGCACTAGAAATCAATCAGATGTTTATCGAAGAGAATAAACAGATTTGATCTGTTAATTCGGAATGTAATTTTTCACAAAAATCACAGACCAAATGTTCTCAAAAGGGACAGAGGAATTCGAAAATTCCCCTTGAATATTATGAGTGATTTTCGAAAATTGCAAGATGGAATGCTTATGATTTTTGAACACTACTCATATATTTATAGAGAATTTCTAGACTAGATTAAGTTATGATTATATTAGGACTCTAACTCCTTAGGGCCCACAATCCATAACTTAAGCCCAACAAGCCAAGCCCGTTATTATAGAAATTAATATAAAATTCATCATGACTCCGACTGATAAACCGATTTAACCAATGTGCACAGAAACCATTTCTGCACCTTTTAAAGTCAAGATAATTTTTCTGAATCCGAATTCAGTGATTTCCAAAAATGCCCATCCCTATGTCATTTTAGGAAATTCCACTCACTTCTAGTTAAGAAGTCCAACTTTTCTTTCATTAAATTTAATTCTTTAAATTTAACTATCTCAACGGGGTTTAGTAATCCATTACTTGTGTGACCCTCAATGGTTCAGGGATACAGCTAGCCGTGGGCTCACAACTCCTTGTGACTTGGAACAACAATTTCCGACTTGCCCAACGAATCATGGTAAGAGCGTCTAGCAACATCGCCCCATGATTCCCTAGGTATCACTGATAGTTCCTGCAAGAACCAGTAGATTTTGGTTAGCGTACAGTACGGTCCCTTCATCCATATATCCCGATCAAATCAACAACCATTGGTGCATCGAGAGTCGTTCGAGATTCGATATGAAACGACCCTAACTACTCGCTACTAGACTATAATTAAAATAAAGGAAAATTACGGATTTTTAAAAATTTTGCCATGACCTATTTGTAAAACAAATAAGCCATCAAGACTCAAACAGCAATTTAAATAAGGAAAGAAAATTGACTTCAAAACTTAAGTGCGTTAAACATAAACATGCAATCCTAGTAACCACCTCCCGGTTACAGCATAAAGTAAACTAAAGCATTTAAAATTAATTCCAACGATAATCATAAACTTGCAAAAGCGGAAAACGTACTTCAAAACATAAGCTGTAGCACAGGGAATGCACATCCTGGCTATAAATACTACAAGATCTCAAATAATACTTCATTATTACAAATTCGATAACTGTGCGGAAAAACATAAACTAAAAGGAAGCAACGGTCACTGGGCCTCGCACTACCGATGGCCTCATCCCAGTAGATCACGCCCCTCCGTCTCCTCCACAAAATCCTCACCTGCAAACATTCAAGCATAGTGAGTCTAAAGACTCAACAAGCATAACTAGGATAATAACAAGGGTTTAAAATACGTGATGCAAAAACTCAACTTAAACTGTAATATGCATGAAACTAGAAAGATATAGAAATCATGCATTAATGAACTCACACTATGATAAACTTTAACTTTCATAACATTCAACTTAGACTCATGAATAACTGAAAGACTGACATCAATGCAAAACGAGTCAACTAAAATTGTGAAACTTTAACTTTTAAACTTTTCTTTACTTTTTCCTCTTAGAAATCCGATCCCTGATTTGTGACCCTCTGTTTCGATCATGATCATGGCTGCAGTGCACTATGCCGGCAAGACGACGAGATTTCTCCCGACGAACTTAACCCCTCTATGGCAAGGAGACCGAGATGCCTCCCGATCCCACATTGCCCCTCTGTGGCAAGGGTAAACAAGATGTCTCTTGCTCCTTGTCTAACCTCTATAACCTCTTGGTGAGTAGACCGAGGCATCCCCCGGCCTAGCAACACCCCTCTTGTCACAAACAGATCACTTCATTCAAAAATATTTGCTTTCTTTTCCCTTTTCATTTATAAAGACTCAACTCATATATTAAATGGCATGCAAACAAGTAAACTTCCTTTTTCTTTATTAAACTCAAGAACACGTCAAATGCACACGAATAAGCAATCTTTAAGACATGAGACTCGACTCGAAAATGTGAGTTTAAGGTGGATGAGTGGCTGCCCCTAAGTCCAAAGAAGACAACTTACCCAACAAAATCCTCAAACTTGACTTAACTCGAGCAAGTAAACCGAAAAGCCCTTAACTTTGTCATGCCTTATCCAAAATCCGTCCCGCTTGAACCGACACTCAACAAACACTCCAAATCATCCCAAGGAATAGGTGGTATCATCAAAAGATCAAAAGAGCAAATTTTCAAAACACAAAAAATCGGACAGCCCCTATTCAAAGAAAAAATCTGCAGTTACACCCAATTTTGAAAAATCCATAACTCACTCAATTCTTATCCGAATCAAGCCTATTTTATATCGACGCGACCACAACGACACGAACTTTACTATGGTTCAGACCAAACACTGCCCAGACCTCAGACCAGCCCTGCCCTGCCCCGTGAACAGTACTGCCCTGCACCTCACACACCTCCAATTCCAACAATTCAAACACTTAGCCCACTTTCCTCAACTTATCTCCACACCAAACACCCAAACACCTCAAATAACCTCTCTTAGGACTTTTCCCAAACACTTGGGCTACACTCAATCCACACTTTCACAACACATATCAAGAACATCAAGAATTAACCATCAAAACTCCAAAATGTTGAACAATCAATCAAGACCAATGCAAGACCATTAAATACTTCAACATCAATTAAATTTCAGCCCCTACACATGCAAAATTTCGAAATTTAGGTCCTTATACATTCTGAAAATTTGAATTTTGGCAAGAACATCCATATAAATCCATGTCATTGCACATATACTCAACATTAAATCACATAAACTCAATCCCATAACACATTTAGCAAAATCAGCCCCTTAAATGCCCAAATTCGAAACCCTAACATCACAACATCATGCATTTTCAAAATTATTGCAAGAAGTCTTAAGGGTGGGGGTAGATATTGCTTGAATGTTAGCCCAAAGAAATAGTTACACTTGCCTTCACCAATCTACCAACAAATTTCGAACAAGAAGAGGAGATGAGAGTGGAACTTCAACCAAACACCAAGCTAAGCACCTAGGGGAGCTTCTCCGGTGGCTGGGACGGCGGCTGGAGGGGTTGGACGGCTTCTTCAAGGGAGAGGGGAGAAGTGGGCGGCTAGGGCTAGGGTTTGGGAGTTAGGGTTTGTGTCTTGATTTTAATTGAAATGTTTTAATGATAGTGTAAATTAAAAGTGTAGTGTATTGTGTGTAGTGTTTTAAAATTCACTTGTACTAGCAAAAGTACTACTTGTACTATTAAAACTTTTTACCTCAAACTTTTTGCTATTTTCAAACTTCTAAATTTAAAATTTCAACTCTCAACATTTTAATTGAAATTCCACTAACCCGGATTTAATAAAATCCTATTTTATGGAAAATTTAGGAAATAACCCAAGAAAATGATAAAATTGTTTTTTGACCCCTAAAAATTCAAAATTTGAATTTTTGGCCAAAACCCCTCTTTTACCTCTAACTTAAAATCTTAAAATTAAAAATCTTGAAAATAAACCACCGAAGCCCACCGTCGTCGCCTGCCTGGATAAAAATTACTAACTAAACAGTTCAAGACATTTAATTCAAATAAGTCAAGCAAGGCTAACTTTAACTGAAACTTAAACAATTAACTTCAAGAAATTAAAATATAAATACTGAAAATAATTTTTTAGGCATGATTTTTAAATTTTAGAAGTTCTTGGTGCTACAATTCCTCCCTCCCTAATAAGAAATTTCGTCCTCGAAATTAATACTTACCAAAAAGCTTCGGATATCGAACTCTGATATCTGCTTCTGCTTCCCAAGTGGCCTCTTCATCCGAATGGTTCTGCCATCTCACCTTGATCATTGGAATCGACTTGTTACGGAGTCTTCTCTCCTGTCTATCCAAAATCTGGATGGGCTTCTCCTCATAGGTCAAGTGAGGAGATAACTGAAGCGGTTCCGAACTAAGCACATGGGATGGGTTCGAGATGTACTTCCTCAACATCGACTCATGGAAGACATTATGGATCTTATCAAGGTTAGGCGGCAAGGCCACTCTATAAGCCAGTACCCCTACCCTATCCAAAATCTCGAAGGGCCCTATGAACCTCGGTGCCAACTTCCCTTTCTTTCCAAACCTCATCACACCCTTCATGGGTGCAATACGGATAAAAACATGATCACCCACCGAGAACTCCAAGTCTCTCCTCCGGTGATCAGCATAGCTCTTCTGCTTACTCTGGGCAGCCCTCATCCTATCACGGACCTTAGCTACTACTTCGGTGGTCAACTGAACAATCTCCGGACCAAAGTCTGATCTCTCACCTATCTCATCCCACAACACTGGAGATCTACACTTCCTCCCATAAAGCGCCTCATAGGGAGCCATGCCAATAGTGGACTGAAAACTGTTATTGTACGCAAACTCCACTAGTGGTAGCCTCGACTCCCAACTTCCTTGAAAATCAATAGCACACGCTCTCAAAAGATCCTCCAAAATCTGAATCACCCTCTCCGATTGGCCATCGGTCTGCGGGTGAAAGGCGGTACTAAAAAGCAACTTAGTACCCAAAGCGGAATGAAGACTCTTCCAAAAAGACGAAGTAAACCGCGGATCTCTATCAGACACTATGGAGACTGGAATACCATGTAGTTTGACTATCTCCCGGATATACAACTCCGCAAGCTGAGTCATCGAGAAAGACATCTTCACTGGAAGAAAGTGAGCCGACTTAGTGAGACGGTCTACAATCACCCAAATGGCATTCGAACCTCTCAATGTCTTCGGCAATCCCACGACAAAATCCATGGAGATATTCTCCCACTTCCACTCCGGAATAGGGAGAGGCTTAAGCAAACCGGCGGGTCTCTGATGCTCCGCCTTAACCTGCTGGCATGTCAGGCATTCTGACACAAATCGGGCAATGTCACTTTTCATGCCTGGCCACCAATAAAGCTGCTGAAGATCCCGATACATCTTCGTACTACCAGGGTGGATTGAGTACGGCGACGTATGTGCCTCTACCATGATAGTAACTTGCAGAGAATCACCTGCGGGAACCCAAAATCTACCTCTGTACCTCACAATCCCATCTACCACAGCATACAAACCGCTGCCTTTCTCTTCGTCCCTCTGTCTCCACTTCCTGATCTGCTCATCAACTGACTGCGCTGCACGGATACGGTCAAAAAGTGTAGTCTGCACACTTAGGGAAGACAAACGGGGAGCTCTACCACTCGCATAAAACTCAAGACCGTACTTCTGAATCTCAACCTGCAACGGTCTAGCTACTGACAAGGAGGTAAGCACTGCGGTCTTCCTGCTCAAAGCATCTGCAACCACGTTATCTTTACCCGGGTGGTAGCTAATATCGCAGTCATAGTTTTTCACCAACTCTAACCACCTACGATGCCTCATATTCAACTCCTTCTGGGTGAAGAAGTACTTGAGGCTTTTGTGGTCTGTGAAGATCTGACTCTTCTCTCCATAGAGATAGTGTCTCCAAATCTTAAGAGCAAACACTACCGCTGCCAACTCTAAGTCATGAGTATGGTAGTTCTTCTCGTGCTCCTTCAATTGCCTAGAAGCATAGGCAATAACTCTGTCTTGCTGCATCAAAACTGCTCCCAATCCCAACTTGGAAGCATCAGTATACACCACAAAATCACCTTGCCCGGATGGCATGGTCAACACTGGCGCTGTCGTAAGAGCTTCCTTCAAAGTATCAAAGCTCCTTTGACACTCGGCACTCCAAACAAACTTGGCGTTCTTCTTAGTCAACGCTGTCATAGGCACAACAATGGAGGAAAAACCCTTGATAAATTTTCGGTAATAACCGGCTAATCCAAGAAAACTGCGAATCTCAGACGCGCTCCTCGGTATAGACCACTCCTTCACTGCTTGAACCTTTGAAGGGTCTACTTCCACACCGCTCTTAGAAATAATATGACCCAAGAAAGCAACTTTCTCCAACCAGAATTCACACTTATCAAACTTGGCCAACAACTTGTGCTCTCGAAGCACCTCAAGAACGGTCCTCAAATGCTGTTCATGCTCCACTCTATCCTTCGAATAAATGAGGATGTCATCGATGAAAACAATGACAAAGCGGTCCAAGTAAGGCTGAAACACGCGGTTCATAAGATCCATGAAAACCGCGGGCGCGTTCGTCATCCCAAACGGCATCACAAGGAACTCGTAATGACCGTAACGAGTCCTAAAAGCTGTCTTCGCCACATCTGACTCCTTCACCTTCAACTGGTGATAACCTGAACGAAGATCAATCTTCGAAAAAACGGATGCACCTTGCAATTGATCGAAGAGGTCCTCGATCCTAGGTAATGGGTACTTGTTCTTCACTGTCACTCCGTTCAAACCTCGGTAGTCTATGCACAGTCTTAGACTACCATCCTTCTTCTTAACAAAGAGGACTGGTGCGCCCCAAGGGGAGAAACTAGGGTGAATGAATCCCTTGTCAAGCAACTCTTGAATCTGCCACTTGCCCTAAAGCCAACTAGTCATACTACATAGTCCCATTGCTTTGCGATGTTTGTCAAATAATGGTCCTGGCAAGGGCTTAGTAAGTGGATCAGCGATATTGTCTGCAGAGGCAACTCTTTCGACAGTGATGTCTCCTCTTTCCACAATCTCCCGGATGATGTGGTATTTCCTCAGTACGTGTTTAGATCTTTGATGAGACCTTGGTTCCTTTGCCTGAGCAACGGCACCCGTGTTGTCACAGTACACCGGGACTGGACCAACAACTTTAGGAATGACGCCCAACTCTTGGACGAAATTCCTCATCCAAACGGCCTCTTTAGCAGCAGCTGATGCTGCAATGTATTCTGCTTCAGTGGTGGAATCCGCTGTGGTGTCCTGCTTGGAACTCTTCCAAGAGACAGCACCGCCATTGAGCATGAACACAAATCCAGAGGTTGACTTCGAGTCATCCACGTCACTTTGGAAGCTAGAGTCGGTATAGCCTTCCAATTTTAGTTCTCTTCCTCCATAAACCATGAATACATTCTTAGTTCTTCTCAAGTACTTAAGAATATCCTTCACGGCTTTCCAATGCATTTGACCAGGATTGGCTTGATATCTGCTCGTGACACTCAGAGCACATGCCACATCCGGTCTGGTAGATATCATCCCATACATGATACTCCCTATGGCTGACGCATATGGTATGTGTGTCATTTTCTCTATCTCTTTGTCAGTCTTGGGACACATAGACTTGGATAGAGAGACTCCATGACACATAGGTAGATGTCCTCTCTTGGACTCATCCATAGAAAACCTTTTCAATATGGTGTCGATGTAGGTTGCTTGAATGAGTCCTATCATTCTCTTAGATCTATCTCTATAGATCTGTATCCCTAGAATATAGGATGCCTCACCCAAATCCTTCATCGAGAATCTACCTGATAACCATATCTTTGTTGACTGCAACATCCCTACGTCATTCCCAATGAGTAGGATGTCATCAACATAAAGCACTAAGAACGTCACCGCATCCTTAACTACTTTCTTGTACACGCACGGTTCCTCCGGGTTTTTGATGAAACCAAAGTCCTTTATTGTTTCATCAAATTTCTGGTTCCAACTTCTTGATGCTTGTTTGAGACCATAAATTGATCTCTGAATCTTGCATACCTTATGCTCGCTTCCCATGGATGTGAATCTCTCGGGCTGCATCATATAGATTTCTTCCTTAATGTTTCCATTAAGAAATGCAGTCTTCACATCCATTTGTCATATCTCATAGTCATACCATACTGCTATGGCAATAAGGATTCTTATGGACTTGAACACTGCGACTCGTGAAAAGGTTTCATCATAGTCAACTCCTTGTCTTTGAGTATAACCTTTTGCTACCAATCGTGCCTTGTAGGTCAGTACCTTTCCATCAGGCCCAAGTTTTCTCTTGTAGATCCATTTACACCCTATTGGAACAATTCCATCGGGAGGATCTACTAAAGACCAAACTTGGTTTGTATGCATCAAATTTATTTCCGACTGCATAGCTTCAAGCCATAAATTCGAATCCGCATCAGAAATTGCTTCCTTGAAGTTTCTTGGATCACATCCAATGTCGGGTTCACTTTGATCCCCTTCAAGAAGCTGACCATATCTAATAGGAGGCCTAGAAGTCCTCTCGGATCTTCTAGTAATAGGCGTGTCTTGTGATGATTCTTGAGGTATAGGATCGTTATTTTGTATCTCGGGTTCTTCTCGAATTTCTTCGAGTTCCATCATCTTGCCTTTCTTATCCAATAAGAACTCCTTCTCCAAGAAGGTGGCATTCCTTGAAACAAACACTTTTGTTTCAGTAGGATGATAGAAATAATATCCGATTGAATTCTTCGGATACCCTACAAAATAACATAAGGTGGATCGACTATCCAACTTATCTCCCACTGTCTGCTTCACGTAAGCAGGACATCCCCAAATCCTCAAGTACGAATACTTAGGATCTTTGCCATTCCATAACTCGTATGGTGTTTTGTCCACTTCTTTAGTGTGGACGTTGTTCAACAACAATACCGCCGTTTCAAGAGCATAGCCCCAAAACAAAGGTGGGAGCTCAGTGAAGCTCATCATAGATCGAACCATGTCCAACAAGGTTCGATTGCGACGCTCCGAAACACCATTCAGCTGAGGTGTCATAGGAGGAGTCCACTGAGAGAGAATCTCATTCTCTTTTAGATAATCCAAGAACTCGGTACTTAAGTATTCTTCACCTCGATCTGATCGAAGTGCTTTAATACTATTACCTAGTTTGTTTTCTACTTCAGCCTTGAATTTTTTGAACTTTTCAAATGATTCAGACTTATATTTCGTCAATTATAAGTACCCATACCTAGAATAATCATCAGTAAAGGTAATGAAATAGGTGTGAACAAATTTTGTACCAATACTAAATGGTCCGCAAACATCTGTATGGATCAAATCCAATAGATTTTGACTACGCTCTGGCTTCCCTTTGAAAGGAGATTTAGTCATTTTTCCTTTGAGGCAGGACTCACAAGTAGGTAGAGAGTTAATATCATACATATCAAACATGCCCTCTCCCACTAGCTTGTTCATCCTCCATGAAGAAATATGACCTAGCCTAGCATGCCAAAGGTTTGCCGGGTTTTGATTATCAATTTTCCTTTTATTTGTTGTTACCGGTTTATCAACATAATTAATTGGAACGTCTTTTAATTTTAAGTTATATAGATCGTTTTCAAGTTGTCCACATCCAATTAAACATTCATTCTTGTAAATATTGCAAATTCCATTTACAAAATTGCAAGAAAAACCATCTCTATCAAGCATAGAAATAGAAATAATATTTTTAACCAAATCTGGCACATATAAAACATCTCTCAAAAATAACTTAAAATCATTCTGCAAAATTAAACAAATGTCTCCCACAGCTTTGGCTTCAACTCGAGAACCATTTTTGAGCCTCAGCTGGGTCTCACCCATCCTAAGCTTGCGACTTCTTGTCATCACCTGCAAATCATTGCAAATGTGAGATCCACATCCGGTATCCAATACCCAAGAAGTAGTATTAAGTGAAACATTTATTTCAATATAAAACATACCCTTCGCAGTTCGCAACTGCTCGAGATATTCCTTGCAGTTACGTTTCCAATGACCGGGTTTCTTGCAGTGATGGCAAACATCCTTGGATTTTTCCACGTTTTAAGCCTTTGTCTTGTTCTTCTTCTCGGGTCCGGTTTTCTTGGATGGGGCAGAACGTTTCTTACCCTTTGTACTTGGCCCCTTCTTAGCAGAAGAAGAGGAGCCCATCAAGAGAACCGGTTTATCCTTCTTTAAAGTGGCTTCATAAGTTACAAGCATATTGACCATCTTTTCAAGGGAGACCTCTATCTTGTTCATATTGAAATTCACCAAAAAACCGTCAAACGATGAAGGAAGAGAGAGAAGTAATAAGTCCAAATTGAGTTCATGCTCCAATACCAATTCAAGCGTTACCAACTTCTGAATGAGCCAAATCACGCGTACCCCATGATCACGGACCGAAGTCCCTTCATGCATGCGACACGTCATTAACTCTTTTACAGTAGCGAACCTTTCAGCTCTTGATTGAGCCCCAAAAAGTTCCTTGAGTTGTGCGTGAATGTCAGCAGCATTCACGGTATCCTCAAATCGCCTCTGGAGTTCATCAGACATCGAAGCTTGCATATAGTATTTGGCCTTGATATCATGGTCCCACCATTTATCAAGTTTGGCCAACTCTTCCGGACTTATATCAGCTGGTGCTTCCTTCGGAGGAGATTTTTCTAACACGTAAAACTTCTTCTCCGAGGTCAAGACAATCTTCAACTTACGGAACCATTCCGTATAGTTTGCGCCAGTCAGTTTGTTTTGTTCGAGAATAGAGAATAGTGGATTGCGCGAATTCATCTTAATGAAATACTGAAAAGAAACAGACAATAATCAGTGATTGTTTAATTAATTTACTAAGACATAAAATAAGGCAAAATTTATTTTATGAATCTCACTCCCACTATTTTAACGATTTCACTACCCTCTAGTGAAAACGAAAAACATTTTCTTTAGTGAAAACATGGAGTCCAATTGACAAACTATAGTCCCGAATAATATCAGCCAACCATAATTTTCAAATGGTAGAGCCCAATTGCTTCCAAAGCAACCTCCATGTTTTTTACCTCATGTCCAATAAGGGCCCAATAATATGATGCCGTTTATTGTGACACGTCAAGATGACCCATCAATATTAAATTGTGATGGACGGTCGCCATGTGGATCCCCAATTATATGAGCCAATCCCATGGGAGTTCCATCCAACTTACAACATTTGTCGATCCAATGTACAGCTTTCCGACGAACGGGCCCCCTCAATAATATGAGCCGAACCGTATCCGCGGGTAGCATCTTATACATTGATCGTTGATGGAAGGTAGGAACATTTAAACAATATTTAAATGCCCTTTTGTTTATCTTGATATCAATTTTAAATCATATTTAAAATGAGGGATTTTAATTTCGAAAATTAGTCTCATCATTTAAAATTTGTATGCTTGCGGGATTCATACAATTTAGTCTAAACATGCATACAACAATAATATCATATATTATTTTAGGATGATCGATTCCATTACTAATCGACCCGTGGTTGCCAATCACGAGTCTAAGTCCAATCCTAGGTAATATGCAAGTATGCAATGCAATCCTATTACATTGAGCTTCCAATTTACATTTTTCGGTCTTTATTATCTGCTGGGCCCACCTTTGTCTTCAAATCTTCATCTCCCACTAAGTCTAAAATTTACAATAAATTTCGATGACAAGCAGGGGATACATATTTAAGGGGTGGGAACGGGCCATAAACCAGGCCCACTTTTATTACATATGACAATTCATATTGGGCCATAAATCAGGCCCATTAATAAATCCAACAACAATAATTAAAACCAAATGTAAACAACTTTACATACACCTATAATATTGGTCATGGCAATCGATCATCCTTATCCAATAATATTTAATTCAAAAATTAATTTATTGGATATCATGCAATGGCAATAAATATAAATAGATAAAATCATATTTCATACATAAAATCTTATTTTATATATAAAATCATATTTTATCTAGTTTATCCATAAAATCATATTTTACATATAAAATCCAATTTTATACATAAAATCATATTTTATTATCAATTGTACCAAAATTATTAATTTTATAAAATCTAATTTAATGGATAAAATTTATAAATTTTCCAAAAATTCAAATTTATCCAAAAATCAATTTTTAAAATTTCGGACTCAAACAATTTGATCCGATGCCTCGTGGACCAATCAAAAACAATTTTCAATCGGACCAAAAACTGAAATTTCAAAAATTTCAAAAAATCAAAAAAATTAAATTTTAAAATTTTCGGACTGCCCGGGACAATCCCGGCAGCCCGGCCTCCATGTGGGACAGGGCTGCCCATCAAGTCGCTGCCCTGGGCAGCGATCAAATCGCCGCCCTGGGCAGCGCCGTGCGCCGCCCTGGGCAACGATCAAATCGCTACAGCGACACTCGCTGCCCGATTGCCCTGGAATTTAATTTAAAATTTTCGTTTCATTTTTCTGAAAAATCGAGTCCGGTACAATCGAATAAATTTTAATCGTAAAATCCGAGAACAACCTGGCTTTGATACCACTGTTGGAACACGGTCGTTCTCCGGATCGAAAAAGAAAGTGATACCCGTTGCAGCGGAAGTTTTAAAATTTTTATATGGAACGATTCCATATGGGTATCAAATTCCTACGATTAAAATTGATAACATAAAATTTAAACAATGTAAATTTTACCTTAAAATCTCGAAGCGAGATTATGGACACCAACAGATTAAACTGCTCTTGTTGTATATCCCAGGAACTGATGAACGAACTTTTCTTCAATCAGGTCCACGAACAGAAGTTTAATCCCTCTGATAGACTGCACTAGAAAATCTATCAGAAGTTTCTACGAAGAGAAATAACAGATTTGATCTGCTAATTCAGACTGCAAATTCAAAATTTGCAGACTGAAAAATCTCAAAGACAGAGGGAAGGGGGGCGGCCGAAACTAGAGAGAAACTCTCTAGGGTTTTCGAAAATTTATGACCTTTTGTTTTGTAATTTCTGCACTGCAATAACTTATTTATAATGTGAGCTGCTAACAGCTTAGGGCCCATTAGTCATAAGTTCAAGCTTGACAAGCAAAGCCCGCATGTTCAGAAATTAATATAAAATTCATCGTGACTCAGATTGATAAACCAATTTCACCAATGTGCACAGAAACCATTTCTGCATATTTTAAAGTCAAGATAAATTTTCTGAATCCGAATTCAGTGATTTCCAAAAATGTCCATCACTATGTCATTTTAGGAAATCTTACTCCCTCTACTCTTAAATAAGAAGTCCCACTTCTTTATTCACTAAATTTAACTCTTTAAATTTAATTATCTCAACGGGGATTAAAAATCCATTACTTGTGTGACCCTCAATGGTTCAGGGATACAGCTAGCCGTGGGCTCACAACTCCTTGTGACTCGGAACAACAATTTCCGACTTACCCAACGAATCATGGTAAGAGCGCCTAGCAACATCGCCCCATGATTCCCTAGGTATCACTGATAGTGCCTGCAAGAACCAATAGATTTTGGTTAGCATACAGTACGATCCCTTCATCCATATATCCCGATCGAATCAACAACCATTGGTAAATCGAGAGTCGTTCGAGATTCGATAACTATGCAATGCATCTTGAAGATCAAATAGTGACATCGCATGTGCTACTAGGAAACCAAGTAACCTAAAACACATCATGTACTCTGACCAGAGATTCGTCACACTAATATCTCCTCAGATTGCATAGGATATCCACACTCGCAAGTGTGCGGTGAATCCTTGACAACAAAGCATCGTCTCCTATATGTGTCGTAACTGTACCCAATCCCGACACCTGATGACCCTAATAGAGTCGGTAAACGAGTCAAAGCACAGTACTAGCATATAGAGTCTCAATGATGTTTCAATGAATAAGGACTAATGGTGTACAATCAAAACCGCGGACTATATCCACTCGATAAGTGATAACCACTTGGAAAGTCCGAATAGGGTAGTTCGATCATTCATCATATGAATATCCATTTGCATGCTTCGAACATCTCTATATTCCATACCAATGAAACGTGGTACTTGGCATCGCAAATGCTAGTCTCAATCTCGAGCGATCCTTATCCTTATTTGTGGACGGCTCAATTGACTAGGAACTGTTTAGAATATACAGTGAACATAAGATGTGTTTCATGACAGTGATCTCTCTATATTCACTATCTCATCTTACTTTAGTATATTCAAGGTCTTTATCAAAATAGCAATAGTATATCATTATATAAT
This sequence comes from Henckelia pumila, assembly GCF_033568475.1. NCBI lineage: Eukaryota > Viridiplantae > Streptophyta > Magnoliopsida > Lamiales > Gesneriaceae > Henckelia > Henckelia pumila. The sequence continues at coordinate 978,259 of NW_027331874.1, forward strand.
AATAAGATAAAGTGAACGCCATTTAAAGAACGTATATTATATTAAACAAAGTTTGTTTACAAAAAGAGACTCTCAAAGCCCTTAGCCACAAGTTGGCTAACGGGGCATCAACTCTTTCAAAAACAACAATAGTATATCACAATATAACAATATGAAGAAAGACAAAGAAAATGCCATTAATGAATGTAAATTATATTAAACAAAGATTGTTTATACATAGAGTCATAAAGGCCCTTAGCCACAAGTTGGCTAACCGGGCACCCACTCTTTCAGTATATACATCATTGCTTCAACAAACAACCCAAGTCCACATCTCTAGACTCTCTCATGAGCTACCCTCGTCGACTTTGGCCAGCTCCTGTCCCATCTGTTGTCATGCACACATACAAAACAAGACAACAGTCGGAAATATCCGGTGAGAATACAATCTCAGTATAATCAACATATATATGCGTTATATAAAAGCATATCGACTCTAACATTTCAACTCAAGATTAGAGAAAAACGCATATATAAAGAATTGATTCCTATCACACTCTTTGCCATCAAGATTCGTATACGATCTTGACATGGATATCCATCTATCGTTGTCTCATCAGACTCGAAAATAAGGTCGCCTAAGACCTTGGCATAAGAATCAATTCATATCTCATATCGTATCATAATCAAATAGAACCAAAGATCCACTACCTAAGATGGATCGACAACATCATAACAAAATCAAAACAATAAACAAGTATGTGATTTTGGCGGGACAACTCAAGAAGCTTCATTCTCAAGTTACAAATCCCAGACTTGCGATGTCGTCTTATACCTTATGATTTTCTTTTCGGTTCTTGAAGTACTTCAAATCTGAAATATAATATCAAGAACTCATATTAAAATCTATTCAACTTCAAATACAAATATGCTCAATTCCATCATTTCATCTTCAAAGAACAACTTCAAACCTCAAGCAAATCTTCTTCGGTTCAAAGGCGGACTTCACGAGTTTATCAAGATTTTACTAATCTGAAATATAAAGATTATAACCAAGAAACATCAGTTATTCAGTTATGAGATCCTCAGCTCAATCATAGGACACCCAAACAGCCTCAAATCATAACCCAACGGCGTAGCGATTGAAAATCGGTAACCGAAACGATATCGACATCGATCCAACAATCATACACCACATATATCAGCATATTAACAGCATAAACCAACATATAAAAGGCTATATATAGTTCAACATACATGCTGATCATATCACATACAACCAATATCCGTTCTTCGATTCGATTTCGCACATACGAGATATGAAAGCTCAAGAACACATATTATGATCATAAACTGATTTCTTCAACATACAACATCTCAAAACAGATTGAATCATGAAGATACTTACACGAAATTGAAGCCCTCGTTGTAAGGATCACAGAACTATTTTCAGAATCAAAATCGGACAATCGGATCAAAAGATACGAGGTTTTGAAAAATCAAAGTTCAAAGAAAAAGGAAGATCTCGACTCTTGCTTATGAAAATATGAATGAAATATTGCATTTACAAGTACACAAGCTGACTATTCAATTCACATTTAGATATATTCAAGCCCAATTGCATTTTAGTCCCTCAACTCTTCATATTTTGCAATTTGGTCCTCGGCCCTTATTTTAATTCAATTTCAATCCTAAATAATTTAAGAATATTAGAATTTAAATCAAAACTCTAAATATTCCCAAATTAAATATACTCGGATTAAAATTAAATTATCTTGGATTAAATCAAATAATCCTGGGCTTTACAGATCGGATCGTCCGAACGCCTTTGGAGCTTCCGATCCTCCGATCGCAGCTTCTGAACTGTTATTAATATTATTATGTATTTAATTGTGATTAATCTCCTTAATCACCTTATGTTGGATACGGGTCACTACAACTACTCTATGCCAAACTCGACCTCTCGCACATGTGACAAACCTAGAATCTCATCAGGAAACACATCCGGAAACTCTCGGACCACGGGTATCTCCTGAATTTTTGGTCCCTCTACAGATACATCGATGGCTTAGATAAGGTATCCTTCCCCTCCAGACTCTAAAGCACGATGGGCTTTCAGATCAAAAACCACTGGCGTCGAGGGTCATGCTCCCTCACCATAGAAATACCACGCCTCTTCATCCTCGAGACAAAATTGGACAAACCTCTGGTAACAATCCCCTATAGCCCTGTAGGTAGTCAGAAGGTCTATCCCTATGATACAATCAAAGTCATCCATAGCTAAGATCATCAGGTTAGCAATCAACCGATGTCCCTCAAAGTCCAAAATGCAACCCATTAATAGACGCTTAGCCAAAACCTTTTGACCCATCAGAGTTGAAACCGCTAACAACACGTCTAAAGGAATAAAAGTCAGACTAAACCTCTTAGCAAACCGTGCCGATATGATAGAATGGGACGCACCAGTATCGATCAAAACACATGCAGTAAAACCACATAAACTGAAGATACCTGCAATCATGCGATCACTATCAGCCTCAGCCTGCTCCTTGCTCAACCCAAAGACTTGCCCCTGGGTACGTGGGCGCAAAGAAGAATGACCTCGAGAAGAATTCTGAGGATGATGCTGCTATGACTGCTGACGCGACTACTGTGGCTATGGCTACTACTGCTGAACAGTATCCTGAGATCCTATGACACTACCAGAAGCACTCGTTGCTCCCACCAAGTTAGGGAAATCCCTCTTCATGTGACCCATCTCTCCAAAAAGGAAACAAGCACCGATCGTACAAGGATACTGACCTGGGAGATGCCTTCATCTACACTGCTGACAGCGACTCATCCTCTGGCCACTGAAACGATGGACTCTGCCAGATCCTAAGGAAGAAGAGGAAGAAGAAGAAGAAGAAGAAGAAGAAGAAGAAGAAGTGCCACCCTGCTTCTTGAAAGACTAGGTTCGCGGACCCAAAGAGCTAGTCGGTCTAGAATAAAGTAAGGTTCTGTTCCTTCGAATGCTATCCTCTGCTTGATGACAACGGCTTACCAAGACCTTGTAGGTCATATCACTACCAACAGCCACAAGCTGATGAATCTCAGGGTTCAGACCCTGAAGGAAAAAGGTCTTACTTAGCCTATGAACTGGCTGCAATGTGCGAACAGTAGGGTAAAAGCTCAAAGAACTTCTGTTGGCACTCGTCAATGGTAATTGTACCCTGCCTCAAACTCAACAGTTCACTCTCCTTTTCCTGTCGAAGAGCCGGGGGAAAAATACAATTTCTCAAAAGTTATACGAAACTCGGCCCAAGTAGCCACTCCTCGAGCTTCCACGAACGGTGCAGAAGTCTCCACCACTTCCTCGCTTGTCCCTCCACTAGAAAACCAAGGGTCTCCATCTTCTGTTCTTCGGTACACTGGAACTCCAGAAAATAGTTCTCCATATGCTCCAACAAGTTCTCTTAATCTTTTGGAGACTCACCTCCAACCAATGGCTTAGGACCCATCTGCAATAATCGGTGCATGCTGAAACATCTCTGCTCTTCACGGTGTCCCAACGATGTCTATGATAATCCCTATCACCCCAGCGTCCACCTCCGCTATCATGGATCTCCTCGTAATATTCCATCTGTCCAAAAAGTCAACATAGATTTATTCCAATCCACTTCTAATTCCCAAAATGCATGCTCTGATACCAATAAATGTAGCGACCATGCCCGGATCCACTAGCTAATCAGAGATTAAATGCACATGCATAATAATTTATTTAAAAGCTTAACAGCGGAAAGTAAATACAAAAAATCCAGTCGGCGGAATACAACATATGGTTTTATACAACCATATCAAAATAGGGTATCAAATCCCTAACCACTAGCACTCACTCTGCTGCTCTGGCACCTGGTCTCACTCTTGCCTCAAACCTCCTGCACCATTGAGCCTAAGACCTGCCCCGCCACAAATGTATCCAAGATACACAAACAAAGGGGCGTGAGCGACTACGCTCAATACGAAAACAATGATATATAAACGTACATTAAGCATACAAATGAATTTAAAACCCTGGTAAAATAGTCTGCTCAGGGGCGCCAATGAATATACAGCACCGTGCTGGAGAGAAACTCCGCGGAGCACTCGTATATTCCCCTATCCTTGTAGCGTCATCCCCGCCGTCGCGGCGTCTCCCAGTGATAGACAAAACCGTGGCGTCTGAGCCTCCCCAATACACTCGACTCACCTCTCACGAGATGCAGTCTGGTATAAAATCATGCATGTGCTAAAGCAGTAAAACATGGAATACAAAGCACATACAAATGCAACACATAAATTCATATATCATGTCGGCTATCTTGGTCAGTACTTACGTACCTTTATTTCAGTAGACAATTCCTAGTACACCGCTCTAGGTTCCAAGCCTACAAGTCCACGCTACTACGTCTACAATGAAAAATACCCATGCATCACTATATATACTCTAAAAGCCTTAACTAAGCTAATAGATACTCCCTAATATTTTTAGGATCCCAAAGTTATGCCTACGTTCGTCATCAGCCCTTTGCTGTCGAAGTCCCAAATTCTAGGCAAAGCTCCGCTATGACTTTTGGAACGCCTCTCCAACTTTCGGGGTACGCCTAGAAGCTATGAAATTTCCAATATGGACTAAGAAGCAAGATGAGAAGAGAGGGAGAGGTGCACTGAAAATGTCTCTCGGACCCCATATTTATAGAATGAGATCGGAGAGTTCGATATGCCCTTCGGAGCATCCGATCTCTGCATGGCTGCCATGCATCCTACCAGCACATCGGAGCATCCGATCGCACATCAATGATGTCATTTCTTATGTCACTATGCTGACGTCATTGCTGACACCACGTGTACAGCTGGATTCCAGGGTTCGGAGCATCCGAACTCCGATCGGACCGTCTGATCGTAGAAAAATTTGGACCCCCCGCTCGATCGGTAAAATCTTACCGATCGAGCAGACACAAAACGTCCAACTCTCTGCCTCGGTACAGGGGTGCTCGCTGATCGGTAATATTCAACCGATCGAGCGAGATGCTCTGTACCAGAAAAATTCTGATTTTTCTTTCTTTCAAAACCAATCTCAACTCAATCAATACAACAATATGATAAATCCAATTAACATGATGTATAAGTATTCAAATATAAGTTCATACAATCTTCAAAATATATCATGTTTGCATTCCATCTAGTTCGAACTTATACAAAATACAAAAGGAGTTCGAATACATTAACGACTCCAAAACATCAAGGCTCACTTCTAATCCCTCTTCCACTTAGCCACGCTGTCTCTGACTGGTTCCTGCCCCACCTGTTGCCAAGTACACATACAAACAAAGACAACAGCCGAATAATCCGGTGAGAATAATATTCCCAGTAAAAGAGACTGACAAGTAATATCACGTAATAATTCAAAACATGATATAAATATCATATTCCTTATCATATATCCAATACAGATATATATATCATATAATTCATTCAAGTGCGGAATTAAAATGATATGCATGACTTTAAAAACTCTGGATTATCAAACTCAGATAATCAATGCAATTTTTCTCTTCTTTTTTCCACTTCCGATCTCCCAACCGGAGTTTCCGAACTGCCATACACTAATTTATTTATTTAATTTTTATTATATCCTTAATCACCGTATTTTGGGTACGGATCACTACAATGGTCATGCGATTCAATTGTCGGTATTCAATACACAGTCGCATAGACCCATCTTTCTTCTTCACGAAGAGAACATGAGCTCCCCATGGAGATACACTAGGCCGAATGTATCCTTTATCTAAGAGATCCTGCAACTGATTATTCAACTCGAGCATATCTGACGGAGCCAGATGATACGGTGCTCGTTAAATAGGCAACGTTCCTAGCACTAACTCAATGCCAAACTCAACTTCTCGAACAGGAGGAAAACCCAGAATCTCATTAGGAAAAACATTAGGGAGTTCATTTACAACTGGAAGATCCTCTATACCAACTCTCTTAGTGGACAAATCGCATAGATGAGGTATCCTTCCTCTCCAGACTCCAGAGCTCAACAAACTCTCAAAGATGATACCAGTGGCATCGGGGGTTGCACTCCCTTACCATAGAAAGACCATCTATCACCACCAACCGGGTGAAAATGTACCAATCTCTGGTAACAATCACTGAAGCTCGGTACGTGGTCGACATATCAATTCCCAAAATGCCATCAAAAGCCTCTAATGCTAATACCAAGAGATTCACTGTCAAAACATTACCTTCGAACTCTAAAGGACAAACCAATACTAGATGCTTAGCCAACGTGGACTGATGACCCGTCGATGTAGAAACAGAAAGTACCACATCAAGGGTAATTAAAGGTAACTTATGACGCTTAACAAAACGTGAAAATATGAAGGAATGAGATGCACCTGTATCAATAAGTAAAAAAGTATCTATACCACATAAAAGAAACGTACCTGCTATCACTCTCTTATTCTCCTACATTTCTTGTTCATGCCTCAGAGAAAACACTTGTCCTGAAGTACGAGGTCGCATATTAGAACACCTTGCTGATTGCCCTGGTGGCCTCTGCTGAACAGTAGTCTGGGAACCAAAACCAAAACCTACTCCCCCAGCCTGTGGATAATCCCTCTTAATATGACCAATCTCCCCGCACAGGAAACAAGCTCCTAAAGCTTTCCGACACTTGTCAGATGGATGATTCTTTCCACAATGGCTACACTGACCCTTCCTTCCAAAACGCATCACTCCCCCAAATCCGTAGAATGAAGAAGAAGCATACTTCTTGAAAGACTGAGTACGGGGACCCAAAGAACTCGCAGGTCTAGAAGGGAGAAAAGACCTGTTACGACGAATGTTTTCCTTGGCCTGGAGACACAACTAACCAATCCCTCGTAAGTCATGTCATCATCCATCGCTACTCGGTCATGGATTTCTAGATTAAGACCCTGGAGAAATAGATTTTACTTCGCCTCAGTGTTGCCAGAAATCTGGCGATAATAGAGCAACATCTCAAAAAACTTCTGCTGGTATTCGTCAATCTACATCGAGCCCTTCTTCGAACCCAGCAATTCACTAGCCTTCGCTTGTCGGAGTGCTGATGGAAAATACAACTTATGAAAAGCTGTGCGAAAATCCTCCCAGGTAACAACTCCTCGCGCGGAGATAATAGGTGCAGACGTAGATCTCCACCATTTATGATCATGTCCCCCAACCAGAAAATTGAGAGTCCCCGTCTTCTTCTCTTCTGTACAATGAAATTCTCGGAAACAGTTCTCCATGCATTCTAACCAGTTCTCTGCATCTTTTGGAGACTCGCCTTTAACCAACGGCTTAGGACTCATCTGCATGAATCGATGCATACTCCCATTGATCCACTCAGGAATGGATAAACTGTGAAATAATCCTCCAAGCCGTCGGTGTTCTGCCTTGACCTACTGATACACCAAACATCTAAAAGCATACTGATACACATTTTTCTTCATTCATTTCCACCAGAAAGAACCTCGGACGCAAATCTTTGTACACCGAAAGGATTCTTATACTTTATGACTAACACTTGTCTTAATACGTGTGACAACGTCGTTGTCCATAATTCTTGATTTCCTGAACCCCTTAGGTTATCTTGGAAATATCAATACAAATATTCTTATTGACTCAAAAGTCGATTAGTACAATATCTAGTACAAATATAATGACATCTATCTCATAACTTGAGATAACATCTGAAAATGAGAATATTGATTATCCTGCCACGGATAACAATTCCTTGCTGAATTCTGACTTATGCTAGTAGATGAACAAAACTGTTTCATCCTTCTTTGGCAAAGTCCTTAAATCAAAACAATCTAACTAACCCCTGATTCGATCTCATCAAATCGGACTTATCAATGCATCCATTATACATCCTGAAAAATCAGTGACAACAATCTTGCTAGATCTGGTAACTTTAGATCTCAGTTGTTGTCCTTTTTCCATGTCTAAACACTTGATGCTATCCTGATATTACTCATTTGAAATTTCAACACTTGCTAGATCAATTGGTGATAATATAATCCCAGTAATATTGCAGAAACGTTTCTGAAAACTGGATATCTGAGTACTATACTAATCTTATCAGTCTACCAAAAAGTGAACAAGTTCAATCGTTCTTTATGCAAAAAAAATATATAGCTCCCCCATCATGAGGTTATAACATCTGTATCTACCTCAGACAAATAGTTTCAAATAGTCACTGGGCACCAAACTTGCACCAGTTTAACTGACCATTTCAAAACATACATGAACACCTAAGTGCTCATCTTTCCACTATCCAAATGAATTCTTATATTGTCGTATTCATGTTGTAACTTAGCAGGCTCATGACATCTGTCAATAGAATTGAGTATCTTTTCAAGGTTATCAAAATGACACCAAATTATACTTTAACGTAATTGTTGCAATGATCATAGTTCACGTCTCCTAGTATAAGTCATCACAGTGTCCTGATAAAACTCATCTTTGCTTGATAACCCATTAATAAAATTCCAATTCTTACAGGGAAACTCACCTAAGTAAACTCATCACTTAGAATTTCCTATTCATCTTGTAATCAAAATCCTGATCACTAATTATACCTCTGATAGAATCAGACAATACTGGTAAAACCTCCTGGTTCTCCCCCAGTATCACGTGCGAGAACTACCCGTCCAGAATATTCACTTGTCAAGGAATCTTTTCCAAGACTATTCTGTCCACGGAAACCAAAGTCTGTATCTCTGATGAAGTTAGACAATAACTCATATCCCTTGGAACTAATCCAGTACCAAGTATAATTCCAGAAGACTCAAATAAATCATGAATATTTTTCTGATAGTTATACCCATTGCTATGATTGTACATACAACGAGACTGAGGTAAGTCTTCCTATAATGCCAAACTGGAACAAAAGAATCCTTCCAGAGTACACCGGCATAAGGTCGCACTTACTATGCCATCTCGGAACCCTACAGTCAAGAGCATCTTGGCATAACTCATCCCTGAGTCTCTGATATTATGAAATATTCCTATCCGGACCAAAATCACTGGTCAAGGAAAATTCTCTGCAGAGGCACAAATTAAATCCCGAGTTTGCAATCAACTGATAATTAAACCCTGTTGAAAATCAATTCAACTAATCTCTTAGATTAAATCCCGAAATCACAAATCAAGATCGAAACTTATCTGCTCAGAACAATTACTTATCAAAGAAAATTCATTCCAAGACTTTTCTGACAACGGGACATCTGTATCTCTAACAGACGATAACTAAACCTTGATACCACACTTGGTATCTGTCCTATCCAAAGTCATACCCTGTTGTGAGTGTTGCCAAATTCCTAGACTGAGTAGCCTTCCCTATATAGTCCCTGGAGCACAAAGGCCTCCAAACATCCTCTGAAGTATGAAAACTTCCAGAGCAATTCTGACTAAGGGTCGCACCTCCTCACGTCTAGTCCTTGTCACAATCTACAACTCTTGGTATTACTTGACCTAGTATCCTGATGAAAATCCATCATCAATAAGCAACAACCTAAAGAGGTCAAAACAGTCAACTGTTTTAAGGAAACCCGCCTAGAACATACACTCAAGCCCCCTAATGAATCGCATCACCCATGGCACTATCCTTAGTCAATTGATTAACTAGGTCATCCCAGGAAAAACACCTAGTACTAATCAACCGAAAACATGCATAATTCAATCTTAATTATACACACGTTAAAACAAACGATCGATCTTTTATTTAAAATAACCAAGTTAATCTCAAATATTACAACACTTGTGTTGGAAAACTGGCGAGTTCCCAGACCAATAGCGATTGATACCCGGTGCAGCGGAAGTTTAAAAATTTTTCATGGAACGTTTCCATGGTATGGGTATCAACCGTTCATCGATTGAATTACGTGTGTGTAAAATTTAAATAACAATTAAATAAATTTTACCTCAAATCTCGCAACGAGATTAATGGACACCAACAGAACAATTCTGCTCTTGTTGTCTCTCCCTGGAACCGATGAACGCCTTCAATCAGGTCCACGAACAGAGGTTTAATCCCTCTGATAGATTGCACTAGAAAATCTATCAGAAGTTTTCTGCGAAGAGAATACACGAATTTGATTCGTTATTCCTTACTGCGATTCAAAATCACAGACCGGAATTTCTCGGGCAGAGCAAGGAGGGGGCGGCCGAAATATGTTTGAGAGAGAGGGTAGGGTTTTCGAAAATTGCTCTCAAAATAATGACCTGTTGTGTGTAATTTCTGTACTGAAATAACTTATTTATAATGCAGGCCACTAACACCTTAGGGCCCATTAGTCATAAGCTGGGGCCCGACAAGCAAAGCCCGCTCGTTCAGAAATTAATATAAAATTCATCGTGACTCCGATTGATGAAACGATTTCACCAATGTGCACAAAAACCATTTCTGCACGTTTTAAAGTCAAAATAAATTTTCCTGAATCCGAATTCAGTGGTTTCCAAAAATGTCCATCCCTATGTCATTTTAGGAAATCCTACTCCCTTACTCTTATTTTAAGAAGTCCAACTCCTTAGTTCATTAAATTTAACTCTTTAAATTTAACTATCTCAACGGGGATTAAAACTCCATTACACTGTGTGACCCTCAATGGTTCAGGGATACAGCTAGCCGTGGGCTCACAACTCCTTGTGACTCGGAACAACACTTTCCGACTTGCCCAACGAATCATGGTAAAGCGCCTAGCAACATCGCCCCATGATTCCCTAGGTATCACTGATAGTGCCTACAAGAACCAGTAGATTTTGGTTAACGTACAGTACGGTCCCTTCATCCATATATCCCGATCGAATCAACAACCATTGGTATATCGAGAGTCGCTCAAGATTCGATAACTATGCAATACATCTTGAAGATCAAATTAGTGACATCGCATGTGCTACTAAGAAACCATTTCTTAAATCACATCAATTACTCTGGCCAGAGATTTATCACACTAATATCTCCTCAGATCGCATAGGATATCCACACTCGCAAGTATGTGGTGAATCCTTGACAACAATGCATTGACTCCTATATGTGTCGTAACTGTACCCAATCTCGACACCTGATGACCCCCTCAGAGTCGGTAAACGAGTCAAAGCACAGTACTAGCATATAGAGTCTCCATGATGTTTCAAGTCGTAAGGACTAATGGTGTACAACCAAAACCGCGGACTTTATCCACTCGATAAGTGATAACCACTTGGAAAGTCCGGATAGGGTAGTTCGATTATTCATCCTATGAATATCCATTTGCATGCTTCGAACATCTCCATGTTCCCTACCAATGAAACGTGGTACTCCGCATCGCAAATGCTAGTCTCAAACTCGAGCGATCCTTATCCTTATTATCGGACGGCTCAATCGACTAGGAACGGTTTTAGAATATACAGTGACTATAAGATGTATTTCATGATAGACATCTCCATGTTCTACCACATCTTACATACACTATAGTATATTCAAGGTCTTTATCAAAACAACAATAGTATATCACAATATAACAATATGAAGTAATATAAAGTCATTGCCATAAAAGTGTAAATAATATTAAACAAAAGATTGTTTATACAAAGAGTCAACAAAGCCCATAGCCACACAGTTGGCTCACTGGGCACCCACTCTTACAATCTCCCACTTGCCCTATAGCCAACTAGTCATACTACGTAGACCCATTGCTTCGCGATGTTTGTCAAACAATGGTCCTGGCAAAGGCTTAGTAAGTGGATCAGCGATATTGTCTGCAGAGGCCACTCGTTCGACACTGATGTCTCCTCTTTCCACAATCTCCCGGATTATGTGGTATTTCCTCAGTACGTGTTTGGATCTTTGATGAGACCTTGGTTCCTTTGCTTGAGCAACGGCACCCGTGTTGTCGCAGTACACCGGGACTGGACCAACAAATTCAGGAATGAAGCCCAACTCTTGGACGAAATTCCTCATCCAAACGGCCTCTTTAGCAGCAGCTGATGCTGCAATGTATTCAGCCTCAGTGGTGGAATCCGCTGTGGTGTCCTGCTTGGAACTCTTCCAAGAGACAGCACCGCCATTGAGCATGAACACAAATCCAGAGGTTGACTTCGAGTCATCCACATCACTTTGGAAGCTAGAGTCGGTATAGCCTTCCAGTTTGAGTTCTCGTCCTCCATAAACCATGAACATATTCTTAGTCCTTCGCAAGTACTTAAGAATGTCCTTCACGGCTTTCCAATGCATCTGACCAGGATTAGACTGATATCTGCTCGTGACACTCAGAGCAAATGCTACATCCGGTCTGGTAGATATCATCCCATACATGATACTACCTATAGCTGACGCATATGGTACATGTGTCATATTCTCTATCTCTGCATCAGTCTTGGGACACATAGACTTGGATAGAGAAACTCCATGACACATGGGTAGATGTCCTCTCTTGGACCCATCCATTGAAAACCGTTTCAATATGGTATCGATGTAGGTTGATTGAGTGAGTCCTATCATTCTCTTAGATCTATCCCTATAGATCTGTATCCCAAGAATGTAGGATGCCTCACCCAAATCCTTCATCGAAAATCTACCTGATAACCATATCTTTGTTGACTGCAACATCCCTACATCATTCCCAATGAGTAGGATGTCATCAACATAAAGTACTAAGAATGTCACAGCATCCTTAACTACTTTCTTGTACACGCAAGGTTCCTCCGGGTTCTTGATGAAACCAAAGTCTTTAATTGTTTCATCAAATTTCTGGTTCCAACTTCTTGATGCTTGTTTTAGACCATAAATTGATCTCTGAAGCTTGCATACCTTATGCTCGCTTCCTATGGATGTGTACCCCTCAGGCTGCTTCATATAGATTTCTTCCTTAATGTCTCCATTAAGAAAAGCAGTCTTCACATCCATTTGCCATATCTCATAGTCATACCATGCAGCTATGGCAATAAGGATTCTTATGGACTTGAACATAGCAACTGGTGAAAAGGTTTCATCATAGTCAACTCCTTGCCTTTGAGTATAACCTTTCGCCACCAATCGCGCCTTGTAGGTCAATACCTTACCATCAGGCCCAAGCTTTCTTTTGTAGATCCATTTACACCCTATTGGAACAATTCCATCGGGAGGATCCACTAAAGTCCAGACTTGGTTAGTATGCATCGAATCCAATTCTGACTGCATAGCTTCAAGCCATAAATTCGAATCCGCATCAGAAATTGCTTCCTTGAAGCTTCTTGGATCACATCCAATGTCGGGTTCATCTTGACCCTCTTCAAGAAGAAGACCATATCGAACTGGAGGTCTAGAAGTCCTCTCGGATCTTCTAGGTGCAGGCGTGTCCAGCAATGGTTCCTGAGGTGTGGGATCGTTATTTTGTATTTCGGGTTCTTCTCGAACTTCTTCGAGTTCCATCATCTCGCCTTTCTTATCCAATAAGAACTCCTTCTCCAAGAAGGTGGCATTCCGCGAAACAAACACCTTTGTTTCAGCAGGATAATAGAAATAATATCCGATTGAATTCTTCGGATACCCCACAAAATAACACAAGCTGGATCGACTATCCAACTTATCTCCCACTGTCCGCTTCACGTAAGCAGGACATCCCCAAATCCTCAAGTATGAATACTTAGGAGCTTTGCCATTCCATAACTCGTATGGTGTTTTGTCCACTGCTTTAGTGTGGACGTTATTCAACAACAATACCGCCGTTTCAAGCGCATAGCCCCAAAACGAAGGTGGAAGCTCAGTGAAGCTCATCATGGATCGAACCATGTCCAACAAAGTTCGATTACGGCGCTCCGATACACCATTAAGCTGTGGTGTCATAGGAGGAGTCCACTGAGAGAGAATCCCATTCTCTTTTAGATAGTCCAAAAACTCGGTACTCAAGTATTCTCCACCTCGATCCGATCGAAGTGCTTTAATACTTTTACCTAGCTTGTTTTCTACTTCAGCCTTGAATTCTTTGAACTTTTCAAATGCTTTAGACTTATATTTCATTAAATATAAATACCCATACCTAGAATAATCATCAGTAAAGGTAATGAAGTAGGTGTGGCCATGTTGAGTCCCTACTCTAAATGGACCACAAACATCTGTATGGATCAAATCCAACAGATTTTGACTACGTTCAGGCTTCCCCTTAAAAGGAGATTTAGTCATTTTCCCTTTTAGGCAGGATTCACAAGTAGGTAGAGAGTTAATATCAGACATATCAAACATGCCCTCTCCACTAGCTTGTTCATCCTCCTTGAGGAAATATGACCTAGTCTAGCGTGCCAAAGGTTTGCCGGGTTTTGACTATCGATTTTCCTTTTGTTTGTTGTCGCCGGTTTGTCAATACAATTCACTGGAACGTCTTTTAGTTTTAAATTATATAGATCGTTTTCAAGTTGTCCATTTCCAATTAAACATTCATTCTTGTAAATACTGCAAATCCCATTCACAAATTACAAGAATAACCATCTCTATCAAGCATAGAAATAGAAATAATGTTTTTAATTAAATCTGGCACAAATAAAACATCTCTCAACAATAATTTAAAACCATTCTGCAAAATCAAACAAACATCTCCAATGGCCGTAGCTTCAACTCTGGAACCATTCCCGAGCCTTAGCTGGGTCTCACCCATTCTAAGCCTGCGACTTCTTGTCATCACCTGCAAATCATTGCAAATGTGAGAACCACATCCGGTATCCAATACCCAAGAAGTTGTATTAAGTGACATGTTTATTTCGATATAGAACATACCCTTTGCAGTTCCCAACTGCTCAAGATACTCCTTGCAGTTGCGCTTCTAATGACCCGGCTTCTTGCAGTAATGGCAAACCTCCTTGGATTTTCCATCGTTTGAAGCCTTTGTCTTTTGCTTCTTCTCGGGTTCCACTTTCTTGGGTGGGGCAGAACGTTTCTTGCCCTTCATACTTGGCCCCTTCTTAGCAGAAGATGAGGAGCCCACCAAGAAAGCTGGCTTATCCTTCTTAAGTGTGGATTCATATGTAACGAGCATATTGACCATCTCTTCAAGGGTGGCCTCTATCTTGTTCATATTAAAATTTATCACGAATCCATCAAATGAAGAAGGAAGAGATAGAAGCAGCAAGTCCACATTGAGTTCATGCTCCAACACCAAATCAAGGGTCGCTAACTTCTGTATGAGCCAAATCACTCGTACCCCATGATCACGGACCGAAGTCCCTTCACGCATGCGGCACGTCATCAACTCCTTAACAGTAGAGAACCTTTCAGCCCTCGACTGAGCCCCAAAAAGTTCCTTGAGTTGCGTGTGAATGTCAGCAGCATTCACCGTGTCCTCAAATCGCCTCTGGAGTTCATCAGACATCGAGGCTTGCATATAGCATTTGGTCTTGATGTCATGGTCACACCATGCATCAAGTTTGGCCAATTCCTCCGGACTTATGTCAGCTGGTGCTTCCTTCGGAGGTGCTTTCTCTAACACGTAGAGCATTTTCTCCGAAGTTAAGACAATCTTCAACTTCCGGAACCATTCCGTATAGTTGGCGCCAGTCAGCTTGTTTTGTTCGAGGATCGAGAATAAAGGATTTCGCGAATTCATTGTGTGAAATACTGAAAAGGAAAAACAGACATATATCAATGATTGTTTAACAATTTACTAAGACATAAAATAGGCGAATTTAATTTTATGAATCTCACTCCCACTATTTTAACGATTTCACCACCCTCTAGTGAAAACGGGAAACTTTTTCCTTAGTGAGAACATGGAGTCCAATTGACAAACTTATGGTCCCGAATAATATCAGCCAACCATAATTCTCAAAAGGTAGAGCCCAATTGCTTCCAAAGCAACCCCCATGTATTTACCTCATGTCCAATAAGGGCCCAATAATATGACGCCGTTTAAAGTGACATGTCAAGATGACCCATCAATATTAAGTTGTGATGGACGGTCGCCATGTGGATCCCCCAATAATATGAGCCGATCCCATGGGAGTTCCACCCAACTTACAACATTTGTCGATCCAATGTACAGCTTTCCGACGAACGGGCCCCCCCAATAATATGAGCCGGACCGTATCCGCGGGTAGCATCACATACATTGACCGTTGATGGAAGGTGGGAACATTTAAACAATATTTAAATTTCCTTTATTTATCTTGATATAAATTTTAAATCATATTTAAAATGAGGGATTTTATTTATAAAAATATTTGTCTCATCATTTTTAATTTATTGCATGCATTGCCGGATTCACGCAATTTATGTCTAAACATGCATACAATCATAATATCACATATTATATAGGATGATCGATTCCATTTCTAATTGACCCGTGGTTGCCAATCACGGGTCTTAGTCCAATCCTAGGTAATATGCAGTATGCAAATGCAATCCTATTACATATGCTTCCAATTTACATTTCTTCAGTCTTCATTGTCTGCTGGGCCCACCATCTTCAAATCTTGATCTCCCACTAAATCTAATGTATTTACAATTAAATAACAATGACAAGTAGGGGATACATTTTTAGGGGGTGGGAACGGGCTATAAACCAAGCCCACTTTTATTACATATGACATTCATATCGGGCCATAAACCAGGCCCATTAATAAAACCAACAACAATAAAGACAAAATGTAAATTCCTAACATACACCTACAAAATTGGTCATGGCAATCGATCATCCTTATCCAATAACATTTAATTCAAAATTAATTTATTGGATAACATGCTGTGGCAATTCAAATTTAAACAAGATAAAATCATATTTTATATATAAAATCACATTTCACATATAAAATCATATTTTATCTCCATATCAAATAAAATCATATTTTATCTATAAAATCCAATTTTACAAATAAAATCATATTTTATCTAATATATCATAAGATCATATCTTATCATCAATTGTACCAAAATAATTGATTTCAAAATTCAATTTACGGATAAAATATTAAAATTTTCCAAAAATTCAAATTTATCCAAAATCAATTTTAAAATTTACGGACTCGAACAATTCGATCCGAAATCTCGTGAACCAATCAAAAACAATTTTTGACCGGACCAAAAATAAAATTTTAAATATTAAAATTAATAAAAAATTAAAAATTAATTTTTCCCGCGGGCCACCCGGGACACTCCCGGGTCGGCCCGCACCCGGGGCGCGGGCCGGGGGCAGCCCGGCTGCCCCCTTAGGGCAGCGCCTGGCGCCGCCCCTGGGCGGCGCCGTGCGCTGCCCTGGGCGGCGCCGAGCGCCGCCCTGCGCAGCGCCCAGCGCTGCGCTGGGCAGCGCCGAGCGCCGCCCCTGGGCAGCGCCGAGCGCTGCCCTGCGCAGCGCCCAGCGCTGCCCTGGGCGGCGCCGTGCGCCGCCCTGGGCGGCGACGGTCGCCGCCTTGGGCGGCGCTGTGCGCCCCCTTTGGGCGGCGCCGTGCGCCGCCCGGGGCAGCAACAATTGCTGCCCCACCGGGCAGCGATCCAATCGCTGCCCGGGTTTTGCCCCGAAAAAAATTTTTTTTATTAAAAATATTTATTTTGTTTCATAAACCGAGACTCAAAAATTTTGTACAATTGATTATTCAATCGATTGATCTGAGCAACCTGGCTCTGATACCACTGTTGGAAAACTGGCGAGTTCCCAGACCAATAGCGATTGATACCCGGTGCAGCGGAAGTTTAAAAATTTTTCATGGAACGTTTCCATGGTATGGGTATCAACCGTTCATCGATTGAATTACGTGTGTGTAAAATTTAAATAACAATTAAATAAATTTTACCTCAAATCTCGCAACGAGATTAATGGACACCAACAGAACAATTCTGCTCTTGTTGTCTCTCCCTGGAACCGATGAACGCCTTCAATCAGGTCCACGAACAGAGGTTTAATCCCTCTGATAGATTGCACTAGAAAATCTATCAGAAGTTTTCTGCGAAGAGAATACACGAATTTGATTCGTTATTCCTTACTGCGATTCAAAATCACAGACCGGAATTTCTCGGGCAGAGCAAGGAGGGGGCGGCCGAAATATGTTTGAGAGAGAGGGTAGGGTTTTCGAAAATTGCTCTCAAAATAATGACCTGTTGTGTGTAATTTCTGTACTGAAATAACTTATTTATAATGCAGGCCACTAACACCTTAGGGCCCATTAGTCATAAGCTGGGGCCCGACAAGCAAAGCCCGCTCGTTCAGAAATTAATATAAAATTCATCGTGACTCCGATTGATGAAACGATTTCACCAATGTGCACAGAAACCATTTCTGCACGTTTTAAAGTCAAAATAAATTTTCCTGAATCCGAATTCAGTGGTTTCCAAAAATGTCCATCCCTATGTCATTTTAGGAAATCCTACTCCCTTACTCTTATTTTAAGAAGTCCAACTCCTTAGTTCATTAAATTTAACTCTTTAAATTTAACTATCTCAACGGGGATTAAAACTCCATTACACTGTGTGACCCTCAATGGTTCAGGGATACAGCTAGCCGTGGGCTCACAACTCCTTGTGACTCGGAACAACACTTTCCGACTTGCCCAACGAATCATGGTAAAGCGCCTAGCAACATCGCCCCATGATTCCCTAGGTATCACTGATAGTGCCTACAAGAACCAGTAGATTTTGGTTAACGTACAGTACGGTCCCTTCATCCATATATCCCGATCGAATCAACAACCATTGGTATATCGAGAGTCGCTCAAGATTCGATAACTATGCAATACATCTTGAAGATCAAATTAGTGACATCGCATGTGCTACTAAGAAACCATTTCTTAAATCACATCAATTACTCTGGCCAGAGATTTATCACACTAATATCTCCTCAGATCGCATAGGATATCCACACTCGCAAGTATGTGGTGAATCCTTGACAACAATGCATTGACTCCTATATGTGTCGTAACTGTACCCAATCTCGACACCTGATGACCCCCTCAGAGTCGGTAAACGAGTCAAAGCACAGTACTAGCATATAGAGTCTCCATGATGTTTCAAGTCGTAAGGACTAATGGTGTACAACCAAAACCGCGGACTTTATCCACTCGATAAGTGATAACCACTTGGAAAGTCCGGATAGGGTAGTTCGATTATTCATCCTATGAATATCCATTTGCATGCTTCGAACATCTCCATGTTCCCTACCAATGAAACGTGGTACTCCGCATCGCAAATGCTAGTCTCAAACTCGAGCGATCCTTATCCTTATTATCGGACGGCTCAATCGACTAGGAACGGTTTTAGAATATACAGTGACTATAAGATGTATTTCATGATAGACATCTCCATGTTCTACCACATCTTACATACACTATAGTATATTCAAGGTCTTTATCAAAACAACAATAGTATATCACAATATAACAATATGAAGTAATATAAAGTCATTGCCATAAAAGTGTAAATAATATTAAACAAAAGATTGTTTATACAAAGAGTCAACAAAGCCCATAGCCACACAGTTGGCTCACTGGGCACCCACTCTTACAACTTGAACCACAAATCCAGGTTCTAATACAATTTTATTACAATCTCATGTAATACATAACTTAATCAAAAGATTACACTGAAAGATGTACATTTACAACAAAATCTAAGTACATCAAATTCTGAAATATTTAATACATCTAATTACAACTGAAATACTGTTTACAAAAAAATACAGTATTTAAACTCCTGCGGAAGTCTTTCATTCCGTCTATTGATCTTGAACATGAAGTTTCTCGTCTGCTACTCATGTCAGCAGACCTTGTTCATCACAAGATCTAAAAGATAAATAAAAATATATCCTACTAGAGATGTCCAAAGCTTCCTGAGACATCATCTTTGTAGGATCTAACGGGGTGGCTTCTTTGGTCGATGCAGAATGGATGACTACATGTCACACATTTCGTTCAACCCGGCAAAGCACCTGGCGTTGAAAATCGGATCTTATCTTCCAGCTCCATCATGCTGGGATCCACATAATACGAACTTCTGATGCCAACCTTGGCAATGACGATCTTGGAAAAGTCTAGATATCATGCTATTCCAATTTCTGATACTGCTATCGTAATCAAATCCAACTTGAAATCCTACAAAGGATAACCCAATATCAATACTATGTCCCAAAGAATCTTATTTCATGCTCTGATACCATAAATGTAGTGACCCGCGCCGTGATCACCTACTAATCAAAACTTAAGCATGCAATTAATCAATAAACACTACAAGAAAAATGGCAAACGACAACGCTTTTTCCGCGTTGTTATTGTCACGAAAAAGCGTTGTCGTAGCCAGTGTTGTGAAAGACTGCGTCAAAGACAACGCGGAAAAAGCGTTGTCGTTTTGAGCAAAGACAACGCTTTTTGGTCAAAGACAACGCAGAAAAAGTGTTGTCGTTTTGAGCAAAGACAACGCTTTTTAAAGCGTTGTCTTTGCTCAAAACGACAACGCTTTTTCCGCGTTGTCTTTGACCCCGTCTTTCACAACACTGGCTACGACAACGCTTTTTTGTAACAATAACAACGCGAAAAAAGCGTTGTGATATTTAAAAAAGACAACACTTTTTCCGCGTTGTCTTTTTTAGCAACGACAACACTTAAACTACCTACAACAACGTTTAAAAAGCGTTGTCTTTTCTCAAATAAAAAACAAAAAAAATAAAATTTAATTCACAAATTTTAAATATTATAAATCACTCAATATTCAAAATTTTTGAAAATTAAATCTAATATACAGTATTTCAATGTTATAAATTATTCAAATATAACAAAAATCATTCAAATATAACAAATTATCGAATTCTTCATGTTCATCTCGGCCATATGCGCTATGCTTTCTGCCTCAAACCGGAGTCGGTGATCAGACCAACTCTCAGAATGCTAAATCCATTTGGAGGACTGGGAATGTGCTGAACAATAGGAGCAAACAAGAATAAAATTTCAAAGCCATGGTTATGAATGGCACAATAAATCAACTCATGTGCTGTGACTTTTACTACTGGACCACCACCTCAATTCATGTTTCTTGATGGCATTTATGCATTTCCTCCTGATTTTGTGGTGTGATTAATTTCAAGACATCACATCATCAACACAATCAATGAATAAAGAACACATTTGAATAGAAAAATATAAATCAAAAAGTCAAAACCAACTCAAATAATTCTGATCCATAATGCAAATTTATCAACATGAACTAGATGATATTCAATGTTAAATCACCAAACTCATCAGCAATACAACTACTTCCAAAACGGTAAATCGTTGCAACAAAAAATAAATTATCATCTGAGAAATAAACTAGAAAAGGAAAAGAGAACTTTAAATGATCAAACACAAAATACATCAAGATATCCTGAGCATGGTCTGTAATCCCAACAATTGCCATAGAGCCAATTACCTTCTTCAGTGACTGAAACAACTACGGCATGACATTAATATTTTGTTTTAAAGACATCCACCACAAGTATCGATGAAGGCGATGGAGCACCATAGAGGGTACTAGGTCCAGTTGTCTCAGAAACTGGTTCAGTAGGAGAGATACTGCCTAGAGTTCTTCCGAAACCTTGAAATGGAACACGGGGTGCCTCGATTTCCTGCAAGTACAAAAAAAAAAGATAGTTTGCCACCAAAAATAACTGGTGTAATAATTAGTGGAATAAAATAAAATGCCTCGAAGTATTAGAAAACCATTATAATAAAATTTTATTCATAGTCCATACATTCTTACAATCACATACCTTTGCAGCCAACACAAATGGAACCATATTCTGAATTTTGCCTAGACCCTGCAACAATAAATTCCTTAAATTCCCATATTTTGAATTTTACCAAGACCCTGCAACAATAAATTCCTTAAATTCTTACATTTGGATACTATAGCATCTCTAGTGAGTACCTGAAAGTTCACGAATATAAATCATAATTTTGAACTTGTTTTACGAGAAAAATCCTTCGAATATATTAGCCACAATCAACGATGACTGTGCAAAAACCACAACTAAAATCATGTGTGTCCACACATATTGGCCAAATTGATACATGTATATCTTTTTCTTCAAGCATGCATGCCTAAAGAGGGTTGGCAGGGGGGGACTGAAGGTCACCTATTTAATAAAATATTTTTATGTATCATAAAGAGAAAAAATTATGCCACATTAAGTTTTAACAAGGGAGCTTAACATGGCGTTCAGAAACTGTGATGACCATCTTTTCCTTATCATTTTAGTATGGTGGATTAGATTTTAACAGCATATTAGATTTTATAGAATGGTGGAATTTACTTAAATTATGAGAAGTGCTATCTGAACAAATAAATGAGCACCACCGGACATGTGAGACAAGACTACCATCTCTTTCATGATAATAGGTTCCCATACGCTGAATATCTAACTACACATTAAGGATTACAAGGTGGATGTAACCCTGAAGGCTGCTAGTTAAGCATCACCAAGGATCAGGATCAGTTCCCTGATGAATTCCTATTGGCAGCTATTTTTCCCTCACCTCATCGTGCGTGTGTTATATTAGTCAGAAAAGCTAACACGATGAAGATATGATATATACCAAAACCGGGGGAAAAATATTTCATGCACATGGTATTGTGCGGAATCTTCTCATCGAATCGCAAGACACTATCCATTGAAACATGCCAAATTGGGGTTCTAAAAGAAGGCACTCAACTTCAGTACTTATCCCATCTTCAACTCCTAGAGTCGGAGATATATTCTCCATAGCCTGACAAATATTATGACACAAATTTTAGTTTCATCCCAATAAAATAAATATTATATTTAAAGCAAAAAAAATCCCGGAAACCTGAGATTTGAGTCAAGATGATGTTAAAAAGAAGGGTACAATGGGGCTGCTCGACAAGGCAGATGATGCTTAGTATATTAGTGTTGCAAGCTACTAAGAACTACAAGTAATATCACTTTCGATATATTTAAGTAAATAACCAAAATATCAAACTTACAGTTTTCCAACCATCTGGATCTAGGAAAGAAGTGATCTTAGTGTTGATTCCAGGAATTGGTCCTGGTTGTCGAGTTATCTTTCCTCCAAGCTCCTGGGTATAAATCATATCCGTACTAAAAGATTCTATATTAAACAACCACACGCAATGGCTAAATACATATAAATCAAGAGGAAGTTAATCGAAGTTTAATAAACATGTGCACAAAATGTAGTCCAACAAACAAACAACGACGAGAACTGCACAAGTATAGTTTCTGTAGCAACAATTGCCAAATGACTCCAATACTCAAAAAGAAGAAAGCAACAATATACACCATTAGAAAGAAATGACATATTTTGAAAGAAATTTGAAGAAACAAGAACATGAAGCGATCAAATTCAAAAGACCAAACAAAATTCATGAGCAGCAAAAAAGAGATCCGAAAGCGTAAGGGGTATATTTTGGACTCTGCCAAAGTGAAGCATTCCGATTTATGGATGTTCTGAGTTTCAGGTAATGGTGCAATAGGACTAAAAGGAGGTATTGGGTGAACTTCTGGTTCACTTCTTTTATCAACCCCATCTTTCATGCCACCTGTATTGCAGATTTCTGGGTCAAATTTAAGGACAGGAATGTGCTGATATCAGAGTATGGTCATGGTGATACTTTCTGTTTGTAAAGAACCACAAGAAAGTTTTAGGAAGGACCTAAATGAGTGGCAGTGGCAGTGGCAGTACAAACGTGGGCACTTGGAGGGGTGGATGAACCCCCTGTTCCTTTCTTGATCCTCGCCTGAATTGCAAAAACAGAATATAAACATTACCCAGTGCATACCAAAGTTACGGTATTAATATTTGTGCTATTAAAACAAGAAGAATTTGATTTTTAAGAGGCAAAATTAAGTTGGAAATGACTGGTGAAAGCCTTCACCAAACATAAAATCCAAGACACTCAGCATTTTCCATTTGATGGATTACATCATATGGCATGAATTTGACTCAAGCCTATGTCCTAAGTCTAAAATTTAGTAGAAAGTTAAACACTGGATGCTTTTATTTTTCTTTTCGTGACAGAGAATTTATTTACTTTCGCACTCATTACATGATTAGTTTATCCATGTATATTAACAAGTCATACCTTTGCGTTCTCTTCACAGTACTTGATAACATGTGAGATGTTTGGGCAATGGCCATGCAAAAGTGAGTAAGCCCATAACAGAAGTCTCCTTGAAGTATTCATATCAATAATGTCAACCCCATCAATGCCTGGCTGGATATATGTTTCTGTCGCCAACTGAGCTGGCACCATATAAAGGTTTATACCGGATGGAAGCAATGCACAAGAGGTATCTTTATAAAAGTTGTAAGAAGATCTGAGAAGTGCGGCTGCCGTTTCCAAATCTTCATCTGAAACTCTCTTGATTATAACATTCTTGATCTTCGATAACGAAGGGTTCCATTTGGTTTCAAGATTCTTGAGATGATTTGAATCCTCAAAAGCTGAACTCCACAATTCTTCTGATTGCAAATCGACACAAAGCAGTTGGTTGCTTTCCAGTCCCTCGCCCAATAAATTCATATCACAAATCTCAGTCGAGAGCCTTGAAAGCAGGGTGTAACAACTGCCATGCTAATGACAAGGGATCTACACCAAGCAACAAAAACATGCATATATACTTTAGCACAAATACTGTTGGACAACTTAGGATTTTTCAGTCGCTTTCGGATCTTCTCATTTATGCCTTCAAGTGTTTCCACCCTTACGTTTCTCTCCAATAGCTGTATGAAGTCATAGAGATATCTGCAAGTAAGAAAATGTTCTTGTGTCTTCATGAGTTTAAACAACTAACAACTCATTTCTAAACAAAAGTACGCAGCATCCTGTCCAATTAACAACTCATTCGATCAAACCAATAGAAGCAAGTCATAAATAGAACCCTTCCATTCACAATTCATAAACTAGCTACCATATGCTCAACTAATTCGAGCACTCGTTTTCAAGATTAGCATAAACTAATGGGTCCATATTGCTTAGAATAAAAATTCATACACTGTACCGTGTCAACTCCCCATGATTTGCAAGGCAGGTAAATCCATTACCTGCTAATCAATCACACCATATATATGACGTATAACTAAATTAAAACACCAACAATGCAAGAAAAACACATAAAATATTAACAAAATATTAATTTCACACTATTCTCAGGACAATTTGATGTCACGAAGTCAAGCAACGACCCACTCGATATAACTATATATTATAAGCTCCAAAACAATAAAGTTTCCTATATCAATTCCTCCATTACCACTATATAATATGTGCATGTATCCCTAAAACTTTCATGATTGAAAACTATACCATAAAAATCGCAGCTCGATTGTCATGTCATCGGACCTAGACCCGAAAAAATTCGGGTCAAACTAATTAATGAATCTGGAGTGCCCGTGAATTAATTCGGGGTAGAGGCACACGACAAAAGACTATACTCCAATGATTCCGTCTTGGTCACACTGTACAATTGTACAGCCTCAGTGCTCCTTCTATTCAATAATTGATACCCCTAATTTTAAATATTATTATTAATATTAATATTCATAATTTGATCCGTGAATTGCATATATATCCAACCAAATTTATTCATTTGTCGAAAGCCTATTAACATGATGACATGACGTTGAATAGGAGAGTGATAATCTCCTAAGTCCTATCTCTAATTGCAAGTATCAAAAGAAGAAAAATTTATTTATTGAATAATAATACCAAATATTAATTTTAATCGATCGGACTCGGCCCCATTTCTAGAAAGTTGTTCAACTAATTTTGTTTTATTTTTTCTAAAAAAAATAAAAATACATTGAAATAGAACCAGATTCGTGGAGATTTTTCCAGGCGTGGACACCTAAAATAAGACCCAATAAAGATTCAAAAGCTCTTTCTTTCTTTCACTTGCACTCTGTTATATATGATGATGCCTTTGGACTTAGGTAATTCAAAATATTCAATTCAATAATTCAGCAAGTACCTCATCAAGTTTCTTTAAAAGCGAAAGCTAGATCATATCAAACACTAGACTGCGTACCAAGATTTTTAATAAGTTTCAATTTGGGGCAGAAATTTGATTCAAAAAATATACATATATAGACTTTAAAACAAAGTAAAAGAGTGGCAGTTAGTATGAATTTAATCAATCTAAACTCAGCAAGTCAAACAAATAATCACGTGTGATGATTAAGTAATATATTAAGCACGGAAAGTACAAAGTAAAGGCACATAATAATATTAAGTAATTTAACTATATGATTAAAATTAGGATTGAAAAAATAGAAGAGCTGATAAAATCTTACGTTATAATATGATGAATTAGACTCTTGCAAGAGAAAATCATCGGAGTACATGTCGGGGACGATCTGCGAATTCTCAGCATCCACATAAAGCGGGCCTTTGTTGGACCAAGCCTTCAAGATTTCTTGATAATCCAGCTTCAATGCAAGACCTTGGATCGCCGCCCGATCTTCGCTCAGCCGCGGATCCACGGCGGCGCTGGTGACCTCCTCCTCCTTTATCTTCTTCCTCTCCACCACCTCCGAGTAGCACACCCACTTCTCCTCGCTGGAGTCCCGCTCCCTGTTCTTCGTGGCGTTGCGTACAAGCAAAATAAAAAATTGACATTATTTATTTTGACAGCAAGAACAGCAAAAATCGTCCGAAGAATCGAGCAACAACAGTTGCGAGGTGGATTTTGAATTAAAAGAGAGAAAAAGGAGAAAGGGATCGGATCGGAGAAGTAATCGAGAAGGGGGAGAAGTAATCGAGAAGGGCCTTGAATTCTGATTTGGGGATCTTGGGTAATATTATTTATTTTATGTTTTATTTTAAATAAAAATAATATTTTTTCTACAACACTTTTTAAAAAGTGTTGTGATACATGGGAAAAAAACGCTAATAGACAACACTTTTAAAAGCGTTGTCTTTGACCCAAAAAAAACACTTATTGACAACGCGTTTTAAAAAAAGTGTTGTCTTTGATGAATAAAAAACATATAACCACAACGCTTTTCACTAAAAGCGTTGTCTTTTAAAAAACGACAACACTTTTCACTAAAAGTGTTGTCTTTTAAGGGTTGTGTTTGTGCATTTTTCTTGTAGTGAAAATAATCTTAATCAAAGAAACTGCGGAATTAAAGTAAGTCAAATACCAGGTAAGCAAAACCTAGTGGTCAACCCCGCTATCCATCCTTGGTCACCACCTAACCTCCCTGTCTCCGGGAGAACTACCTGCAACTGCCCCATGGAATAGGGCATACAGCCAACAGAAAATAACCTGAAGTGAGCCTATCATGCTCAGTACGAGAGTATGAGTATACACTATTATATGCACATGAATGCAAATGAACGGGGTACCAAGACACTTAGGTCAAGAAATTAGCTCATAGACTGAGCCCAGGGTATATAGCACGCTGCGTCGTTGCCTCAGGAGGTGGCTCATATACCCAGTGGATAAAGGTGACTTGATACTAGTACATGTGTCCAACCATCACGGTGACTTGACACAAGACTTACGTATCCAACCATCCACAATGTAATGCCCCAAAATTATCTTAATGAACTTTATTTGAGATAATCAGAGATTTTAGAAGTCGAGGGCCGATTCGTTTTTGATCAGGGACTATTTTGCAATTTTTGGAAATTTTAGGGACTAAAACGCAAATTGTGGATTTGTTATAACCTAGAGACTTTGACTAAGTCTCTCATTCCCTTCCTTCATCCCTCCCAAGCGCCTCCCACCATGGAAACCGCCCCATTTCATTTCCCAAGCTTTGGGATTTCCATTTTTGATCGATCCGTCTGATAGAATTGATTTCTGACTGGATATCTACGATCATAGCAACGAGTGCTCCGATTGGAAGTAAGTATATCTTAATTCTGAGAAGTTTGAATTTTTGAACGTTGTTAGAATTGATTTAAATTCGGAGAGGATGATTATGAGATAGCTGTGATAGTATATCTAAGACGGTTCGAAGATCTAACGACGATCGGAATTGATATGAATTTTCTAGTTATTTTTGAAAATTGGAGTTTTAAGATGTGTTGGGATTGGATTGGAAATGATATGTATTGATTGAAATGAGTTTATTGGATTGTTGAATTGATGTCTGCGTTTCCGGTTTGATCAGTTTATAGCTGTTATGCCGTCAGTTTGAGTTTTGGATATCGTTTTTATGTTTTGATCGTATCGAGTTTGAGTGAGCTTTTGATGTCGATATTGATCCTTATGACTCCTTCTAATAGATTGAATTGAAGTCAGCAGAGTTGCGAGATAGCAGCTTTGGACAGTTTGGAAGATTGAAGTCGATACAGTATCGATTTTCTTATTTATCGATCGAAGAAGTTTGATTGAGTTTTGAATGAATTTGATTGGATATTAATTAGTATCCTTATTATTGATTTTCATATTGAAGTACCTTCGAAGTGAATAAGGTAAAAGATGACTTAGACTTGAATGGAACGATTAACTCGAATCCGAATTTATTCGAGTGTTCCGAAGAAATTCACATACTTGCATGATTGAATGCTTATTTGACATCATGATTGTATGCTTATTTGAAATCATGATTGAATGTTTATTTGAATTGATGATTGAAAATGATATTTGAATGCATGAGATGACATATGCATTCATATGTAGCCGATTGATTATTCATTTTGAATTAGACGTTCTGGTGATTATAGTTGAGTGGCCTTGTAGGCAAATTACTACATGTGCTGAAATAACTCTCTATAATGGTCCGGAGTCTATAGGATTAAAATATGCCTCATCCACCTCGAGAGGGTAGTCGGTGTGATTTTTGGATATTTTAACCTCGGGATCCCAAACCGAAGAAAAAAAGAAAGAAGCATTTCATTTGATTATCTGAGTCTGATAATCCAGAAGTTTTAAAGACATGCATATCATTTTAATTCAGTACTTGAATGAATTACTTGAATTATATCTGAAGTTGATATACGAGGTGAATTGATGCATATCATGTTTGACATGTTTATTTGATATAGCATGTTGTCTCTTTTACTGGGAATTGTATTCTCACCGGATTATCCGGCTGTTGTCTTGTTTTTGTATGTGTGCATGGCAACAAGTGGGGCAGAACCGAGTCAGAGATGACAAGGATAGATTGAGATCGAAGATTAGAAGTGAGACTTCGGTTTAGAACGGAAGAGCATGTCAATCTAGTCTTTGGTTTTAGGTTGTATTTTTGTCGAACCTAGAACCGATACATGTTCTCTTCGACGAATAAATGTATAACTCTAGAACTACCATGTATATTGAAGTTTGTATGTTGATTGCATGTTGTTGAATTCCGAATTGAGCATGTTAGATTGATATTAGATTGTGTTGAATTGTTGATTTTGAATTGGAAGCATGTTAAGTTTTTTGGAAAAATTCTGTTGCCCAGGGTGCGCTCGATCCTATGAAATGCTGGGATCGAGCGCAGCCCCTGAAAATATTGAGGAGAGTTTCAAAATATGGTGCGCTCGATCCTGGACTTTTATAGGATCGAGCGCAGCACTGTTCATCAGAAAAATAATTTTTTTTTTTGTTATTTATTTAATGTCTTATCTTTTGGCCTTTGATTGATTATCGATAGGACTAACTCTTGATTAGATGATTAAAATCGGGGTCTCACATTAAGTGGTATCAGAGCGATAAGTTTCTGGACTTTATTTCTAGAAGTGAGCGGGGTAGATTGAGTCCGCTTGAACTTAATTTCTCGCATGTGATTGATTAATTCTATGGTTGAAGAATATGCGAACATGCTTTATGATTGGGAATTATTTGAATTACTTAGATATGTGATTTAAATTTTAAAGCATGAATTAATTGAGATACGAACTGTTTCGGGTTACTGGTTGCATTGAATACTCTTGAGATCGAATGAGTATGTCGAGCTGAGGTTGTTGGACACCGGATAGATGTATTTGAGATGTTGTGTCCTAATCCTCTTGAATCAGATTTTCTACTCGACAAGTTTTGAACAGGATTCAACTAGTAGAGAACCCGATTGTACAGAATTGTTCTGTGACTGAACTGATGGATGTCACTCCGAACTGATGGGAGAATTACTGATGAGATTTCAGTCTTTTAACCCTTCAACTTTGAGGAGTTCTGAGAATGAGTTTGGGTGTGAAAGCTGATTAGAAGGGATTGGTCAGTTGTTTAATTCATTAAAATACACCGACGAACGATGGATTCAGTTAGTTGGTTACCAACTGCAAGGTATTGCAAAAAGTTGGTGGATATCGAAGAAGAAAGCCTTAGAGAAACAAGGTTTGGTCGTTTCGTAGAGTTTGTTAAATCCAAGTTTCTGCGACAGACTTTAGTACTTGCTTTTACCAAGGATTCACAGACTCTAACTGCTCCTGACGATGACGAAGCAGGTAACTGTTTGATTTTAGTCTTTCGAATCTGTTGCTGTTAGATATTGATGCAAATTTTCTTCTTGTGGAGAAGTGAGATTGATGTTTCCTCTACTTTTGAGTATCTGAATTAGTTGCGATGAGTTTAGTTCGAAATTGTGAAATTTGTTTCAATGGGAGTTGATTGTACTGAATAGTACTATTTTTGGTTATCAGTTTTTGATTATATTATCGATGTAGTATATTAACCGAGTACAGGGCAACCAAGGTTGATTTCAGATTGTTGCCAGATTCGGATCCGAGATGATAGACGAATGGATATTTCCTCCGGTAAGAATTCCTGAATTAAGAATTCCTTCTTGTAGTTTGTCGATTATCGTTTGTTACAGAAAGGTGCGGAGGAATGTTTGAGGTATGCAGATGATGTCTTCAATCAGCCGTGTTGATTGATTCAACAGAGTTGTTGAGTTTGCTGATGTTGTTCTAGTTGAGATTCTAGATTTGCCTCCGAGTGAGAGGATGAGTTCAGTATTAATTTTAGATCAGACATCATCGACTGATAATCTGAAGGGAAGAGGTTTCAGAGATTGAATTCGGAATGAGGTACGACCGATTTGAATTTTAATCATACAGATTGAATTGGAATTGCATCTGCAATGTTTATGAGTCCTTTGAACCGAATCTTTCAGAGATTTGTAGATGAGTTCTTGAGTATTCTTATCGATGAATCTCTTATCCTTCGAAGAGCCATATTGATCTTTCAGATTCTTTAAGAATTGTTCGTAGATTTTCATGTCGATCAATTATGTTATTCTTTTGACGTCTGAATCTTGTAAGACCGAGTTGTATTTTCCTCGATCTTTTATCTAGGAAGATGGAATTTTATTGAATACCTCAAGACTAGAGCTGTTATGAATTGATCTGGATCGACGTCCTTATCTGAATTTGAAGATTTTTGGATTTAGCAAATTCTATCGCGAATCCTTTGAGAATTCTTATTGTTGGGAAGACGTTTACTCAATAGATTATGTTCTTCTGTTTAGTTTATATCTTTGAGACCAGTTCTTATAGAATTGAAGGAGAGATTGACCAGCACCTCAATATTATTGATTTCTTCGGTATTGATGACCTTTCGGTGCTTTGCACTCCTTCTTATTGAGAGTTGAGACTTATTCTTGTTCAGAAGAACTCCTTTTTATCTTGAGCATCGAAGAAGTTGAAGACGCTCGAGATGCAATGTTAGTTTCCGATTTAAGTCTCACAGAGATCTTCTTGCTTGGAAGATCTAGCATCTTTTTATTTGCTTGGAAGATTTCAGTAATCTGTTCTGATATTGGAAGATAGAAGTTTTGATTTTCGCAGTTCGAACTGATTTTGAGTTGGGAAAAAGAGATATAGAGGACGATTAATCTGAATGCGAATTCTATTGTTATCCAGAGAACTGATTGTAACAGCTAAGATTTTAAGCT
The DNA here is from genome assembly GCF_033568475.1 of Henckelia pumila. Classification (NCBI taxonomy): domain Eukaryota; kingdom Viridiplantae; phylum Streptophyta; class Magnoliopsida; order Lamiales; family Gesneriaceae; genus Henckelia; species Henckelia pumila. The sequence goes on from NW_027331874.1 coordinate 1,010,059, forward strand.
GAATGATCTGATCTTATTTTATCTACTTCAGTTGTCCTCTTTGACAGATGATTGCTGCACTTCTGATAGAGTCTGGAATAGATGGAACGTTTATCTTGACTCCTTCATTCGACTTCGAACCAGAGTTGATTGAGAAGATTGAGAACGCTTTGGAATCTGATTCGACCTTTCAAAATCCGGTGAAGATAGATCAGATCTGAGTATAATCTGAGTTTCAGGTTTTTATTGATGCCTTATTAGCGAATAACTTTTGTTGTGCCAGATGTTTCGGTTTGAGACAGAGTATCAGGAGATTGGCACTTTGAAGTCCATTCAGTGTTCTTCCAGATGATCGAAAGATGTTTGATGAATTGAGGAATCAGATCGAATAGAGGACGAGGAAGCATGAGGTTCTAAGTATGGCTTCTGATGTTTTGAACTGTCAGCAGTCAGAGAGAGAACGATCCGATTTTCTGTTGTACAGTCTATTCTGATTCAGAGTGGAATTGGGATCATAATTCGATGATTTTCGTAGCAATTCTTCCTTGTTGAGTCCGAGATGAGATGTTAATTGAGTCTCGTTGAACGAGGGACGGAATCCTCCGTTAAGAATTCTCGATTCTAAGAATTCTTGATTTTCTGTTGAATGACTGTTGTTACAGAATAGTATGAACGAACTCTCGAAGCTTTACAGTTGATGTATTGGATTGTAACCTGAACTGGTTGATGTGCCAGTGGTTATTGAACGACTGAAGTTGTTCGGAATGAACTTCTAGATTGGTCCCGATTGTCAGAATGAGTTTGACACTGAATGGGGATCCGAATTTTATCTTCAGGAAGTTCGTGAAGAGAACTTTCTCAGAATCATTTGCGAAATGAGGTAAGGCCATTTTGAACTTTGAACAGGCTGTTTGATTTGAAGAATAATCCTGTATTGTTGAAGAATTTTCTGTTGACCGAATCTCTCAGAAGTATTAGTTAATATTAGGAATTCTTATTGATGAATTTCTTGCTTTCAGGTTATGAAAATTGTACTGATCGTACAGAGCTTTCTACAATATTTTCAGAATTGTACGCCGATCAGTTATTTGCTAAATTCAATGTTTGAATTCTGATTGGACCGAATGAATTTCTTTGATCTTATTATCTGATGATGGAATTTCTGATTATCCGCTCTCGTGTATTCTGATTTTCAGTGCTGGGATTTCTTCTTATTGAGATTTTGGAATTATTCTTATTTCATCTACTGTCTGATTTTGATTGATTGATTGATAGAATCCGTTACAGTTTTCTGTACATAATGATTTTTTATGAAGAACAGAGGATTGATATCTGGTCAGAGGTTTTCAGATGTCATGAATTGCCGAAGTCTGTCAGTCTAGACAGAGATCCTTGATGTAATTGTTCTTTCGGCATAGACTTAGAAGAGACTTTTTATTGTTGATTCAACTATTTTCGATTCGATACCCTCAGAACGACGTACAGCCAGATCAGTTGAATCAAACTTTAGAGGAACTGCCATGAGTTGTAGTGCTCGACTTAGCACTAGTTGGCAGAATTCTTGATTCTTGTGGGGACTTCGTACAACGACAGCGATCAGATGATTTATTGAAAGAACCTATCTAGAAGTTGTACGAGGATAGATGAAGATCTCTTTCATTTTCGAGATGAACTTTCTGTGTCACATGAGTTAGAACGAAAGATGATTCGAATTGTGACAGAAATTAGAAGGATTTTTCTGACGAGGATGAGTTGACTTTTGATAGATGGTCGGAGTGTTGATGAATTAATCGACTAGAGTTTCTGAATTTCTCTATTTGTTGAGATGCCGAACTGATTGAGACGAACGATTCAGAGTTAGATTGGAAGCAGATTCTGGACTTAGTTCTGAGATGTAAATTCTTATTGCAGTCCTATGATTCAAGCCTCGACCTTGTGATAGAATCATGTTTGATTTCGATGACGAAATCGATTCTTAGATGGGGAGAATTTTAATGCCCCAAAATTATCTTAATGAACTTTATTTGAGATAATCAGAGATTTTAGAAGTCGAGGGCCGATTCGTTTTTGATCAGGGACTATTTTGCAATTTTTGGAAATTTCAGGGACTAAAACGCAAATTGTGGATTTGTTATAACCTAGAGACTTTGACTAAGTCTCTCATTCCCTTCCTTCATCCCTCCCAAGCGCCTCTCACCATGGAAACCGCCCCATTTCATTTCCCAAGCTTTGGGATTTCCATTTTTGATCGATCCGTCATATATAATTGATTTCTGACCGGATATCTATGATCACAGCGACGAGTGCTCCGATTGGAAGTAAGTATATCTTAATTCTGAGAAGTTTGAATTTTTGGATGTTGTTAGAATTTATTTATATTCGGAGAGGATGATTATGAGATAGCTGTGATAGTATATCTAAGACGGTTCGAAGATCTAACGACGATCGGAATTGATATGAATTTTCTAGTTATTTTCAAAAATTGGAGTTTTAAGATGTGTTGGGATTGGATTGGAAATGATATGTATTGATTGAAATGAGTTTATTGGATTGTTGAATTGCTGTCTGTGTTTTCGGTTTGATCAGTTTATAGCCGTTATGCCGTCAGTTTGAGTTTTGGATATCGTTTTTATGTTTTGATCGTATCGAGTTTGAGTGAGATTTTGATGTCGTTATTGATCCTTATGACTCCTTCTGATAGATTGAATTGAAGTTAGCAGAGTTGTGAGATAGCAGCTTTGGACAGTTTGGAAGATTGAAGTCGGTACAGTATCGATTTTCTTATTTATCGATCAAAGAAGTTTGATTGAGTTTTGAATGAATTTGATTGGATATTGATTATTATCCTTATTATTGATTTTTAGATTGAAGTACCTTCGAAGTGAATAAGGTAAAATATGACTTAGACTTGAATGGAACGATTAACTCGAATCCGAATTTATTCGAGTGTTCCGAAGAAATTCACATACTTGCATGATTGAATGCTTATTTGACATCATGATTGAATGCTTATTTGAAATCATAATTGAATGTTTATTTGAATTGATGATTGAAAATGATATTTGAATGCATGAGATGACATATGCATTCATATTGAGCCGATTGATTATTCATTTTGAATTAGACGTTTTGGTGATTATAGTTGAGTGGCCTTGTAGGCAAATTACTACATGTGCGGAAATAACTCTCTATAATGCTCCGGAGTCTAGAGGATTAAAATATGCCTCGTCCACCTCGAGAGGGTAGTCGGTGTGATTGTTGGATATTTTAACCTCGGGATCCCAAACCGAAGAAAGAAAGAAAGAAGAATTCCATTTGATTATCTGAGTCTGATAATCCAGAAGTTTTAAAGACATGCATATCATTTTAATTCAGTACTTGAATGAATTACTTGAATTATATCTGAAGTTGATATACGAGGTGAATTGATGCATATCATGTTTGATATGTTTATTTGATATAGCATGTTGTCTCTTTTACTGGGAATTGTATTCTCACCGGATTATCCGGCTGTTGTCTTGTTTTTGTATGTGTGCATGGCAACAAGTGGGGCAGGACCGAGTCAGAGACGACAAGGATAGATTTAGATCGAAGATAAGAAGTGAGACTTCGGTTTAGAACGGAAGAGCATGTCAATCTAGTCTTTTGATTTAGTTTGTATTTGTGTCGAACCTAGAACCGATGCATGTTCTCTTCGACGAAGAAATGTATAACTCTAGAACTACCATTGTGAGACCCCGTTTCTAATCCTCTAATATCGAATAATTAAACATAATCGAACAAAATAAGCCGCAGAAAACGAATCAATTTTTTTTTTTTTAAAGAAGCCTCGCGCCCGCGCGAGGTGATGCAGGCTACGCGAGCAGAGACTCGCGGAGATGCTCGCGCCCACGTGAGAAGGGAGCTCGCGCATGCGCGGGCAAAATCTCCCGAGCCTCTTCAAACTCCTCGCGCGTGCGCGAGGTGATGCCTCGCCCACGCGCAGGTAAAATGGGCAGAGGGGTCGAGGAGCCTGCAAAAACAACCAACAAGGCAATTCTAAATATTCCAAGTTCAAACATAATACAAATCAATATTTAGAACATGCCAAATCTAGGTTCTGCCCAAAATACAATAACCAGTCGAGTTTTATAAATGAGTTCCACCGACTCAACAAAAATAATACAATTTCAAATAGACTCGACCCTACGACACGGAGTCTCACTTCTATCAATCTCACCCCAAGCTAACCAGGACGACTCGGTCCAGCTCCTGATCCTCCTGTTGCCAAGTTACACTTACAAAACAAAGACAACAGCCGGAATAATCCGGTTAGAAATATAATTTCTAAGTAAAAGAGACATGCACTCAATATCAAATAAACACTTCAATCGAAATGTGTCAACATAAATCATAACATCGAAATGATATTGAATGAATGCATGAATTTAAAAGTCGAGATTATCAAGTCAGATAATCATAAAATCGATCGGTACTCGGTTGGGATCCCTGGGTCAAGTCTTCACGAAAACTCACCGACGCACCCTTTCGGGGTGGAAGTCGATCAACTCGATCCCCTAGACTTCAGAGCAACTATAAGAAGTATTCTGGCAATTGGAAAAACTCGAAATCCAAAGCCACTTCAATATAGCTCCCTAAAACGTCTAATTTCAAAACGAATCGAAAGTCGGCTCAATATGAATGCAAGTGCAACAATAACTAAATCAAGTTCACGCAAGCAAATAAACAAGCGGTATGTGATTTTCGGGAACTCGAGAATAAGTCGATCTCGAGTATTCGTTCCCATTCATTTCAATGTCGACTTTTACCTTTTCTCGAAACTTCAAGTGATTCCTGTCAACAAGAGGTAACTCGATATCATAGTCTATTCGGATAAAAAACTCAAAGTCGATACAACAATCAATATTATACCGTCTTCAATTCTTCAATCGATAAACAAGTCTCCAAGTTCGATCAACTCCCGAATCTTCAATCAACTGTCAAAACATCGAATACGGACTCAATATCAACTCGGAATTCAAACTCAATCAAATTCGATATACAAATCAAACCGAACCAAAACCGATAACTCAAACTCGATTTCGACGGCATAGCGGCTATAAACTGACTATCCGGAAATACAAACCATCAAACAACAATCACAATAACTCAATCATCACCACAATCCATCAAAACAACTCAAATCCAACCTCAATCAAAATCATCATTTTCGAATTTCACCTCTAAAATCATATAAAATCCAAACTTCGTTCTTTTTCCAAACCGACTTCGAATACACGATCTATACTAGCTCAAGAACGACACACTCCAATATTATCAAATTCTGACAACTCAACAAAATCGAAGTTCAAGAGATCGTAGCAAAACTTACGTCTAAATGAAGCCCTCGTTGCGGTGATCGTGAATCTCAACTCGAAATGAAAATCTAACGGTCGGATCGAGCGAATCGAACGGAAAGAAAAGCTTGGAAATCACATCTCATGGCTTCCGGGGAGAGAGAAATCGAGAGAGGGAGTAGGGGAGGAAGGAGATGACTAATGATTGGCCACTTGCATCTTAATATATATAAAAATCCAACTTTTGCATTTCAGTCCTTTATTTCTCCAAGTTTGCAAAATGACCCCCCCCTGCAAATATCAATACGATTCTTAATTACTGAAAGCCCTGATTATCTCGATTAAACTCAATTACTATAAAATCGGGGCATTACAATTCTCCCCCTCTAAGATTCGATTTCGTCCTCGAAATCTAACGGATCACAAACTAAACAGAAAGAATCAAACTGAAGACTAACTCACCTCAATCGAAAAACTCTGAAATCGCTGCCTCATATCAGATTCGGTCTCCCAAGTCGCTTCTTCAACTCCGTGACGACTCCACTGAATCTTCACCAAAGGAATCGACTTGTTTCTGAGCTGCTTCTCTTTTCTGTCAAGAATCTGAATCGGTCGCTCGAAGTAACGCAGAGTCTCATCAAGTTTGGCCTCATCCGGCTGAAGAACGTGAGACGGATCCAGATGATATTTCCGTAGCATCGAAATGTGAAACACATCGTGGATGCCTAAAAGAGACGGAGGAAGAGCAATCCTATAGGCAAGATCGCCTATCTTCTCCAGAATCTCATACGGGCCAATGAACCTCGGCGACAACTTTCCTCTCTTCCCAAATCTGACAGTGCCTCGGAAAGGAGAAATCTTCAAAAACACACGGTCTCCCTGATCAAAAGACAGTGGTCTGCATCGGACATTCGCATACTTGGCCTGTCGATCCTGGGCTGTCTTCATTCTGACTCTAATCAGCTTCACCTGTTCTGCCATATCACGAATCATATCTGGACCCAACTCAGGTGATTCTGAAATCTCATCCCAAAATAACGGAGATCTGCACTTCTTCCCGTACAAATCTTCAAAAGGTGCCATGCCAATACTTGCTTGGAAGCTGTTATTGTACGAAAACTCCACTAGAGGCAAAGAATCCTGCCAACCTGAGCCAAAATCAAGCACTACTGTGCGAAGAATATCCTCCAAAGTCTGGATCGTACGCTCGGACTGACCGTCGGTCTGAGGGTGATACGTTGTGCTCAAGTGCAAACGAGTACCCAATGCCTCCTGCAAACTGTGCCAAAAGTGAGAAGTGAATCTCAGATCTCTGTCTGATACTATCGACTTCGGCACGCCGTGCAATCTTACAACCTCTCTGACATACAACTCGGCCATCTGATCATGGCGGTACGTCATACGGTATGGAATGAAACAAGCAGATTTCGTCAACCGGTCAATCACTACTCAAATCACATCACAACCTCTGACTGAACGCGGTAGCTTCGTGACAAAATCCATAGAGATATGATCTCACTTCCATTCCGGGACAGGAAAGCTGTGCAATAAACCTCCGGGCTTCTTCCTCTCGGCTTTCACCTGTTGACAATTCAGACAACGGGATACAAACCTCGTGACGTCTCCCTTCAACTGTTTCCACCAGAACTGAGTCTTCAAGTCTTTATACATCTTCCGGCCTCCAGGATTAACACTGAACCGACTGCAATGCGCCTCACGAAGAATATGCTGTCTCAATTCAGAAATGTCGGGTACAACAATAGGGTTATTCACAAAAAAAACATCATCCTTGACCTGAAATTCTGACTGATGACCTGCTCGGACCTTCTCTATCGAACTCTGAATGCTTGGATCGGATCTCTGTGCCTCTCTGATCAACTGAAACAACTCTGGCTTGGCCTGAATCGCAAAAACTCTGATGGATCTCCTATCGGTCTCAAACTCCAAACCAGAAGTACAACAAACTTCAATCAATTGAGAGACACCAATCGTAGAAAGAGACAAAGAACAAAGCTTCCGACTAAAAGCGTCTGCAGCTGCATTCGACTTTCCAGGATAATACTTGGTCTCGCAGTCGAAGTCCTTAAGCAAATCCATCCATCTCCTCTGCCTCATATTCAGCTCGGACTGAGAAAACAAGTATTTTAGGCTCTTGTGGTCAGAAAATATCTCAAACGACTCACCATACAGGTAATGGCGCCAAGTCTTCAAAGCAAAAAACGATTGCAGCTAGCTCGAGATCATGGATCGGATAACGAGTCTCATGAGGCTTCAGCTGCCTCGAAGAATAAGCTATGACGTGCTTCCTCTGCATGAGAATGCATCCAAGACCACGGTGAGAAGCATCGCAGTACACAGAGAAACCTCCAGTACCTGATGGAATAGACAAGATCGGAGCGCTGATCAATCTCTTCTTCAGCTCAATGAAACTAGCCTCACACTGTTCGGACCAAACAAACGGTGCATTCTTCTGGGTCAACTGAGTAATCGACTTTGCAATGGAAGAGAATCCCTCAATAAATCGGCGATAATACCCCGCTAAACCCATGAAGCTTCGGATTTCTGGCACTGATGTCGGTCTCTGCCAATTCATAACTGCTTCGATCTTACTGGGGCCCACAGATATTCCATCTCCCGATACAATGTGGCCTAAGAAAACCACTCGGTCCAACCAAAACTCGCACTTCGACAGCTTAGCATACAACTGTTCGGCTCGCAAAGTCTGCAACATAATCCTCAAATGCTCGGCATGATCTGAACGGCTATTCGAATAGACCAGAATATCGTCAATAAAGATAATGACGAACTCATCCAAGTACCGCTGAAAGATACGATTCATCATGTCCATAAAAAATGCTGGAGCATTGGTCAAACCAAAAGGCATGACTACGAACTCAAAGTGCCCATATCTGGTTCTGAAAGCTGTCTTAGGCACATCCTCGTTACGAACTCTCAGCTGATGGTATCCTGATCTCAGATCTATCTTCGAATACACCGAAGAACCCTGCAGTTGATCAAAAAGATCATCGATTCTAGGTAGAGGATACTTGTTCTTGACCGTCGCTTGATTCAACTGGCGATAGTTGATGCAAAGTCGCATAGAACCGTCTTTCTTTCTTACAAAGAGCACTGGTGCACCCCAAGGTGATACACTAGGTCGGATGTATCCCTTGGAAATCAAGTCTTCTAGTTGCTCTTTCAACTCCTTCAATTCTAATGGAGCCATCCGATAAGGTGCCTTTGAGATAGGCTGAGTACCTGGTGCAAGTTCGATGTTAAATTCAATCTCTCGAATCGGCGGCAAACCCGGAATCTCCTCTGGGAACACATCCGGAAACTCGCTAACCACCGGTATCTCAGTCAATTCAGGACCAGACCTCTGAACTTCCATTGCATAAATCAAGAATCCCTCTGCTCCTTTCTGTAGCAAACGAGACATGGATAACACAGAAATCAACGGAATTTTGGATCGAGAACCCTTACCGAAAAACTTCCAATCATCTGCCGTCTCAGGTCTGAATCGAACCACTTTCTGAAAGCAAACTACTGTCGCCCTATACTTGGTCAGAGCATCAATCCCGACAATACAGTCAAAATCAGATAATCCCAGTACGATGCAGTCAATCTCAATCGAATTCCCTTCAGATTCTAACACACAATCTCGGACCAATCTCACCGAAATAATTCCTCCACCCAAAGGTGAAGTAATAGAAATAACATCAGATAATGGCTCAGCAAATAAATCATGCGTCACAACAAATCTTTCAGAGATAAAGCAGTGAGAAGCACCCGTATCAATCAACACAAGCGCAGGATAACCAAAAATCAAACAGTTACCTGCTATCACGTCGTTCGGGGCTGCATTGGCTTGATCCTCTGTCAAGGCAAATACCCTCGCCTGCTGTCGAGGAGGTTGGTTCTGATTCTGATTACCTCCCTGACGAGTCTGCTGTTGAGGTTGAAAGGAATGAACTGCAGAAGCTGATCTTTCGGGCTGAGCTGGCGGTCGAGAAGAACTGCCGCTCTGAGCTCTATCGGATCCTCGCTGAGGACAAACTCTAGCAAAGTGACCCGGCTGTTGGTAGATATTGCAACTACCAAACACGCCTCGACACTGATCACTGGGATGACGTCCTCCACACTTGCTGCACGAAGCTCCAGAAAACCCACAATTCTATCCAGAACTGAACTGTCTAGAGCCACTAGAACTCGATGAATTGCTCCCAGACTTCTTAAATTGCTTCCCCTTCGGTCTATACTGATCTCTCCTGTTTCTGCCACTGTTGCCTCCCTCAACCCTCTGAGACTGATTCGACTGCTGAGAATGTTGGTACTGATACTGAGACTGCTGAGGCTGAAACTGAACAGGCTGATTCAGAAAAGATCTCTGCTGCTGCTGAGGAGCTACCTGATTAACTCGTTGCATCAAGAATCCGGCTTCGGCTCCCTTTGCTTGATCCATAGCATCTGCGAAGTTGTTGGGTCTTCCGGTATTGACCAAGGTAAATATCTTAGGGTTCAAGCCATTGATGAAATGGTCGGCCTTGGCTTCTTCGTTATCTGTAACGTGAGGTGCAAACCTCAAGAGACTGTCAAATTTGCTCACATAGTCCTCAATGCTCAAGTTCCCTTGTTTCAGATTCGCAAATTCGGCACCCTTTTCCTTTCGATACGAGACAGGAAAGAAACGCTTGTAGAACTCGGCCTTGAACAAACTCCAAGTGATAACGGTGCCTCGATTCTCATTGGCCCTCTTGGTCGTGGTCCACCAATTCTTGGCAACACCCTGCAACTGATGACTGACTAACCTGATTCTGCGGTCATCGTATAGTCAAGGGAATCAAAGAGCTCATCCATTTCATCTAGCCAACTTTCACAAGCAACGGAGTTCTCGGTACCCGATAAAGTAGTCGGTCGGAAAGATCGAAACCTCTTCAGTAGAGTCTCCATCGGGGTTGCAGTTGCATCAAACTGATCCATTCCAGTACTACCCTGATCATTCTGAGGAGTTATCACTGGTGGCGGATTCTCAGTAGAAGGAGGAGTCAAAGGTGGTTGATTCCTTCTCAAAGATCGTCGAGGTGCCATCTGATATCAAGGGTTAGGACACAATATCTCAGACTTATTCTCAATCTCATAACCTCGGTGTCCAAAACTCTGCTCTGAGTACTCATGAATCTCAATGATATACGAGAACAGATAATAGTACAAGGACAAATATATATCACGTAATTCATGCTTTATAAATTAAATCACTACTCATGTAATTCAATTAATTCAAGAATCAATAAAGCATGTTCGCACGTATTTAAAAATAATCATTTAAATAAATCAATCACATGCGAGAGTTCAATTCATGCGGACTCGATCTACCCCGCTCACTCTAGTTCAAATCCAAGAATCTTATCGCTCTGATACCACTTAATGTGAGACCCCGTTTCTAATCCTCTAATATCGAATAATTAAACATAATCGAACACAATAAGCCGCGGAAAACGAATCAAAAAAAAAAATTTAAAGAAGCCTCGCGCCCGCGCGAGGTAATCACCTCGCGCGCGCGCAGGCTACGCGAGCAGAGACTCGCGGAGATGCTCGCGCCCGCGCGGGCAAAATCTCCCGAGCTTCTTAAAACTCCTCGCGGGCGAAATGGGCAGAGGGGTCGAGGAGCCTGCAAAAACAACCAACAAGGCAATTCTAAATATTCCAAGTTCAAACATAATATAAATCAATATTTAGAACATGCCAAATCTAGGTTCTGCCCAAAATACAATAACCATTCGAGTTTTATAAATGAGTTCCACCGACTCAACAAAACTAATACAATTTCAAATAGACTCGACCCTACGACACGGAGTCTCACTTCTATCAATCTCGCCCCAAGCTAACCAGGACGACTTGGTCCAGCTCCTGATCCTCCTGTTGCCAAGTTACATATACAAAACAAAGACAACAGCCGGAATAATCCGGTTAGAAATATAATTTCTAAGTAAAAGAGACATGCACTCAATATCAAATAAACACTTCAATCGAAATGTGTCAACATAAATCATAACATCGAAATGATATTGAATGAATGCATGAATTTAAAATTCGAGATTATCAAGTCAGATAATCATAAAATCGATCGGTACTCGGTTGGGATCTCGGGGTCAAGTCTTCACGACAACTCACCGACGCACCCTTTTGGGGTGGAAGTCGATCAACTCGATCCCCTAGACTTCAGAGCAACTATAAGAAGTATTCTGGCAATTGGAAAAACTCGAAATCCAAAGCCACTTCAATATAGCTCCCTAAAACGTCTAATTTCAAAACGAATCGAAAGTCGGCTCAATATGAATGCAAGTGCAACAATAACTAAATCAAGTTCACGCAAGCAAATAAACAAGCGGTATGTAATTTTCGGGAACTCGAGAATAAGTCGATCTCGAGTATTCGTTCCCATTCATTTCAATGTCGACTTTTACCTTTTCTCGAAACTTCAAGTGATTCCTGTCAACAAGAGGTAACTCGATATCATAGTCTATTCGGATAACAAACTCAAAGTCGATACAACAATCAATATTATACCGTCTTCAATTCTTCAATCGATAAACAAGTCTCCAAGTTCGATCAACTCCCGAATCCTCAATCAACTGTCAAAACATCGAATACGGACTCAATATCAACTCGGAATTCAAACTCAATCAAATTCGATATACAAATCAAACCGAACCAAAACCGATAACTCAAACTCTATTTCGACGGCATAACGGATATAAACTGACTATCCGGAAATACAAACCATCAAACAACAATCACAATAACTCAATCATCACCACAATCCATCAAAACAACTCAAATCCAACCTCAATCAAAATCATCATTTTCAAATTTCACCTCTAAAATCATATAAAATCCAAACTTCGTTCTTTTTCCAAACCGACTTCGAATACACGATCTATACTAGCTCAAGAACGACATACTCCAATATTATCAAATTCTGACAACTCAAAAAAAAAATCAAAGTTCAAGAGATTGTAGCAAAACTTACGTCTAAATGAAGCCCTCGTTGCGGTGATCGTGAATCTCAACTCGGAATGAAAATTTAACGGTCGGATCAAGCGAATCGAATGGAAAGAAAAGCTTGGAAATCGCCTCTCATGGCTTCCGGGGAGAGAGAAATCGAGAGAGGGAGTTGGGGAGGAAAGAGATGACTAATGATTGGCCACTTGCATCTTAATATATATAAAAATCCAACTTTTGCATTTCAGTCCTTTATTTCTCCAAGTTTGCAAAATGACCCCCCCCTGCAAATATCAATACGATTCTTAATTACTGAAAGCCCTGATTATCTTGATTAAACTCAATTACTATAAAATCGGGGCATTACAACCATGTATATTGAAGTTTGTATGTTGATTGCATGTTGTTGAATTCAGAATTGAGCATGTTAGATTGATATTAGATTGTGTTGAATTGTTGATTTTGAATTGGAAGCATGTTCAGTTTTCTGGAAAAATTCTGTTGCCCAGGGTGCGCTCGATCCTATGAAATGCTGGGATCGAGCGCAGCCCCTGAAAATATTGTGGCAGAGACTTGCTGTAGTAGCCCGTACCCTAATTGAGTAATTAAAGGAATTAATCATAATTACTTGGTTAGAGTTCGGAAGCTCCGAAGGTGAGATCGGAAGCTCCGATCAGGATCGGAAGCTCCGAACAGGATCGGAAGCTCCGATCGGTATTACGTCAGGCATGACGTGTGGTTGGATCGGAAGCTCCGATCAGGACCGGAAGCTCCGATCACCCCTATCCGGAATCAACAAGTGATATTTTGACACGTGGCAGATCAGGATCTTTGGAAGCTCCGATGACAGGATCGGACGTTCCGATCGAGGTTCGGACGTTCCGATCAAGGATCGGAAGTTCCGATCGTTGTCTATAAATAGAAGGCCGAGACTTCACTTTCATTTGCCAATTCCGAGTTCTCCTTTCCTTTCTAGTCCTTTTGGAGCTGTTCTAGTCTTCTTAGGCTTGGTCCGGAGGTCGGAGAGGCGTTCGGTAGTCGTAGCGGAGTCGTGCCCAAGTTCTGGAGGCATCGACATCAAAGGGCTAACGACGGACGAAGGTATAGCTTTGCTCCCTATAAATATTTAGGAGTATGCAATAGCTTAGTTAAGGCTTTTAGAGCACTTTAATGATAGTAGTATCATTTGGCAGTGTAGAGCAGACTATAGGCGTGGACCTAGAGTTGGTAGAGCTTGCACTGTATTGAGGTACGAAAGTACTGTTCGAGATATCCTGACTGAGTATGCATGTATTATGTGACCGCATGATTTATATGCCATGATATTATGCTGCATTCATTTGCATCTTGCTGTATCTCCTTCGAGATGTCTGTTAGTAGGGTTGTACCCTATCCTGTTAGTGGATGGACTTCCATCGATTTGGGTCCGGCGTTTCCACGGTTATCTCGGTATGGGAGCCACCTCCTGAAGCGACGGCACAGCGTGCTACATACCAGGGCCGGTCTGTCTCTGTTATCTGATCCTTGACCTCGAGTCTATAGGGAGTTCACTTTGCATGCATGTATACTCATACTCTCGCACTGAGCGTTTTATGCTCACGTCTCGTACTCTGTATTTTCTGGACACCCTATTCCATGGGGCAGGTTTGCGATTGGACGAGGAGGGTGGATCCAGGAGGGGCTAGTCAGTGGTTGGCCAGCTGGAGCTTCGCTTAGGTTTTATTACTGTTGTTTGGGTTTATACAGCTATTCGATTTGGTTGTATAATATTGGATAATTACAGATTCCTTTACTTGGGATTGTATAATGTTATTGGATTCCGCAGTTTTATTCTGATATCTGTTTAATTAAGTTAATTGCATGCATAAGTTCTGTTTAGTAGGTGATCCGGGTAAGGGTCACTACATTTATGGTATCAGAGCATGCAAAAGATTTCTTGGGATTTAGTCTCATCTTGAGGTATTTTTGTAGATGTCAAATCGTGACGACCAGAGTTCTCATGGCAGTGTTGGTGGGCGTTGGGGTGATGCCAACCGGGAGCCTCGTCGAGAACGGCGTCATCGTCACCATGACGACGAGCGTTTCACTGTGCGTCGATTCTTAGCTATGGGTCCTAAGCCCTTAGTTGGAGGTGAGTCTCCGGAGGATGCGGAGAACTGGTTAGACCGCATGGAGACGACTTTTCAGACTTTCCAATGCACCGATGAACAGAAGGTGGAGACCCTTGGCTATCTTCTGGATGGGCGTGCGCGCAGGTGGTGGAGGTTTACTTCTGCACCTTTTGTTACGGCGAGAGGAGTGGCCACCTGGGCCGAGTTCCGCACAGCTTTCCAAAAGCGGTATTTTCCTCCTGCACTCCGTCAGTCGAAGGCAGGCGAGCTACTGAGTCTGCGACAGGGAGCCATGTCTATCGATGAGTATCAGCAGAGGTTCTTTGATCTGTTATCCTATTGCCCCGAGATTGCTGATAGCTCAGAGATGAAGTATAATCTGTTTCTTCAGGGCCTTAACCCTGAGATCCATGACCGTGTGGCGGTTGGCGACGACATGTCCTATGAGGGCTTGGTGAGCCGTTGTCACCAGGCGGAGGACAGCATTCGGCGGAACAGGTCTTTCCCTCAGTCGAGGCCTACTAGTTCTCTGGGTCCCCGTGCCCAAACTTTCAAGAAGTCTGGATCTTCTTCTTCCTCTGGTTCTGGAGGTATTGTCCGTTATGGTAAGAAGGACAAGTGTGATCACTGTGGGAAGAACCATCCATCCGACAAGTGCCGTAGAGCTTCTGGAGCTTGTTTCCGTTGTGGAGAGACTGGTCATATCCGGAGGGATTGTCCACTGTCTGGGGGAGGCGGTTCTGGTTCTGGTACAGGATCGGGTTCTCAGGCTACCGTACAGCAGAGGTCACAGGGACAGTCTGCTGGGAGTTCTCATTTGAGGCCACGAGCTTCTGGCCAGGTGTTTGCCCTGAGACATGATCAGGCTGTGGAGGAGAATGAGAAAGTCATCGCAGGTACTTTTCTGCTTTATGGTATACCTGCTCTTGTACTTATTGACACTGGTGCATCTCATTCCTTCATTTCTGCACGTTTTGTTAAGAGGCATAAATTACCATGCATTGCACTAGACGTAGTGATGTCTGTTTCTACTCCGACGGGCCAATCTGCTTTGGCTAAGCGTCTAGTGATGGGTTGCCCTTTAGAGTTCGAAGGGAACGTTCTGTTGGCAAATCTCATGGTCTTGGCGATGGACGACTTTGATTGCATTCTGGGGATAGATGTGTTGACTACCTATCGAGCTTCAGTGGACTGCTATCAGAGATTAGTACGCTTTCATCCGGAAGGGAGTGAGAGTTGGTTTTTCTATGGTGAGGGAGCGCGACCCCCGATGCCTTTGGTATCAGCTTTGAGAGCCTGTCGAGCTCTGGAGTCTGGCGGGGAAGGCTACCTTATCTATGCAGTTGATTTGTCCGCTGAGAGTATTGGGATAGAGAGAATTCCTGTTGTAGATGAATTTCCAGATGTGTTTCCTGATGAGATTCCGGGTTTTCCTCCTGCTAGGGAAGTCGAGTTTGGCATAGAGTTGATGTCGGGTACTTCGCCTATTTCTAGAGCACCGTATCGTCTGGCACCGTCAGAGATGCGTGAGTTGAAGAATCAGCTACAGGATCTTTTGGACAAGGGGTACATTCGTCCTAGTGTATCTCCTTGGGGAGCTCCTGTTCTCTTCGTAAAGAAGAAGGATGGGTCGATGCGGCTGTGCATTGACTATCGGCAGCTGAATCGAGTCACTGTGAAGAACAAGTATCCGTTGCCTCGCATTGATGACTTGTTTGATCAGCTGCAGGGCACATCAGTTTACTCCAAGATTGACTTGAGATCTGGGTATCATCAGTTGAGAGTCCGTGATCAGGACGTAGCCAAGACTGCATTCCGTACTCGCTATGGGCATTACGAGTTTCTAGTGATGCCATTTGGTTTGACTAATGCGCCGGCTATATTCATGGATCTGATGAACCGTGTCTTCAGGGAGTATTTGGACAAGTTTGTCGTGGTCTTCATTGACGACATCCTGGTTTATTCGCGTAATACGGAAGAGCATGTTTCTCACTTGCGGTTGGTACTGCAGACTCTTCGGGATGAGCAGTTGTACGCCAAACTGAGCAAGTGTGAGTTCTGGATGGATAGAGTGGTCTTCCTTGGCCATATCATATCCAGGGAGGGGATTTCTGTTGATCCAAGCAAGATTGAAGCGGTACTTAATTGGTCGCGTCCGACGACAGTTGCTGAGATCCGTAGTTTTCTGGGTCTAGCAGGGTATTATCGTCGCTTCATTCTGAACTTCTCTCATTTAGCTCGACCGTTGACGCAGCTTACCCGCAAGGGTGTGGATTTCGAGTGGTCCTCCGAGTGCGAGGAGAATTTCCGTGAGCTTCGACGACGGTTGACTTCTGCGCCGGTGTTAGCATTACCGTCAGGATTTGGAGGGTATGTGGTTTACACGGATGCTTCTCTTCAAGGGTTAGGTTGTGTCCTGACTCAGAATGGGCATGTGATCGCATACGCTTTTAGACAGCTGAAGCTTCACGAGGACAACTACCCAGTCCATGATTTGGAATTGGCAGCCATTGTGTTCGCTTTGAAGATCTGGCGTCATTATCTTTATGGCGAGAAATTTGAGATCTTCACCGACCATAAGAGTCTCAAGTATTTGTTCACTCAGGCAGAATTGAACATGAGACAGAGACGTTGGATGGACTTGCTTAAGGACTATGATTGCGAGATTAAGTACCATCCGGGAGCTGCTAATCTCACCGCTGATGCTTTGAGTCGCAAGGTGCGACTATCCGCACTTCAGACTTGTTCGATGTCTAGTGCGATCAGTGACTGTTGTACTTCAGGTTATACATTCAAGCATAAGAAAGGTATGCAGAGTATCCAGATGTTTGCGATATTATCTGAGCCAGCTTTGTACTCGCGGATCCGAGATGCTCAGATGTCTGATTCGAAGACCCAGCATTTAGCTCGTCTAGCTAACGAGGGTAGCTCGTCTGGATTTCATTATCAGTCAGATGGCTTTCTGTGTTTGTCTGGTAGGCTTGTGATTCCACAGGATGAAGAGTTGCGAGAGGAGATTTTGTCTCAGGCACATCGCACTAAGTTGAGTATTCATCCTGGGAGCAACAAGATGTACAAGGATCTACGTACTCGTTTCTGGTGGAAGGGAATGAAACGCAGTGTTTATCAGTTTGTTTTGAGATGTTTGGTGTGTCAACAGGTCAAGGCAGAGCACCGACGACCTGGAGAATTGCTTCACAGTCTGCCTATTCCTGAATGGAAATGGGAGTTTATCACTATGGACTTTGTGACCCATTTGCCGGTATCCCCGAAGAACTGTGATGCTATCTGGGTTGTGGTGGACCGACTCACCAAGTCAGCACATTTCATTGCCTATAGCCGAGAGTACTCTGTGGATCGCATGGCACGGATGTACATTCAGGAGATCGTCCGACTTCATGGAGTGCCTGTGAGCATTGTCAGCGATCGGGACCCCAGGTTTACTTCTAGATTCTGGGGGCTACTCTCAGTTTGAGTACAGCCTATCATCCGGAGACTGATGGTCAGTCAGAGCGCACTATCCGTACGTTAGAGGATATGCTTAGAGCGTGCGTCTTGGATTTTGGTTCAGCCTGGCAGGATCATTTGCCGTTGATCGAGTTCGCTTACAACAACAGCTATCACACTAGTATTGGGATGGCACCTTTTGAAGCGTTGTATGGGCGACGTTGTCGTACTCCACTCTTCTGGGAAGAAGTGGGGGAGAGACAGGCTGAAGGACCAGAGTTTATCCAGCAAGCGATAGACATTGTTGATCAGATCAAGAAACGGATTAAGACTGCACAGGATCGTCAGGCCAGTTATGCTAATATCAAGCGTAGGCCTTTGCAGTTCGAGGTCGGGGAGAAAGTGTTTCTGAGAGTGTCACCTTTCCGCAAGATTCTCAGATTTGGCCTTAAGGGCAAGTTGTCTCCCAGATTTATCGGTCCGTTTGAGATCTTGGAGAGTATTGGCGATTTGGCTTATCGACTAGCATTGTCACCGCATCTATCCAGTATTCACGATGTGTTCCATGTATCTCTGTTGCGACGGTATGTGGCGGATGAATCTCATATTCTGCAGCGGTCCGAGGTTCAGGTAGACAAGAATTTGACTTATGTTGAGAAACCTCTTCGTATCCTAGATTATAAGGATAAGGTTTTACGGAACAAAGTCATTCCTTTGGTTTTAGTTCAGTGGCAGCGCCGAGGCACTGAGGAAGCTACTTGGGAGCTTGAGGACAGGATGCGTAAAGACCATCCTGAGTTGTTTTGATTTCATTCTTTAAGTTGTATTCAGTTGCAAACTCTGTAAACGTTTGATTTGAATAAAGAATGTTTCTGATTTCTGTATTTGCGTTCGGTACTTAAGATCTGATTTTGAGGACGAAATATCTTAAGTGGGGGAGAATGTAGTAGCCCGTACCCTAATTGAGTAATTAAAGGAATTAATCATAATTACTTGGTTAGAGTTCGGAAGCTCCGAAGGTGAGATCAGAAGCTCCGATCAGGATCGGAAGCTCCGAACAGGATCGGAAGCTCCGATCGGTATTACGTCAGGCATGACGTGTGGTTGGATCGGAAGCTCCGATCAGGACCGTAAGCTCCGATCACCCCTATCCGGAATCAACAAGTGATATTTTGACACGTGGCAGATCAGGATCTTCGGAAGCTCCGATGACAGGATCGGACGTTCCGATCGAGGTTCGGACGTTCCGATCAAGGATCAGAAGTTCCGATCGTTGTCTATAAATAGAAGGCCGAGACTTCACTTTCATTTGTCAATTCCGAGTTCTCCTTTCCTTTCTAGTCCTTTTGGAGCTGTTCTAGTCTTCTTAGGCTTGGTCCGGAGGTCGGAGAGGCGTTCGGTAGTCGTAGCGGAGTCGTGCCCAAGTTCTGGAGGCATCGACATCAAAGGGCTAACGACGGACGAAGGTATAGCTTTGCTCCCTATAAATATTTAGGAGTATGCAATAGCTTAGTTAAGGCTTTTAGAGCACTTTAATGATAGTAGTATCATTTGGCAGTGTAGAGCAGACTATAGGCGTGGACCTAGAGTTGGTAGAGCTTGCACTGTATTGAGGTACGAAAGTACTGTTCGAGATATCCTGACTGAGTATGCATGTATTATGTGACCGCATGATTTATATGCCATGATATTATGCTGCATTCATTTGCATCTTGCTGTATCTCCTTCGAGATGTCTGTTAGTAGGGTTGTACCCTATCCTGTTAGTGGATGGACTTCCATCGATTTGGGTCCGGCGTTTCCACGGTTATCTCGGTATGGGAGCCACCTCCTGAAGCGACGGCACAGCGTGCTACATACCAGGGCCCGGTCTGTCTCTGTTATCTGATCCTTGACCTCGAGTCTATAGGGAGTTCACTTTGCATGCATGTATACTCATACTCTCGCACTGAGCGTTTTATGCTCACGTCTCGTACTCTGTATTTTCTGGACACCCTATTCCATGGGGCAGGTTTGCGATTGGACGAGGAGGGTGGATCCAGGAGGGGCTAGTCAGTGGTTGGCCAGCTGGAGCTTCGCTTAGGTTTTATTACTGTTGTTTGGGTTTATACAGCTATTCGATTTGGTTGTATAATATTGGATAATTACAGATTCCTTTACTTGGGATTGTATAATGTTATTGGATTCCGCAGTTTTATTCTGATATCTGTTTAATTAAGTTAATTGCATGCATAAGTTCTGTTTAGTAGGTGATCCGGGTAAGGGTCACTACACTTGCACAAAATGGTGCGCTCGATCCTGGATTTTTGCCGGATCGAGCGCGGCGCATATTATTTTCTCGGCAGAGTGTTTCAAAATATGGTGCGCTCGATCCTGGACTTTTATAGGATCGAGCGCAGCACTGTTCATCAAAAAAATAATTTTTTTTTTGTTATTTGTTTAATGTCTTATCTTTTGGCCGATTGATTATCGATAGGACTAACTCTTGATTAGATTATTAGAATCGGGGTCTCACACACAAACTCGTAGGGTGAGCACCTTACTACAGGATACCTCTAAGGTAAAGGCTCAATATGCTCATGTATGCAACATACAGTCATGACATGTTGTATATAAAGGCATATAAAACATGCAATCACATAATCCATGCAAACACATAATACATGCATACTCAATCTGGATATCTCGAATAATACTTCCGTACCTTACTAAGGCAGATCCTAGAAGCTCTCATCTAGGTCCAAGCCTACCATGCAGCTCTACAACATAAATAACCATACATTACCTAGCATGCCAAACATCACTTACTAGGCTCTAAAAGCCTTAATTAAACTATAGCCTACTCCCTATTTACTATAAGAAACCAAAGCCATACCTTCGTCTGTTGTCAGCTCGCTGATGTCGCATGCCCCAGAGCCTGGGCATAGCCTAGCTACAACCCTTGGACGCCACGCCAGAGCTCCGCCACCTGGCTTCTACTGCGGACACTGTCCGCTATAAAAAATACTATTTCCTACTCCAACTCTTAAAGAAAGAGTCCCGAAGCCCTTAAATAGAGCGATTACCGGGAGAGGAAAGGAAAAATTACACTTCAAAATGAGGGATTCGGACCGTTCGGACGGTCCGAACTGCCACTTGTCCGAGCCATTTTGACACTTGGGCTTTGCTGAGTTCGGACGGCCCGAACTGGTCCGTAAGCTTCGAACTGTTTTGGTCCTTCCGAACTCATTTTGGACCCCCCGGGACCTACCATACCATTTTCGGACGTTCTGGATCTGATTGTCCACTTATTTTCACCAAATAAGGACTCCTTAAACATGTTTTGACACTTTTAAAATTATATTTCATTTTTTAACATGTTTAAAATCACTTAATCTTGTAAAATAGAACCAGACTACTACACTGATCAACATGTCCAACCATACACTAACAAGATAGGGTCAAAACCCTAATTTCGGATATCACAAGGATATAGATCAAGATGTTCATGGAATGCAGCATAATAACATGTCATAATATATGCAGATAAAAATCATGTCATATAATCAATGCAACACATAATAGATGCAAACTCAATCAGGGTATCTCGAACAGTACTTTCGTACCTTAATTTTACTAGGCAAGCTACACCAGCTCTATGTTCAATCCAATAGTCCGCACTACAATGAAAAATACTCATGTATCATAATATTATTCTAAAATCCTTAACTAAGTTATAGCATACTCCCTATTTTCTATAAGGATCTAGAGCTATACCTTCGTCCGTCGTCAGTCCGTTGATGATGACTGTCCCAGAACTTGGGCACCACTCCGCTGCGACTCTGGAGCACCTCGCCAACTCTCGGACCAAGCCTAGGAAGGCTAGAAACGTCCCAAATACACTGATAAAGAGAGGAGAGTTGTGACTTTGTGAGCAAGATGTGAATCTTGGAAGGCCTATTTATAGGCAGAGATCGGACCGTCCGATCCTGCGTGAGGGCCACGTCGCCTGCATTCAAAGTTCGGACGTTCCAATCCCTCTTCGGATCGTCCCATCGGCTCAGTGATGTCATCCATGATGTCACTCATCTGACTGGATTTCGACATCTGTCCACTTGAGTTCGGACAGTCCGATCTTATGATCGGAGCGTCTGATCTCCATCGGATCATCCGATCTTTCATGGGCTTAAGTTCGGACCATCCGAACTCTTCGAGCCCAAATAATCCCACTAACCATTTTTGGAAATTCTGGATCCGATTTCTAGGTTCGGTTGACCATATTAAAGTTCTTTAATCATGTTTTACTTAAATCTAAATATTATTAACCACTTAATCTCGTAAAATAAAACTGGACTATTACAACGCCGGCTCTGTATAGTGACAACATTGGCACTATTTATCTCTGTGCTAATCCAGTTTTTTCATTCTAGCATGAAGTATATTGCCTTGGATTACCACTTTGTCCGAGAGCTAGTTCAGAGTAACAAGTTACGCGTCTCTCATGTT